>NW_028318250.1:2580000-2893750 GCF_062004578.1 Staurois parvus | reverse complement strand
TTCTTCTTATTCTTTTCATTCTTCTTCTTCTTCTTTTCAGTCTTCTTTTCATTCTTCTTCTTCTTTTCATTCTTCTTCTTCTTCTTTTCATTCTTCTTCTTCTTCTTTTCATTCTTCTTTTCATTCTTCTTCTTCTTCTTCTTCTTCTTCTTCGTCGTGCCCCGTGACTGCCCAAATGAGTGAAGTGTGCGGTGATTCTAAGATCGACGGCACTCATCTGCATGTCATACTGACTGACAGTATTATTTCTCTTCCCCAGCAGACTCCAAGGGCATTTAAATTAAAGGTACAGTGTTCTGCACTAATATAAAGGCTCTCTGAAGCCTAGAAACCCTTTAAATAAGTTAAATTCGCGGCGAATAAATTTGCATCGAATCGAATTTCTCCCGCAAATTCGGCGAATCAGCCGAATCGAATTTTTGAATAATTCGCTCATCTCTAGTTTCCACCTTCTAATATTTTTAATTCTTCCTTAATCTCATTTATCAAAGAAATATAGTTTAATCTATACAGTTGTTTAGATGAGATAGCAAGTTTTATTCCTAGATATTTTAAATCTTTTTCTCTCCATGTAAAGGGGAACTCTTTTTGTAGCTTTTCCTTTTCACTCTTTGGTACGTTGATGTTCAAGATCTCTGTTTTTGTTGGATTAATTTTTAAATTTGATAGATCGCCATATTCCTTCAAGATCTTCATTATATTTGGTAATGTTATTCGAGGGTTGTCTACATAAAACAATAAGTCGTCCGCAAAGGCCGCTACTTTATGCTCTGTATTTTCTATCTGGATTCCCTTTACCGCTCCACTATTCCTTATCGTAGACAACAGGGGTTCCAATGACAGAACAAACAGCAAGGGGGACAGTGGGCAGCCCTGTCTTGTTCCATTGGACATTCCAATGGATTCCGACCTCTCCCCATTTACCGTGATAATTGCGGTGGGCTCCCTATATAATTTACCTATCCACTCACGCATTCTCTCTCCAATCCCCAACACTTCTAAGTTGTCCATCATGAAGCCCCAGTCCACTCTATCGAACGCCTTTTCGGCATCAATCGACAATAGTATCGTCGGGGCCTTCCCTTTTTCTACTTTTCTGAATGAGCATCAGTGTTCTCAACCCGTTGTCTCTACCCTCTCTCCCTGGGACAAAGCCCACCTGATCTCCGTGAATCCATTCAGGCATTAGATCTTTCAGCCTATTTGCTAGAACCTTTGCGTACAACTTAGTATCGGTGTTCAATAATGAAATTGGTCTATAGCTAGAACACTGGGAAGGGTCTTTTACCTCCTTTTGAATGAGTACAACATGGGCCTGAAGAGATTCTCTTCTCCCCTCCATCCCTCCTCCCAGGTCGTTCATATACTTCTTCAGCTTAGGTAACAATATTTCACTATATTTTTTATAGTACTTAACTGTATACCCATCCGGTCCTGGACTTTTTCCACCCCCCGTACTTCCTAATGCTACTTTTATTTCATCCTGGGAAATTTCCGCGTCCAAGGCGTTCAATTGTATTTCACTTAACTTTGGTAATCCTGCATTTTTTAAATATATCATCCTTTTTTCGTTAATATCCTTTACATTTTCCTTTGAAGAGCCATGGGGACTGATATTATACAGTTTTCTATAGTATTCCGTGAACACTTTAATAATCTCTTTGGTTGAATAAACCAACTCTCCTTTAGGGTTTTTTATCCTTTCTATATAATTTCTATTTTTCTTTTTATTCAGAGCTCTCATTAAGTATTTTCCTGGTCTGTCGCCCCATCTATATCTTTCATTTAGTACTTTATTATATACCCTTCTCCTCTCTTCGTCCATCAATCTCTCTAATTCATCTTTTTTACCCATTAATTTCTGTCCTATTTCTCTTGTTATTTTCTTCTTTTGTATCTGTTCTAGCTCCAGGATGTCTTTTAGGAGCCCACTAACCCTCTCTCTTCTTTCTCTTTTCTTCCTTGCTCCCATCGCAATCAGGATACCTCTTATATATGCCTTGTGGCTTTCCCATACTGTGGCTGTCGATACTTCCTCTGTCTCATTCTCCTTAAAATATAACTTGATCTCTTCCCCAATCTTCTGCACCTCATCCTCATCCATAAGAAGGGCCTCATTTAACCTCCATCCTAAACCTCCCGTCCACTGTCTTCCCCATCCCATTTTCATTGTGACAGGGGCATGGTCCGAGAATGTACTCATCTCTATTTCTATTTTAACCAATAACTCTATGAGTTGATGATCTATTAAAATATAATCCAACCTCGAATATATCTCATGTGCCTTAGAGAAGAAGGTGTAGTCTCTGTCTCTCATATGCATTATTCTCCAAGTGTCCACCAGTTGGTACTCGTGAATCGCTTTCTTCAAAGCTCTCAGAGACTCACCCCCCTGTCTCCGCACAGGGGAGGTTGCATCCTTTTGGGGATCCATACAGAGATTTAAGTCTCCTGCTACTATCAAACGCCCTTTTTTAAAGTCCATCAGTTTTTTCAACAGGCCCTTCAAATAGTTCTCCGGCTTTTTGTTGGGGCAATATATATTGGCTAATGTACACTGAATTCCCTGTAATTTACCTTTCAAAAACAGGAATCTCCCCTCCGGATCAGTTCTTCTATCCTCCAGTTCAAATCTCATGTTCTTTGCCAACCCTATTGCCACTCCTTTTGCTCTTTTAATTGGGGAGTCAGCGTAGTACCATGTTGGATAATATTTAGATTTTAATTTCACATTTGACTTTATCTCAAAATGTGTTTCCTGTAAAAATACCACTGACGTTGCCCTATGGTGTAACTCTTTAAACAACTTAAATCTTTTCCCAGGACAGTTCAACCCGTTCACATTATATGTTATAACCTGTATTTCTTCCATCCTTCTTTAATCTGTCTATCTCTCTTCTACTATACCTCTTCCTATTAGGCCCTTCTATCGTGCAGTATTTTAACCCCACCTCCCCTCCCCCCTCATCCTCCCACCCGACACCCATCTCCCACCCCCCATCCCTCCCCCCCTCTCTTTTTTTTTCCCCTACCCGTTTTTAGGCCTATAAACTGCCTACAAATCATTTGTGGATCTGTTTCCACCTTTGATTTAAAACTTAGGGCGTAAGCTCCGCCCATGGATGGCTCGCCTCTCCTCCGACCCCCCCAAAATCTCCTCTCTCTATCCTCCAGGCTCAAGAAGAATCTTTACTTCCCTCCCTTCACCAGAGCGTTCTAAAGGACCTCGACATCCGGAGGGGAGAGACCAGGGGCGAGAGATGGAAGTGGGAAAAAAAAAAAAAAACACACAATTTCTACTTAATTCTCCCTCCTTTCCCTCCCCAACCCCAAAGTCTTCCTCCCCCTCCCCCCCGACCCGCTGCCAGTCCTCTTTTCTTGAAACATCTATATCTCCTTTATCTTCTTCCCACCCCGCTATCTCCATTCTTTGCAAATCCAGTCTCTCGCAAAAGTCTCTTAGTTCCTCCGGAAATCTCAAATAGGCTGTGACCCCATTTTTCCAGCCAATTAGAGATGCTGAGATACCCCATCTATACTGCACATTCTGTTTCCTCATTTGCTCCAACAGGGGTCTCAGGGATCTCCTTCTCCATAGGGTTTTTACTGTTAAGTCCGCATAAATTTGAATAGTCAAATCTCCATACTTAATTAATGATCTTCCCTTGGTCTTCTTCCAAATCTCATCTTTGACCCCAAATTTTTGGAACTGGACAATTATGTCTCTCGGTCTTTCCTTCTCAGTAGCCTGTTTAAGCATTCCTATTCTAAACACTCCATCAAATTTGATCCCGTCTGTTTCTGGTCTATCTCTTATGGAGTTCAAGATTTTTTTCACTAGTTCATATAGTGTTTCGCCTTTTGCAGACTCTGGAATTCCTCGTACCCTAAGGTTACACCTTCTTTCTTTGTTTTCTTGGACTTTCATCCTATAGGTCAATTTTTTCTGGGTGTTTCCCAATTGATTTATTTTTTTCCTTAAATTGTCAATGTTTTGGGCCTGGATTTTAACTTTCTCCTCTGTTTCCTCTATTCTTAATAGCAGGTGCCCTAGGTCATTTCGAATAGCTGTCATTTCATGTTTTATCATTTTTTCCAAATTCTGAAACATTTCTATCATCTCCTTCTTATTTGGTGCTTGTAGTTCCCCATCTGATTCTCTTTTTCCCGGGCCATCCTCTATTTGTTGGCTGCAGCTGCTATTCATGCCCAATGATAATCTCGGACTATTACCTGAACTAGTGTCCATTTCCCCTTTTGTGCTTGCGTAGTGGGCCCTTTCTAGGCACACTTGCGATTTTTTATGTTTTATTTTCCTAGGACACCTGGGCCTCCTCTCTTCTTCTCTTCCAATCCCTGGGAATCCTCCCCTCCCCTCTTTCACCACCTGGTCTCCTATGTCACTCAGGGGTCCCCAACACAATAAGCCCCCAGTAGCTCTCACTCACCCTTCCCTTCTCAGGACGGTGGTTCCATGCTTATGCGGAGGGCCATCACTGCTGCTCAGTCCTGGGGGGGGGGATTCCTCAGGGTTTCCGATGCTGTATTATTTTTCTTTCCCTATTCTTTCTTCTTTCTTTCTCTCCTTTCTCCCCTTTCCTCTCTCACTCCTTTCCTCCTTAGGATCCGTCCCAGGGAGGCAGGATGGGTTTCCTGGGATTCCTGGGTCCACCAGGCCCAGGCACGGACAGCCAGCCAGGGGGGGTATAGGCAGCAGTGAGCGTCTCCCAGTCACATCGAGGAGGCAGCCGGCTTCCACTTTCATCCGACTCTCCTTCCTCCTGTCAGCCTTCGGCCGGCCGGCGTCCCTGCTTCCCAGGGATGCACCGCGGCTGGTCACGTGTCCCGGCCGCGCCTCCTCGTCTCCCGGCAACCAGGCTCAGCGTCCCAGTCTCTCTCCACTGCTCTCCGGCTCCTCCAACCGCGCACCGCTGCCCATCAAGGTAAGCCCACCCGGCCGAGGTATGTCTCCGCCATCTAGGGCTTCACACCGCTGGGGGGAATTGAGGCCGAAAATAGGGGGGGTCGGTCAGGGAAGGCTCGTTGCAAGAGCTCCTAGCACGAGCTCTCCGCCACCGCCATCGTCAGGCTCCGCCCTACTCCTGGTGAAAAATGTGAATTGTAGCATTATATTTTTAAAGATGTACAGTATATTTGAAATGTATTTTAATAAATAAATACACATTTCAAAATGAAATATATATATATATTGAATATAGACAAAATTGTAGCATTTCAAATATATTTGGGAAGAATATTTTTAAAATATATATCAAATATATTCTTCTTCCATATGGGTTGATCATTGGGCTCACCAGGTAGGTGGCCAGTGACACCACTCCAGACTCTTTTTTTGGTATAGTGTCTCCCCACTATGTATGGTTTTTGAAGGACTACAGCAACTCAGCACCAACCAGTGGGAATCTCTTTCCACTTTCCCATTTCATTTTGTCATGAGGTCAGGTAAGGCACAGCACAAAGAGCCAGAGGAAGCAAAGGAAAAATCTCTTCATTATCTGCTGACTACTTAGCATGGTTTAGTGGGGGTGCATTGTGAACTTATAATTATCACAATGCTTGGTCATTAAAGGTTTTTGTACTACCAGCAAAGTAACGCTTATAGCCACATCATTTCCACTTAATGAAGGAAAAATGATGACTCTGCTGAGATGTTTTCTCACACTCATTTTGACAATGTAGCTAGCTCTGTAATTTGGATGTGAGAGGTTTTACCACTGAATGAAACTGCATTATGTGTAATGGCTTAAAAACATCTTATGAGACATTAATGTCCTGCTATAGGCCCAACATTACAACTTTATTTTTCTCCAAATATTGTTTCCAAACACAGACATCAGATACAGGTAAATAACTATTGATTCTCATCTTTTCCAGGTAATTTGCCAATTTGCAGTTCAGCTGAATATATTCATACAAGTTTGTCCGATCTGTGGAGAATCATAGAATTCATGAATCTAGGCAATTAGAATTCATGTATTATGTGATTCTCCACAGATCTGACAAGCCTGCACGCTCCTATGCAGGTGAATCAGTAATGTCATCATTCTCAGGAACATATACAAAGTGCCAATTATGCTCATGTTTGTTTATTTATGGCTTGTTGTTTTACCCGGAGCTCTCCTTTAAATTACTATATGTAGTTTTACAAGGTCTTTAGTTGTAAATGCTGCCTTAACAAAGGGGTTAAGAGCCTACAACCTATTTGTATTAAAACAACTAGTAAAATATTGTGTAGTTAACATTTTTTTACAGTTGCATCTCCCCTACGTATTCCAGATCTGACTGGATGTAAAGTAGATTATTGCCATACATGGGGTCTTGACTAGATAACAGCACTAACAACCATAGAACAATAGCAAAGCTATAAATCCTTTAATATTCAAAAGCTTTCTTTTTGTTTTCCCTTTCCCCCTTGACGTGAATGGGCACATGCTTTAATTACAATAATCTTTTCCGATATACTGGACGTTCCATCATGTTGAAAGGATTTACATGCCTCTTGTATTAAATATTTACATACAAAAGGTTCTGGAAGGTGTGTGGAAATGATAAATTATGTAGAGCGGCGTTGGTCTAGGCTCGAGCTAAGAGACCCAAATTGTATCATTATAATACATTATTCACATATAATGCATCTATGCTCTGCCATTAATGTTGCCCACATGGAATTTGAGAGAGCGGAGGAAAAGATGCAAGATATAAACAAATAGGGATGGCGTCTTGCAGCTGGAGAAGTGTCAATTAAATTTCAGCTGTTACCTGGGCTTAACAAGACATGACAAAGTGAGCATACTGGAGAACAGGGCATGATAAGGACAGGGGTGAACAACCCACTACTGTGCCTTTGTGAGATGTATTGCAAGGGGCTGCTGGCAATACACATGATATCCTTGTTTTGCTAAAGTACATGTACGGTGTATCTTTACTAGTGGAATGAGGAGCCTCAACACGGTCTTTAAACATTACGTTCATGCTTGGATCTAGGAAATATTAATAGTGCAGCTAAAAAGCCAGAAACCAATTAGGTGTACACACTGATTGGGGGAACTGTCAAGTGTACCTGCAATCCAAAGCTGAAAACTAGGCAGGTTGCTAGCCACATACATCGGTGAAATACATATACAGTATGTTTGTAATTCCATTCAGCAAGCTTGTGCAACAATACTCACTGACAGAAAGCACAACTACCTGTAGGTCTGGCTCTAGGCTGTGATTGGACAGCGAAGGAGCAGCAGCACACGTTTTCCATTTCCCTCTCCTCCTGTAAGCATACATAAACATGGCCATACATTAACCAAACAAATTTCAATCCATGTTTAGGTATCCTGGTTGTACAGATTTGATCTACCCATCAACTTCTACACAATCAGCCTCTTGTGGTTTCCTGATTGATCAGTGCCACCGGCTATAGCTGGCAGCACTGATCATTATATTTTAATGGCAAGGAAGGCTCCCCGCTCTCAGAATACAATAGCACAGAGGGAAGATTCCCCCATTCATATCGCATGTGTGGCTGGGAAATCGGATTTTTTTTTTCATTCAATCTGCTGGTTGCTAGCATGTTCTGGGGTTATTTCCTTAATAACATGCCTTATTCTACTAGCAAATCTCAGATCTCAATAGCTTACTTTATATAATCAGCTCTGTAGGTATTAGTATTTTACCACTACTATTGCTAATATATTACTTTTAGTGTTATTTTATCAGTCTTTATGAAAAATGTAATGTAAAAATCAAGTTGCAAAGATTACTATAGGGGTTATTACCAGTAGTGTATTTAGATTTTGTGCTGCCCTGGGCAACACAAAAATGTTGTGTCCCCCCTCCCCAATGAAACAGCAAGAGTGTTAAATAAGTGTGTGTATGTATATATGATTCTCTCTCCCTTTCTTTCTCTTCTCTCTCTTTATTTCTCTTCCTCTCTCTTCCCTCTCTCTCTCCCTCTTCCCTCTTTCTTTACCCTCTCTCTTCCCTCTCTCTCTCTTCCCTCTATCTCTCTCTTCCCTTTCTATTTCTTCCCTCTCTTTCTCTTCCCCCTCTCTCTTCTCTCTCTATTACCCTTCTCTCCTCCCTTTCTCTCTCTTCCCTCTCTCCCCCCCCCCTCTCTCTCTTACCACTCTCTCTCTTCCATCTCTATTCCCTCTCTATCTTCCTTCTCTCTCTCTCCCCCCCCTCTCTCTCTCTCCCTTTCTCTCTCTCTTCCCTCTCTCTTTATCTTCCATTTCTCTCTCTCCCCCCCTCTTTCTCTTCCCTTTCTCTCTCCCCCCTTCCCTCTCTCTTCCCTCTCTCTCTTAACTATCCCCCCCTCTCTCTTCCCTCTCTCTCTTACCCCTCTCTCTCTCTTCCATCTCTATTCCCTCTCTATCTTCCTTCTCTCTCTCTTCCCTCTCTCTTCTCTCCCCCCCCTCTCCCTCTCCCTCTCTCTCTCATTTCTCTCTCTCTCTCTTCCCTCTCTCTTTCTCTTCCCTTTCTCTCTCTCTCCCTTCTCTTTCTCTTCCCTTTCTCCCTCTCTCTTCCCTCTCTCTTCCCTTTCTTTCTCTCCCCCCTCCCCCCCTCTTCCTCAGATCATATGGGACCACCACCCCCCTCTCCAAGGGCTTCTGATCTCTGGGCAGCAGGAAGGGGGGGGAGAGGTGTGTGCAGTCCCATACGATCTCCCACAGAACACAATACAACTCACCTCCTCTGGGCTCTTTCCTCTCCAACACTTCTCCTCTCCCTGCTCCAGACTGTCCCCTGGTCCTGGCTCATCAGCTGCTGGAGGGAGAGATAGACAACTCTGCAACTGCTCTCCCCCACGCTCCACCACATCGATCTTCCTGCTGTCCGCCACTGCTCAAAAGGTCCCTTCTTCCAGGGGGGCGGTGCTGCCCCCCTAAAAATTGCCTTGTTTGCCTCTCGGTAGATAAACCCCTGGTTATTACCCCTTAAAATGATATCACCTTCAGAGTGGTCACAACTGAGAGATTATGTATCTGTCTTTGAAGAAGACAAGGAAAAGGAGCTGTTTGGGATGATGATAAAGTAACTTCATGAGATAAAAATAATGATTTATTTCAAAATAGGCCTTTTGACAGATTAATATTGACTTTAAAAAAATAATTACACATCTTCGTAACATTTATGTTTGTGAAATGAACATTTTTAGGGGAAAACTATCATGAAATAAAATAAGTAGTGGTTTTATAATAACTAATCTATCTTAGCGAATTCAGCTTATGGCAATAAAGCTTTGACTGCAATGCAAGGCTTGCTAAACATAGTAGGCATGTATAGAATGGAGACCTGCTATGCATTTTAGTTCGTAGTGTGAGACCATTTATAAACTTTGCAACTTTCTATATAACTGTAAGTCTGCTCTTTTGTTTGCTCTGTGCATCACCTGTCATCTTTAGGGAATGTCTTTGCTATCTATATCAGTTACCTATTATAACTAAGATCTAATTGCCATATGTCAATTTTCTGGCACTCAATAAAGTTCATAAAAATTCTGAGTTCTCTGTGTCAAAATGTGTTCATTCTAGGACTGATAATCCAAAAAGACCTTGGAGCTAAAAGGGCAGCTTACTACTAAACTTATTACTGAATAGGTAGATGACATCCACCATAGGCAATGCCTGGGGTAAGTGAATTTTCTGCCATCACCCTTGACATATTAACAATAAACTTAGGAGAATATTTTTAAGCATGACCACATACACCATTTTAAATTCATTATAGCAACTTCTTTCTAGCTCTAAAGGGTGCAACCAGAGACATTGCTAGACCCTGGCACTCAGGGCATGTGCTCCAGGTCTTCTACTGTTTGGTCTTTATCTTGTTCACAGTAATTATTATTACACTGAGCGTTATTTTGTAGACAAAAGTACTTGCAACTTTGCTAAACCTTAACTGATATTTTTTGGATCGTGTGCATCCATTCTAACCTTTATTAGTAATTCCTTTTTCCTCTTATATATCTTCATAATTTTGTTAGGTAGATAATTTAATGAATTAACGATTCTGAAATGATGACTTTCTTTGCCTGTACTTCACAAGGCACATTTCTTTTTCACTTTTTCATTATTGTCTATTGATAAACAATAGGATTATAAACAGTATGTTTTTGGAATATCATATATTTTATCTAGTTTTAAAAGAACGTAACATTTTATTGTATTATTTTTGTTAATAACAATGTTTTTTTTTTCATTTTTAATTTCAAACGTTTCCTTAGCTTTAAAATAACAGATCTGATCTAAAGATCTAAAGATTTTTCTATACACCAACTTGTTTATTTCCATGCAGCCTAATTATGGAGATACAGTAGGAATTGAAAGGTAGTTTTTTGTGTTTACCTCCCTGGCCTCAGAATACTCCCATAAAAGGATTGGAGAGCTAATGGCTCAATTCCAATGGATGTGGAAAGGTAAGGTAGAGCAGACTGGGTGCAATTCATAGTAATGCCTGGCAGTTACAGCACGTTATAATGTGCATCTTCATGTGTCAACAAGTATTGCTGTAAAGTTCAAAATCTTGTGAGCTGCTATACAAAACCAGTGATACAAAATGATGTTTATGAAACGATAGTTATAAAAATGTGACTCGCTCACACTATTCACGCTCCCATACAAAATGTGTTATATAACATAGATATCAATCAAGGGCCGCACTACACCTATACTTTAAACCAAAACAACCAACATAAATGTCTCTTAATAAGTGTTTCAGGTTTGGACCAGGTTTTGATTGTTGCTTGTCGGCGGGCATCGTTCCTCCCCACCCTGTAATTAATCAGTGAAAGGAGAAGGTGCATAATGATGAGCTCATCTCTCAGTCACTATGCTCTTTTCCCCTATTAGCATGCTCCTTGCACTGCAGCATGACTGATTGGATTGTTGTGCTGCTTCTCCTTTTCACATTCTGAACTCTGCTGTAGAGGGGCTATAAGAGCCAAGTCAAATTGAGGTACTTACACAGCCAGATTTTCAAAATTACATATAATAATGTATTCATGAATACAGAGTTTCAATAATTTGTGCCTTTCATATTTGCCTGGAATTCAGCTTAAGGCTGTATTTACTGTACACCAGAGCACTTGTTTTCAAGCATTTTTATTTGAGCATTTTTGCTAGAAAAATACAAGGAGTATATTAGAAATGTTTTACATGAGTATTCAAGATTCAGGCATTTTTGATTTAGCCAGTCGAGAGGAGACCGGTTCTTAAAGGCTGAAAATGCCTGAAATATGCGCCTGAAAATAAAACACTCAAATATGCTTGATTTGAGTGTTTATAGGCTTTTCCATTAAAGTCTATTGGGTCAAAAATGCCCAAATCTGCCTCAAAAGTATCTCAAGTAGCTTTTGGAGTATCAGGTGTCAAGCTACAAGCATGTGGGAGTTCATATGTGAACATACAGAATTTAAATACATAGGATTTACATAGGAAATACAGAGTTTTAGAGCTTTGAATTTGGAGCTACAAAATGCTCAGGTGTGAATGGGTCCTAAATTAAAGTTTATTAACATTTTGTAAGACTGTGGTAGTTAGTGTTGGGCTTGATGTTCGAGCTGAACATAAGTTTGGTCAACACATGTAGGGGCGTTTGGTGGGCTATTTGCCCGCTGTGTTCCACAATGAACTGCTCTCTGACAGTGCATTGTGACTGGCCAAAGCAATGCACCTGACCACAGGTCAGGTGCAATGCTTTGGCCAATCACAGCACATTTGGGTGGAACTAGCGGCAACATCACCACTAGCTCTGCCCAATTTTTTACATCTGACCGGCAAAAGTCAGATAGCGGAAAATGCTCGGTGGATGAGGGTGGGTTTGCGGGGGCGTCAGGTTTTTTTTAAAATTTCGGCGAGTCAGCATCATCAGGACAATGATGACTGAGGATGGATTATAAAGAAGGAACCATTTTTTTGGCTTTTTTTTAATAAAGTACTTGTCAAAAACTGTTGTGTTTTTATTCACATTTTACACTTTTTTGGTGAATGAGTAGGGATACTATGTACCCCATACTAATTCACAAGGGGGGGGGGCAGGATCTGGCAGCCCCCTTGTTAAAGAGGGCTTCCAGATTCCAATAAGTCACCCCCAGAGGCCCTACAATCACAGCCCAGGGTTGTGGGGAAGATGCCCTTGTCCCAATCAACATGGGGACAAGGTGTTTTGGGGGGCCCCCTACCCCAAAGCACCCCCCCATCCCAAAGCAACCTCCTATGTTGAGGGCATGTGGCCTGGTACGGTTCAGGAATAGGAGGTCGATCGCTCATTCCCCCCCCCCCCCTTTCCTGGCCTTCCAGGCCTGTGCTCAGATCAAGGTTCCTACTAACCTTCCTACCAGACCCCTGTTTTTTTAATGTAATTTTGTTTTCTAAATGTCAGTTCTGCTACAGCAGGTTCTATACATTGTACAGATGTGCAACTTTGCAGGTAGTTTAAGGGCCCCCAGGTATGATATTTAAAGGAATGATATTTAAAGGAATTTATAGTTTTTAATTTTTACTTTAAGCAATTAAAAAATGACTGCTCTTTAAAAACAGTACTTTTTGTTTTTTTATTTTTTTCACTGATTCATGTCTCTCAGGGAGTACCTGAGTCTCCATACCCCTTTTATGACCAATAACTTGCATACAAGCCTTCAAAATGGGCATTTTTTAATTTAACAGTTCGAGTCCCATAGACTTGCATTATGTTTGAAGTTCCCGGTCGAACTTTCGTTAGGTTCGGATGTTTGACCACGAACTGAACAGGGGGGTGTTCAGCCCATCACTAGTGGTAGTTAGGTAGGTTTTAAAAACATTCCATTGTTTAACTCTCAAAAAACAGAAAAATCAGTTATGGGCAGACTGTAGAAGATTCAAACAACAATGTAATTGCCTAATTTTATTAATTACAGTGAAATATAATAATTATAAATATATATTAATATATATTTTAAGGGACTTAATTGCTTCCCCTCACTTTTGATAGTCACAAGACAAACAGACAGGGTGAATCACGCTAGCAGTTACACAGACATCAATAAAAAATTCAAAGGGGTCCTGAACCCTTCCGTACTCTATCCAAAACTAAAAAAAAAAAAATATTGTCTGCAGTTACACTTTAACTGCTGCTTTATTAAAAAGTACCATTCCATATCAGTCTATGGTTTCCTTGTAACTATGGCAACCGGGGAGTTCTTTATTTTCTTTACAATACAGTTAGGGCCTCAGGAAGAATAGGGGAAGCATGGACGCAGGACTGACATGACTGGGACAAAAAGGGTTTATCTTAGGAGGGGATTTTCTGTGGGTTAAAGTAATTATGAATCAAAGGGTATTTACCAGATTGGTGGGTAAGGCAGGAACAGGTGGGACTTCAGGGGAGAGTCAGAAGGAAGGTCCTAGGAGTTCTTCAGCTAGAAGAGAGTTGGTGTCAGGAAAACTTATTATCCCCTTTCTTTAGTTTTTGGGATGATTTTGCATTCTGTTGGGACAGTTACAGGTTTTGTGTGAATATGTCCTAGCAGCTGGCTAGGTACAAGGTCCTAGAAGGTGGTCATTATGGGCAAGGCCCATCTTAAAGTAGAGCTCCCGACTCCCCCCCTAATACCGTGGCTGCTTACTTTTAATATAAGGACACTTATCTATCCAGAGATCCAACAATGTCCTCACCTGAATCGATTCTTCAATCATCTTTGGGTGCAGATGCCAGCATCTTCAGTAAAGGAGACTGGAAGTGAAGCCTTGTGGCTTCACAGCTGGTTTCCTACTACAGGAATTGACAAAGCGCTGTTGGCTTTGTGTATGGTTCCCCAGTCTTTTTGGAGTGTCCCAGAAGGCTGCTGGGGAAGGAGGGTGTCTCATACCTCATTAGGGAGCCTCTCATACAGCTCCGGCTCAGAGGCCATAGAAGGTGGAACAGCAACCACAAGAGCATGGTGGGGTATGAGTGCCTGATCAGTCCAGTGGTCTGTGGAGGAATAGCTGATGCCTTGCTGGATGGATGACTGGAGTGAAGCAGCTGGCTGTAGGCAGACGTCACTGCAGAGCAGGCTGGCACGTGGTACTTGGCACAGCAAAGCAGGCTGGTAGCAGGCAGGCTGGCAGCAGGCAGGCTGGCAGCAGGCAGATAGCACAGCAGAGCAGGCTGGCGGAGCTGGGTGCATGGTCAGATGGGTTGGGTCGGTAGCAGACGGGCAGATCAGGCATAGGCAGCAGGCAGAAGAGAAGTCACATCACAGGTCACAGGCCAATGTCAGCAGCAACAAGGCAGATCAAGCAGATACATAAGGCAGAGGCAGAGTCCAAGAAGCAACCCGAGGTCAGTGCAGGTGGCAGTCAAGCGAGGTCAGGACAAGCTGGGTTAATCATGGGTATCAATACAGGAAAAGGCACAGGAATACACGGAGAGCTGCAAATCAGACATCAGTTCACTAGTGCAACTGCTGTACCTATATAGGGCAGTACGCGCCAGAATTATCTAATGCGCATTTCTGAGCAAGCGCGCCCATGCATGCGCATATGTGCGCACCCACACAACAGTACGAGCACCTGCAAGCCTGTGCATTCATGTGTGGCTACGAGCCTCAGTTACGTTACGCCAGCATGTCCCTGACAGAAGAGAGGGCTGAACTTCTGGCTCAGATTACTGAGCCACATCTGACTGTAAGTAGGAGTGGGTACCTGTCAAAACCAGATACCTGCTCCCTCCTCTTCCTTAATAAATGCCAAATGTGGCAGTGGAGGGGGTGAAGTACCAATTTAAGTACAGCTCCCCTTATTTTGTATAGTTCATTGGCAGTGAACTGTGGGTCATTTGGAGTTGTATCTGTGAATATTGGTGTTATTGTCTATTAGTCTGTGGCTACCTATCTGTTTTACACAGATATTCTGTTAACCTCCCTAGCGGTCTGATTATGTCCATATTTCTGTGCTCAAAGCGGTACATTTTTGTGCGTGGAAATATGTATTTTTTTTATTATAGGCCTGTAAATTTTAGGAATAACTCACTGAAATCTGTCCGAACAAGAGTCTAGTAAACATCCCGGGTATGATAAAACTTGAAACACAAAATCATAAATTATAATTTAATAAATAATCATAAAAAATAATAATATAATAATAATACATTTTATTCAATAATATAATCAAACCAAAAACACTGAAATTTGAAATATAGCGCCAAGTTCGTACATCACTGAGCAAAGTCACAAAATGGTTTTCAGTGTCTGATGACGAATTTCCCCACGGATCATTATCACTCAATTCTGCAAGTAGTTCTAACTTACTATCGCTGTTCTCTAGCTGGTCTAAAACCGCTTTTGACCTAAAGGGATGCTTTTTGGCCACCATGGACGTTTATCAGTTTTCAGGCAGAAAGAACAGTATAAATGCAGGCAGGGCACAGGACAAAGCACTCGGGACAAAATGTATGTGAAATGGTTTGATACAGTAATGTTATACTATGTGATTTTAGTGATTTTAGTGACTGTCACTTTTTGTTCTTTTCAAATTTCCCGCCGTTCCGTCCCCGTACGTCCTGACGCTCGCAGGGGACGGAACCCAGATGACACATGCTGGCATCTGCCGGATTACATTGCCAGGGACACTGCAGGGGGGACATCGCGGGAGCGCAGGACAAGGTAAGTGACCGAGGGATCGTGGAGCAGCACCGCATGGTAAGCCCGAGTGTAGCTCAGGGTTACCGCTTTTGGTACTGAAACTTTACCCCGAGCTACACTCGGGAATACCGCCAGGGAGGTTAAATAGAGATGTCTACTTTGTATGCACTTCAGAAATTGGGGTAGTCCCCCATGAACAATAAACACAAAAACAATGGGATAAACATCCCCCTAGACTAATCCCTTCATGTAGGAACCTCCAGGAGAACTAGCCAACAGACAGAAACAATAAGTGACTCAACTCAATTAACAATGGGAGAAAAACAGAGTAAACACATCACACCTAATAAATAGATTACAGCAAGATACTTCAGCATCAGGTTGTTTTGAGCTGATTACATTAACATCTGCTTAGAGTCTCTGAGTCTTGAGGGGGGAAGTGAAGCAGTCAATTCTGGCTTGCGCACAGAGACCCCAAATCTGTATCCTGGTCCTCCAGTTCTTAGAGTCTGTGTGTTTTGGGGAGACATGGACTTGAGTTTGAAGTAAAACTATTCCAAAAGGTTCCCCAGGTACACACCTCTCAAAAAATAAAGCCCTCTCAAACACCAGAGTTCATAGTCAGTATGCAAGATTCTAGCCTGCAGTCTCCTCCAAAAGACCCTCTCCCGGTTGGGTCTGTCACACCATGTTTTGTTTTTCAAATAGTGACAGCTAAAGAGAAGATCCCCAGCTAGCTGTCAATACAGGGGATTGGGGGGGGGGGTTAGTGGGGAAACCTCCAGGAGGACTAGCCAACAAACAGAAACAATAAGTGACTCAATTAACTCAATTAACAATGGGAGAAAAACACAGTAAACGCATCACACCTAATAAACAGATTACAGCAAGATACTTCAGCATCAGGTTGTTTTGAGCTAATTACATTAACATCTGCTTATAGTCTCTGAGTCTTTGGGGGGGAAGTGAAGCAGTCAATTCTGGTTTGCGCACAGAGACCCCAAATCTGTATCCTGGTCCTCCAGTTCTCAGAGTCTGTGTGTTTTGGGGAGACATGGACTTGAATCTGAAATAAAACTAATCCAAAAGGTCCCCCAGGCACACATCTCCCAAAAAATAAAGCCCCCTCAAACGAGAAGATCCCCAGCTAGTTGTCAAAACAGGGGCTTGGGGGAGGGAGGTGTAGCGGTTGCTGGTTCGTTTGTAAAATGTTACATGTTACACCCTGATTAACATGTTACGAAAGGTGAACTTATCCTTTACAATGCATATATCAGTCTCAGAGCAGTAACAGGATACGGTCTACAACAAACAAATTCACTAAAATCCTATGCGATGTATCCTTATCCTTTTTTTACTTAAATAGTAATACTATAGCCCAAATGGTAAGGAGCTCAGAGATCGTCGGGTCATTTTTATTTACTTGATTTAAGGGTTCAGCTGGTTCTGTTACGTGAATCAAATCCCCTTTTATCTGTGTATTTAGTAGATGTGTTTCCCTAGAATTATGGACTGGGCCTTCCCATTGGAAAGAGCTCCTGCCTTTTAATGAGGGGCAGAGGTAGCCAGGCTGTCTTGGCACACAGAAAACATGAGCCATCTGTTAGTCTGGCACCTTGTGTCCTCTGGTGTGATGTAAGGCATAAACATGCTGAATAGAGAGCTATAGGGGCCGTGACCTTGTGTCTTCCTGAGTGATACAAGCAGCCCCACTGCAGCCAGGCACATCACAAACTATCAGTCTAAATGGAAAAACAGATTTGCTTCCATACACAAATAAACTATGGGAATATGGAGCTTGAACTTTCCCCATCCAACCGTGGTGGGAGTCGCTAGGAAGTAGATAACATATGAATATGAAATGATAAAATGAATAGTGGCCATGGCTTTATTCTCTCACTATGGATTATGCAGCAGAAAACGTGAAAGTGTGTTTTAACACTAAATGTAGTTTTTTTAATTATTATTAGTAGTAGTAGTAGTAATAGTAGTAGTAGTAGTAGTAGTAACAGTAGTAATAGTAGTAGTAGTAGTAGTAGTAGTAATAGTAGTAGTAGTAGTAGTAGTAGTAACAGTAATAATAGTAGTAGTAGTAGTAGTAGTAACAGTAGTAGTAGTAGTAGTAGTAGTAGTAGTAGTAGTAGTAACAACAGTAGTAATAGTAGTAGTAGTAGTAGTAGTAGTAACAGTAGTAATAGTAGTAGTAATAGTACTAATAGTACTAATGGCAACTACTCTCCCTTGGCCTCAGAGACTCCGCTCTCTCCTGGCTCTCGTCCCACCTATCACAACGCTCCTTCAGTGTTACCTATAACGCTACCACCTTCCCCTCACTCCCCCTCTCTGTTGGGGTCCCTCAAGGCTCTGTCCTCGGGCCCCTTCTCTTCTCCATCTACACCTCCTCCCTTGGCCAACTAATACACTCTCACGGCTTCAACTACCACCTCTATGCCGACGACACGCAAATCTATCTCTCCACCCCGCGCCTCACCCCTTCAGTCTCCGCCCGAATCACCAGCCTACTGAGTGACATATCAGATTGGATGTCACTCCACTTCCATAAACTGAACCTCTCCAAAACCGAGCTCCTAGTCTTCCCCCCAGCCCGCGCACCCCCCTCCCCTACTGACTTCTCCATCATGTCCAACAATGCCACCATCAGGCCCACCCTGCAAGCCAGAGTACTTGGGGTCATACTAGACTCCAATCTATCCTTCCAGCCCCAAGTCCAATCGCTAACAAACTCATGCAGACTCCACCTCCGCAACATCACCAAAATACGCCCATTCCTAACCCCAGAAACTACTAAGCAGCTCATCCACTCCCTCATCATATCACGACTCGATTACTGCAACTCCCTCCTCACTGGCCTGCCCCACCACAGGCTATCCCCACTTCAGTCTATCCTGAATACGGCGGCCAGACTCATCCACCTTACCAACCGCTCAGTTTCCGCCACTCCCCTCTGCCAATCCCTCCACTGGCTTCCGATTGCCCAACGGATAAAATTCAAAATGCTTACACTGAAGTACAACGCTGTCCATAATATCGCCCTAAATTACATCACCGACCTGATATCCAAATACCACCGAACATGTTTTCTTCGCTCCCCACAAGACCTCCTACTCTCCAGTTCCCTGGTCTCCTCCTCCCATGCCCACCTCCAGGACTTTTCCAGGGCATCGCCCATCCTCTGGAACTCCCTACCCCAATCCATCAGACTATCACCTACTCTCCTTTCCTTAGGCGCACCCTGAAAACCCACCTCTTCAGGGAAGCCTACCCCGCCCCCTGCTAATTGCCGATCTCCTCCACTCCTCCTACCACTCCATCCCCCACAGCTTTTCCTCCTGTACCACTATCCCCTCCCTCCTAGATTGTAAGCTCCAAGGAACAGGGCCCTCAAACCCCTTGTGTATCACACTGTATTGTTATTGTACTGTCATGTATTGTCCCCCATTGTAAAGTACAGCGCTGAGCGAACTATTGGAACTTTATAAATACTGTATAATAATAATAGTAGTAGTAGTAATAGTACTAATAGTAGTAGTAGTAATAGTAGTACTAGTAGTAGTAATAAAAGTAGTAGTAGTTGTTGTAGTAGTAGTAGTAGTGACAGTAGTAGTAGTAGTAATAATAGTAATAGTAGTAATAGTAGTAGTAATAGTACTAATAGTAGTAGTAGTAATAATAATAATAGTAGTAGTAGTAGCAACAATGACATAATTGTGAATGGAGTATAGCATTGTTTAGTTGGCAATGGCAATGTAATGATGTCATCCTGGATGTAGTGCAATTCTAAATTTGGGAAAGTGCTATTACTTATACTCATTGAGCCTTTGAATTGTATAGATAAACTCTAGGCAAATAAAAAAGGCACACATTAACCACTTGCCTACCAGGCACTTATACCCCCTTCCTGCCCACTTTGAATGACAATTGCGTGGTCATAGAACACTGTACCCTAATGAAATTTGTATAATTTTTTCCACACAAATAGAGATTTCTTTTGGTGGTATTTAATCACCGCTGGGTGTTTTATTTTTTGCACTATAAACAAAAAAAGAACAAAAAATGTGTTTCTGTTATAAAATTTAGCAAACAGGTAATTTTTCTCCTTCACTGATGTGTATTGATGAGGATGCAGTGATAGGTAGCACTGATGGGCACTGATAGGTGGCACTGATGAGGTGGCACGGATAGGCAGTACTGATGAGCACTGATAGGCAGCACTGATGATGCTGCACTGATATGCAACAATGATGGGCACTAATAGGCAGCACTGATGGGCACTGATAGACAGCACTGCTGGGCAGCATTGATGGGCACTGATGGGTGGCACTAACTGCTGGCACTGACTGGTGGTACTGCTGGGCACTGACTGCCGGCACTGCTGGGCACTTATGGGTGGCACTGCTGGGCAGCACTGATGGGGGGCACTGCTAGGCACTGGTGGGTGGCACTGCTGGGCACAAATGGGTGACACTACTAGGCACTGATGGGCACAGGTGGGTGGCACTGTTGGGCACTTGTGGGAGGCACTGCTGGGCACAAGTGGGTGGCACTGGCGGGTGGCACTGCTGAGCACTGATCATCAGGGCACTGATGATCAGTGCCCTGATGATCATTGCCAATCCATCTTCTGACAATTGACGGTTATCGGCAGTACATTCCTCATGCTATGACAGCATGAGGAAAGTGCAGCCGATAACCGGCAACTGCATTTATCGCTGATCTGCTGTGTCATTGGACACAGCTGATCACATGGTAAAAGGCTGCTGTGATTGGCTTTTTACCCCATCACGCGATCGGCTGTGTCCATAGGATGCAGTGATCACGGCGATCGCCGGAGGGCGCGTTCTGGAAGGACGTCATATGATGCCCTCCCAGGACTGGACAACCACGCTGTAGCCGTCATTCAGCTATAGCGAGGTTGGCAAGCGGTTAATGTAGATCTGCGATCATTATTTACTCCAAGTACTTATATAGCGCCATCAATTTACGCAGCGCTCTACATTTACATTGTACATTCACATCAGTCTCTGCCCTCAGTGAGCTTACAATCTAAGGTCCCTAACTCACATTCATACATACACATACTAGGGACGATTTTGGCAGGAGCCAATTAACCTACCAGCATGTCTTTGAAGTGTGGGAGGAAACCGGAGTACCCAGAGGAAGCCTACACAGGTTCCCGGGAGAACATGCAAACTCCAGGCCCATAGTGCTGTGGTTGGGATTCGAACCAATGACCCTAGTACTGCCAGGTGAATTAACACATTATTACATGATTTAAAAAAAAATGCAAGCAGTGTATGTACCTGAATGTTACCTGGTTTCTGCTTCTTATAGTCTCTATATAGCAGAGCTGTAGAGTTAGACGAAGAAGCAGCACAAAAAGCCAATCTGTACTAACAAACAGCATGCTGTTTGGAGGAGAGGGCAGAATGACACAGACATGAACTCATCGTAGAGCGGTCTCTACATTTCACTGGCCACTGAGCTCAGAGGAAGTGTGTTGAAAGATGAAGACTGCTTACTGAGGACAAGTGGCAGTACTGTAGGGGTAATCTCTGGATTACTACTTTCATTATCTTTTACTGGGCTAATTTTTATCATGGTATATTCAGTTGAGATTTTGCTGAAATAAAATGTCATGGTGGTGGGGTGGGTGCTGCCCAAGAATTGCAACATAAAAAGTAGGGATGCACCGATGTATCCGTGGAGTCAAAACCATTGTTATCATAGAAAAAAAGGTGTCGATAATGGCAACCAAAAAAAGTGTGATTTTGCTGCGATTTTCCAACTTTTAGGGTGCTTTCTTCACAGGTAATGTGACTCATAAAAACGTATCAAAACGCAACACGTGTGGTTTTTGTTATGGGTTTTACATTTTTAATCTGCCCAGCAACAAGTTGGTCAGAAAAAAAATTTTAAAAATGCAAAACGCATCAATGCGTTCACACCAATATAGTTCACAACAATGCCGCTTTTGCTTTTTCCATTTTGCTGTCCTTTTTGCAATGCATTTTGTGCTTTTTCATGTGTGTTTTTGACAAATTGTTTTATGTGTTTTGCATTTTTTACATTTTTTCTTTGCCAACTTGTTGCTGGGCAGATTAAAAATATAAAATGCATCAAAAACGCAACATGTATGCATTTTGAATGTATTTTCAATACATTTCAGGCCTAGTTTACACCAATGCAGTTTGTGTTTTGTCTGGTTTGCAGTGCTTTTTGCATGTACATTGTAGACTCATTTTTGAATGCGTTTTACTTTTTTTGGCCAACTTGCTGCTGTGCAAAAAGCATAAAAAATGCAACACGTGTTCACCCTGAGGTCATCACGGAGGACAAGGGGGCACTCTTTACGTCTGGAGGAAAATAAATTTAATCTCCACACACGGAAAGGTTTCTTCACAGTGAGAGCTGTGAAAATGTGGAATAGACTCCCTGAAGAATTGGTTCTGGCCAGCTCAGTGGATTGCTTTGATGGATTGTTTCTTAGATACACAGAATATAACTGGATACCAACATTTATAGGTAAAGTTGATATAGGGAATATCCGATTGCCTCTCGGGGGGATCAGAATATAATTTTTCCCCTGCAGGAGCAAATTAGATCGTGCTTTGCTGGGTTTTTTTGCCTTCCTCTGGATAAACTGTGGATATAGGATTATAACTTTTTTTTTTTTATAATGTTTGAACTGGATAGACTTTTGTCTTTTTTCAGCTAGACTAACTGTGTAACTGTGTGTTTTCAATGCATTTCAGGCCTGGTTAACACCAGTGCAGTTTGCATTTTGTCAGTTTTGCAGTGCTTTTTGCATTTTTGCACTCATGTTTTTTATATTTTTTTGAATGATTTTTTTTTTACCAACATATTGCTGGGCAGATTAACCACCTCAATACCAGGCACTTTTACCCCCTTCCAGCCCAGACCAATTTTCAGCTTTCAGTACTCTCATACTTTGAATGATAATTACTCAGTCATGCAACACTGTACCCAAATGAAATTTTGTCCTTTTTTCACACAAATAGAGCTTTCTTTTTGTGGTATTTAATTAGCACTGTTTTTTTATTTTTTGCTCTGTAAATTAAAAAAGACTGAAAAATTTGAAAAAAAAACCAAACGCATTTTCTTCGTATCTTTTATATAATTTTACAAATAAGTAATTTTTCTTCATAAATTTGGGCCAAAATGTATACTGCTATATTGCTTTGGTAAAAATAATCCCAATCAGTGTGTATTATTTGGTCTGTGTGGAAGTTATAGAGTCTACAAGCTATAGTACCAATAATTGAAAATTGAACACACCTGATCAAACCTGATGTACTGATGGCCTATCTCATTTCTGGAGACACTAACAAGCCAGGACAGTACAAATACCCCCCAAATGACCCCTTTTTAGAAAAGTAGACATCCCAAGGTATTTAGTAAGATGCATGGTGAGTTTTTTTTAACCTGTATTTTTTTCCCACAATTCTTTGGAAAATGAAGAAAATTTGTTTTTTTTCCACACAACTGTTATATTAACAGGTTATTCCACTCACACAGCATATGCATACTTGCAGCGTCACCCCAAAACACATTCTGCTGTTCCTCCTGAGTATGGGATACCACATGTGTAAGACTTTTCCACAGCCTGGCCACATACATAAATAAATTACACATCTCATTTCCTGACTACCTATCACAATTTTGAAGGCCCTGGAGCACCAGGATAATGGAATTACCCTTGGATGCCTGCCTATCTTCTGGGAGTGCTGCTCTGCTTGTACTCGCCACTGCGCTACTGGTGGGTGCCTGCTCCTCCTCAGATCTCCTGAACCTCTTTGCTTGGACTCTCTCCTCCTCAGAATCCGTTGCTGACTCGCTGCTTTTAATTGGCTCATACTTAAAATCTGAGTATGACAAATAGAGTTCCCCGCTACTCTCACCTGTCATACTCAGTATCTGGAAAGCCTCCTAGCTGGTGTATGATTTTTTGACATTTTGATGTTCACTGGTACAGATGTTTATCACTGGTAACTGGTACAGATGTTGATTTGACACTGGTACACTGTGACAGATTTTGAGCACTGGTGACCTGTGACAGATGTGGATTTGACCCTGGAAGGCCGTGACAGATGTTGATCACTGGTACAGAAGTGGATGAGCACTGGTACACTGTGACAGATGTGGATCACTGGTGCAGATGTGAATTTTACACTGGTACACCGTGACAGATGTGGATCACTGGTACAGATGTGGATGACCACTGGTACACCGTGATGGATGTGATTCACTAATACTGTGTGACAGATGTTGATCACTGGTACTGTGACAGATGTGGATCGCGGGTACTGTGACAGATGTGGATCACTGGCACTGGGACAGATGTGGATCACAGATGTGCCTCATGGGTACAATGACAGATGTGGATCACTGGCACTGTGACAGATGTGGACCACTGATACTGTGACAGATGTGGATCACAGATGTGGATCACGGGTATGGTGACAGATGTGGATCACGGGTATGGTGACAAATGTGGATCATGGGTATGGTGACAGATGTAGATCATGGCTGCTGTTACAGATGTGGATCATGGGTACAGTGACAGATGTGGATCACATGTACGGTGACAGATGTGGATCACAGATGTGAATCACGGGTACGGTGATAGATGTGGATCACGGGTATGGTGACAGATGTGGATCACTGGCACTGTGACAGATGTGAATCACAGATGTGGATCACGGGTAAGGTGACAGATGTGGATCATGGGTACAATAGCAGATGTGGATCACTGGCACTGTGACAGATGTGGACCACTGATACTGTGACAGATGTGGGTCACAGATGTGGATCACGGGTATGGTGACAGATGTGGATCATGGGACGGTGACAGATGTGGATCACAGGTACGGTGACAGATGTGGATCACTGGCACTGTGACAGATGTGAATCACAGATGTGGATCTCGGGTACAGTGACAAATGTGGATCACGGGTACTGTGACTGATGTGGACCACTGGCACTGTGACAGATGTGGATCACGGGTACTGTGACAGATGTGGATCATGGGTACGGTGACATATGTGGATTACGGGTACGGTGACATATATAGATCACTGGCACTGTGGCAGATGTGGATCACAGATGTGGATCACGGGTAAGGTGACAGATGTGGATCATGGGTACAATGACAGATGTGGATCACTGGCACTGTGACAGATGTGGACATTACATTACATTACATTACATTGAGTTTATATAGCGCCAAAGGGTTTGCTCAGCGCTGTACAATAGAGGGGGGGACAATACATGAAACATTACAGCAGCTACGAACAGCACACGAGGGGTAAGAGGGCCCTACTCTTTCGAGCTTACAATCTGGGAGGGAGGGGGTAGTGGTACAGGAGGAAGTGGCTGTGGGGGATGGAGTGGTAGGAGGAATGAAGGAAAGCAGCAGTTAGGTGAGGGTGGGGTAGGCTTCCCTGAAGAGGTGGGTTTTCAGGGAGCGCCTGAAGGTGAGGAGGGAAGGTGACAGTCTGATGGATTGGGGTAGTGAGTTCCAGAGGATGGGGGAGGACCTGGAGAAGTCTTGCAGACGTGCGTGTGAGGAGGAGACCAGGGAGCAAGATAGAAGGAGGTCCTGTGAAGAGCGAAGGGTACGGGTAGGGTGGTACTTGGGAATCGAGTCGGTGAGGTAGTTAGGGGCAGTGTTGTGAATGGCTTTGTAGGTCAGAGTGAGTAGTTTGAATTTGATGCGTTGGGCGATAGGGAGCCAGTGGAGGGAGAGGCAGAGGGGGGTGGCAGAGGTGGAGCGGCTGGTGAGGTGGATGAGTCTGGCAGCTGAGTTCAGGATGGTCTGAAGCGGGGAGAGTTTGCACTGGGGTAGGCCGGTGAGGAGGGAGTTGCAGTAGTCAAGGCGTGAGATAATCAGGGAGTGCACAAGTAGTTTAGCGGTGTCTGGGGTAAGGAAGGTGCGTATTTTGGCGATATTGCGGAGGTGGAGCCTGCATGTGTTTGTCAGTGATTTGACATGAGGTTGGAAGGAGAGGTTAGAGTCCAGAATGACCCCAAGGACTTTGGCTTGCGGGGCGGGATTGATGGTGGTGATGTTAGTAGTGATGGATAGGATGGGGGGGGGGGCGCGGGCAGGAGGGAAGACGAGAAGCTCGGTTTTGGAGAGGTTGAGTTTGAGGAAATGGAGCGACATCCAGTCAGAGATGTCGTTTAGGAGGTGAGTGATGCGGGCGGAGAAAGTGGAGGTGAGGTGAGGGGTGGAGAGGTAAATTTGAGTGTCATCAGCATAGAGATGGTAGTTGAAGCCGTGGGAGTGTATGAGTTTGCCAAGGGAGGAGGTGTAGATGGAGAAGAGAAGGGGTCCAAGGACAGAGCCCTGGGGGACCCCAACAGAGAGGGGGAGGGAAGGGGAGGTGGCACCATTGTAGGAAACGCTGAAGGAGCGTCGGGATAGGTAAGAGGAGAACCAGGAGAGAGCGGTGTCTCTGACGCCAAGGGAGAATAGTTTATTAAGGAGGAGGGGGTGGTCAACTGTGTCGAAGGCCGCGGAGAGGTCCAGGAGGAGGAGGACAGAGTAGTCGCCTTTGGCTTTGGCGGTAAGTAGGTCGTTGGTGATTTTGAGGAGGGCGGTTTCGGTGGAGTGTAGGGGACGGAAGCCGGACTGTAGTGGATCAAGGAGGTTGTTGTCAGTTAGGTGGGCGCTTAGGCGGTTGTAGACTAAGCGCTCCAGGAGTTTGGAAGTGAGTGGCAGCAGGGAGATGGGTCTGAGGTTGTTTGGGTCAGAGGGGTCCAGGGAGGGCTTTTTGAGTATGGGGGTGATGTGCGCATGCTTTAGGGGGGAGGGGAATACACCGGTAGAGAGGGAGAGATTGAAGATGTGGGTGAGGGAGCAGATGAGGGAAGAGGGGGGTGACTGGAGGAGTCGAGAGGGGATAGGGTCTAGGGGGCAGGTAGTGAGGCGGGCTTCAGAGAAGACCCTGGTGACTTCCTCAGTGGTAGCGGGGCTGAAGGAGTGCAGAGCTGGTGGGGTTACGGTAAGCGGGGTCTTGGGTGTGGAGGGGGGCAGTGCGGTTGCGAGGTCAGAGGAGGGAAGAGATGAGGGGGAGATAGGGGGGGGGAGGCTAGGTGGGGAGGTAGATTGCGAGTTGACTATGTCCTGACGGATAGCATCAATTTTATTGTGGAAATGAGTGGCAATCTCGTGGGCGGTGAGTGAGGTACTGAGTGGAGGAGGGGGGGGAGAGAGCAGGGAGTTGAAGGTGGAGAAGAGTCGGCGAGGGCAGGAGGAGAGGGTGTTAATCAGGTTTACGAAGTAAGCCTGCTTGGCGGCGTGGAGGGAGGAGGTGTAAGTGAGGAAGGCAGATTTGTAGAGGGAGAATGAACGGGGGGACCTGGTTTTGCGCCATAGTCTCTCCAGCGCACGACTGCGACGTTTGAGGCATTTAGTGTGCTCGTTCTGCCATGGTTGGAGCGGTCTGGGTTTGATGTAGCGTGTGGTTAGGGGTGCCAGAGAGTCTAGGGTAGCTGATAGTGAGTCGTTGTACGTGTTAGTGGCTAGGTCAGGACAAGACAGTGGAAGGATTCTGTCGTGTAGGCGGTCGGCAGCTGAGTGGAGGGGGGCCGGGTTCAGGTTGCGAAGGTTGCGGCTGGTGATGGTTTGGCGCTTTGGACCACTGATACTGTGACAGATGTGGATCACAGATGTGGATCACGGGTATGGTGACAGATGTGGGTCACGGGTATGGTGACAGAGAGCGTACAGCTGCGTGGCCACGAGACTGCACTTGTGTGCATGTTCTGAAGGACGTTCCTGAACATCCACTCAGTTTGACGAAGCTCCCACCTGGCTGTTTATGTGCAGGTAGGAAGCGGTTAAAAATGGAAAATGCATAAAAATGTGTGAAAATGCATCAAAAATGCACTACATGCATTTTCTGCAGCACCTCCATTGAAGTCTAGGGAACCAAAAATGCAACATTTTGTGATGAAAAAAGTCCCTGACCCTTTCCAAAAACACAGCAGCAAATAACATAAATGTGATCGCGTCCCATAGAAAACCATGTTAAATGGACTGTAATGCATTTCTGCAAAAAGCCCTAAAAAAGTATTGGTGTGAACCTGGCCTCAATGGGGAATTCCCTTAATTTACAGGGATTGCCTCTCACTTCCTGTTTGGCTATGAAACTAGAAGTGAAGGAAAATCTCCACAATGAATCGCAGATGGTGAAAAAAAAAATCTGAAAGGGGTTATAACCCTCCTTTACTCTATCCAAAATGAAAAAAAAAATGTGCCTATAGTTCTAGTTGTCAGAAGAGAGGCTCCAAATGGCCAAAGTGTATTGAGTTAATCACTTTGCATACATTGCAGTAAGCACAGCCATTCTGTGGGCCAGTTATTGCTGCCCGTTAAACCCTGAATTGCAGAGGAGAAAGTAAGCCGCGCATATCTCAAGAGCTAGACAGTAAGGGTTCATGTACACGGGGCGTTTGGAAAACTATCTGAACAGTGGACACTGACTGCTAGAAAACATAGGTTAAAAAATGTCAGTTTAGTCGCATTTATGGAGGTTTGCGTTTAGAAGCGTTGTTAAAAGATAACCTCAGGAGACCCTCCCAAATGCCCAGAATGCACTGAAAAATAGTAAATACCGTATTTTTCGCTCCATAAGACGCACTTTTTTCCCCCCAAAAAAGGGGGGAAAATGTTAGTGCATCTTATGGAGCGAATATGGAGCGGCCGGTCTGGTATTTCCACTGCGGCCGTGTCAGAATACCGGGCCGGCCGCTCAGCTCTGCAGCAGGACCTCATGGAGATGACTGCTGACCTTTGGGGAGGGGGGGAGCGGGTACCTGAATTTGACAGGTACCCGCTCTTACTTCTTTGTTTTTTGATCTTATCTGTTCCTCTATCCAGCGGCGCGCTGTCTTCCGGCTTCTGTAGTGTGGGCACTGGGCATGACAGCCGGGTGCCAAGTGCGCATCCGCAAGAAGCGGTGCTTTTTGTGAATGGTAAGGCGGTACCTGGGACACATGACAGATCCCAAAAGCCACCGGACCAATCACAATGCGCAAGTGCTTCTCGCTCATGCGCACTGGGCACCCGGCTGTCATGCCGAGCGCCATTACAGAAGCCGGGAAGACAGCGTGCGGCTGGATCGAGGAACAGGTAAGATAAAACCAAAACTCTGCGGAAGTAAGAGCGGGTACCTGTCAAATTCAGGTACCCGCTCCCCACTTCCCCAAAGGTCAGCAGTCATCTGTACTGTCCGCAGTCTCTGGTCATCCCTGTGCTGTCCGCAGTCTCTGGTCATCCCTGTGCTGTCCGCAGTCTCTGGTCATCCCTGTGCTGTCCGCAGTCTCTGGTCATCCCTGTGCTGTCCGCAGTCTCTGGTCATCCCTGTGCTGTCCGCAGTCTCTGGTCATCCCTGTGCTGTCCGCAGTCTCTGGTCATCCCTGTGCTGTCCGCAGTCTCTGGTCATCTCCTGTACTGTGTCTGCAGTCCATTAGTTCAGAATTTTTTTTTTCCTGTTTTCTGCCTCTAAAACCTAGTTGCGTCTTATGGTCAGGTGCGTCTTATGGAGCGAAAAATACGGTAATTAACTATTTCAGACATTTTGTGAGAAATAGAGAGAGCAGAAGCAGATAGAGCAGTATGTGTTGAGATTTCCTGTCTTTTCTGGTTGTATTCACTATGGATCCCATCATGAGCATAATGCGGTGCGTTCTACCATTTTTTTCTTCACGCGAAACCTGGAACTGACTGCGCTGGAGTACTGGGTCCATTTGAATACATGGAAAGCACTTTGCATGCATTTCTGATGATGAAAAAAGGCTCTTGGTAGCATCTGGATATGGAACAGTTAAAAAACGCTTATAAATCCAAATGCTTATAAATGCAGTTAACCGCGTTTACAAGCATTTACAAGCATTTGGCGTTTGAAATGCTGGTAAAATCTACTCCTGAATGCAAGTTTGGTGCATTCAAAAAAATGACTGTAAACTCAACTGCCTGTAAACTACTGTAAACAACATAGTGTACATGGACACCTAGGAAAACATTAGGGAGAGTTCAGGGGCTGCTGAAAAAAAACGCAGAAAAGCTCCTGAACCTCAGTTTATCAGCTGCAGTGTACAGGAGCCCTTAAATGTTATAGTTGATTATACAAAGATGGGGAGCAACCTATATTAGGGAGGGGGGAGGCAATGAAGGGCATGAAGCAACCAAAGGAGAAAGGAAGAGAGATGGAAGATGGAAGAAAAAAAAGAGAAAAGAAAAGAAAAGAGAAAAGCAAACAGAAAAGAAAAGAGAAAGGGAAAGAGAAAACAGAAAAGAAAAGAATGGAAGAGGAAAGGAAAGGAAAGGAAAAGAAGGAGAGGAAAGGAGAGGAGAGGAAAGGAAAGGAAAGGAGAGGAAAGGAAAAAAAAGGAAAGGAAAGGAAAAAGGAAAGGTAAGGAAAGGAAAGGAAAGGAAAGGAAAAGGATAGGAAAGGAAAAGGAAAGGAAAAGGAAAAGGAAAGGAAAGGGAAGGGAAAGGAAGGGGAAAGGAAAGGGAAAAGGGAAAGGGAAAAGGGAACGGGAAATAGGCCCTTGACCGAGAACTCGCCAAGAACCCCCAGCAGCTGTTCCTAGCTAACCTCAGCTAAATTACTGTGATTGGTGTACGTTAAAGTATAACTAAAGGAAAACATTTTTTTTTCCGTTTTGGATAGAGTGGAGATAGATTAGAACATCTGTCAGATTTTTATTGGTGTCTTTGCCCCCCATCAGGAAGAATCACCCTCTCTATTTGAAAAATCTTCCAATGGGGACACTAGTTCTGGTGACCCTGGTGACAACCAGGAATTTTCTGACCCTGAAGGGATTTATTCCCACTTCCTCTTTTGGTTATGGGACAGGAAGTGAAGGAAAATCTCCCAATGGGACACAAAAGGCAAGTAAAACCTGACAGGGGGGTACAACCCTTCCTTACTCGATCCAAAATGAAAACAAAAAAAAGCTTTGTCTTTGTTCTACTTTAATCTGAAGATTGCTAAAAGCAATGAATAGAGATTGTCACATAAACCATCATACCTACTTTAGGAAAGCAATATTTCTACAAAAAGCGAATACATTTATATCTGTCTGACAGTTTCAGGTGAAACATATTATGGGTTGGTATTGTATGTTGCTGTCTATAAAAGCCTATGGTAACTGGACACTTTCAGTGCTCAGCATATTTAATCTGTCTTGTAACCATACTGGAAAATAAATCATAAAATAACTGACAAATATAAAGAATGTGGGAACACAGTCTCTGCTGAGTGAACTTCATTTTTGTGTGTATGAATGTTATGTTCTATTATTTTTATCCCAGTTCTGCATGCTGGAGGGCTGGAGCGCTTCGAAAAAACAGTTGCAAACTGCCACAGAAATAACATTTTGCTTGGCGTGTTCTCCTGCTTTCATAACGCAACCAATAATCCCTTTGGCTATCCCATCCAGGTGTCTTACAGTGCCATCGGCCATCTTTAAAAGTGCTAACTCATCCATTTTCCTCCCCCCTATTGCTTTGCTGTCCTGAAAAACATCTCTGTAAACAAGCTCTCCGTGTCACAGCTTGTTACATTGCTTCTCTCTTCCAAAGTACAGAAAATACATGTTTTTCTTAAGTGCTTAGAGGCGTCCTTACACTGAAATCGGGCTCTTTCTTTTTAATGTACTTTAATATGCATTGTATTTATATGTTAAAATAACTTTAAAGTGTTATTTGTTATCTGCAAACATTGATGCATTAATAACTTTATTGAGTTGTTGTCAGAACACACTCTATTCCAAGTTATCGTGGTGTTATTCTGTATTCCTGTACAGTTCACAAAATGCACTATAGAAACATTGCATTTGTAGTCAAAATGATAGTAGATTTACAGGAATGTAAATATATGAAGACATTTTATTTTAATTCCTTCCCGCTGGTGCCTCCCAGCCCTTTAAAGTGTTACTAAACCCAGGACCCTGTATTCACTATATCTGGTCTCCCACAGTACACAGAACGTGAAAGTGCAATTATTTTAGTAAATATAAACTGCTAAATACCTTTTCTCATCAGCAGTTAGAGCAGTCTTGTGGCTTCTATCAGTGTCCAGCTGAGCACATGTTAAAATGTGTAGAAGGAGTTTTCATTCTGCTCTAGAACCCCTGACCTCTGCAGAACCTCTGCAGAACCCCTGACCTCTGTCTGGACGGTGTTGATTGACCCTGTGCTGATCACATGCACCCTCCCAAGAAAAAAAACCTCTCTAGCAATACACACCAAACTGAACATGTGCAGAGAGTCTCCACACGATATGTCTTACCAGGAGATAAGAGAGGGACACTGGAAGAAAGGGAGGATTAAAGAAGTCAGGATCAAACAGTGTTTTTACACAATGCAGAGGATTAACCCTTTAGGTTCCACAGTGTGTATAACAAGCATGCTTTACTGCATATAAAGACTGATTTTACCATTGTGGTAACACTTTAAGAGGTTTCAGAGGCGGAGGAGGGCATTTCGGTCATGTGACAACTGCGATTGGCTGACACAGCGGCCACATGATTGGAAAGCACAAAATTGCAAAAAGAGATTGTGAACTTTCCGTTGCTCGCCCGTAACTGTGCCGGGAGTGTGCAGGGTGCACGCTTTCAGCACAGCATCGTTTACATTTTGGTATGCATATATGCGGCCTCTTGGTATTAAGCTCCACCCGCCGAGAAGCAGCATATATGCGTACGGTCGGCGGGAAGAGGTTAAATACATTTACAATCATCATACTATAACTAATACCAAATTAAAAAAGAAGAAAAAAGCGCCACTTACAAAAAACACCAAAGTGTCAGCAGCATATCCCACCCAAAATAAATTTTGGCAACAATAATCCAAATTAAAAGGTATGCGCTAATAACAAACTTATACAAAAGTGTATGTCATCATCCAAAAAACATTAGTGTTTTAAATAAATTAGAGTGTCCAAACATAAATTAGTGTCCAAAAAAATATATATATCTTCAGTGACTTGAACCAATTGTGAGAAATCCACCACCAAAGGAGATTAAATGAACTCACCAGAGCTAATGGCTGGTCAGATTATAAACCAGCAACAGCGCTTGTGCTCTGGGAGCAATGAACCCGATGTCCAAATAGATATGGTGATTGTACCGCCCCTTGATGACGTCGGTGTGACGAAACCGGTTGGGCGTAGCCTATTTGATGTGGATGTTAGAGAGCCTTGCTGGTCTGTGCTGTATGGGAGAGATCTGCAGTGAGCGTTAACTGTATCTCAACCCTTTTTTGCGATTGAAGCTGGTGTCTGTTGGACACCTTGTTTGTGAGTTTCCTTATACCTTTTTTATTAACCTCCTTGGCGGTGTTCCCGAGTGTAGCTCGGGGTAGAATTTCTATACCAAGAACGGTAACCCCGAGCTACACTCGGGCTTACTATGCAGCGTTCTCTGGGGGTCCCTGCAGCACTTACCTTGTCCTTTGCTCCCACGATGGGTCCCCTGCAGTGTCCCCGTCCATCTCCTCCGGCAGATGCTGGCATCTGACTTCCGTGTTCCGGTCCCCGTGACGTCGGAACGTTCGGGCGGCGGAACCGGCGGGAAATTTGAAATTTTTTAAAAATGACATTTTTGCTGTCATTGCTTTTTCACTGCATTTCACATACATTTTGTCCCCACTGCTTTGTCCTGTGCCCTGCCTGCATTTTGACTGTTTTTTCTGCCTGGAAACTTAGAAAAGTCCATGGCGGCCAAAAAGCATCCCTTTACATCAAAAGCGGTTTTAGAACAGCGATAGTAAATCAGAACCACTTGCAGAATTGAGTGATAATGATTCGTGGGGAAATTCGTCATCAGACACTGAAAACGATTTTGCGACTTTGCTCAGTGATGTGCGAATTTGCCTCTGTATTTCAAATTTCAGTGTTTTTGGTTTGATTATATTATTGAATTAAATTTATTATTATTATATTATTATTTTTTATGATTATTTATTAAATTATAATTTATGATTTCGTGATCATACCGCCAGGGAGGTTAAAGAGATAAATGAAAAAAACGTATTGCACCATTATGTTCTCTTTTTTGTCCCTGAGTGTACTGCATGCTCTCATGGAGGTATGAGACAGAGTGGAGAAGTTCATCATAAGAGCTTGGGCTGCAAAGTTGTTTGGCTGTGATTATTATCTGGAAGTATCTGAAACATCACCATATCTATTTGGACATCGGGTTCATTGCTCCCAGAGCACAAGCGCTGTTGCTGGTTTATAATCTGACCAGCCATTAGCTCTGGTGAGTTCATTTAATCTCCTTTGGTGGTGGATTTCTCACAATTGGTTCAAGTCACTGAAGATATATATTTTTTTTTGGACACTAATTTATGTTTGGACACTCTAATTTATTTAAAACACTAATGTTTTTTGGATGATGACATACACTTTTGTATAAGTTTGTTATTAGCGCATACCTTTTAATTTGGATCATACTATAACTACACCAATGAAATATACAGTATGTGTTGTTTTTAGTGAGGTTTATTTAACCGCTTGCCGACCAGCCACAGTACATATACTGAGGCAGGACAGCACCGCTGCGCAAAATCACATATATATTTTGCATAATGGGTAGGGAGCGTGCGTGAGACGCACGACCGCCCTACCCATGCCGCCGATCGCGGCCGCAGGTGTCAATCAGCCCCGTGATTACCGCCAATCACTGACAGAGAGGATGACTGCAGTGTTTACACTGCAGCTCTCCTCCCTGTCAGTTTCCAACACACTGTTCTGGAGAGCGGAGTTCAGCTTTCAGGATCAGTGTGTTCCTGTGAAGAACACACCCCCCGCCCCTTAGTGAAACACTCCCCTCACACAGTCAACCCTTTGATTGCCTAAAAATGATAACCCCTTCCTCTCCAGTGCCATTAGTACAGTGTCAGTGTTTTTTTTTTTTGCACTGATCACTGTATTGGTGTCACTGGGGATGTCAGTGACCCCAAGTCAGTTCCCCCCAGTGTCAGAATGTCCGCAGCAGTCCCACCATAAGTCACTGATCGCCACCATAATTAGCTGATCGCCGCCATAAGTAGCTGATCGCCGCCATTATTAATATTTAAAAAAAAATTCCAGTATCTATACCGCCATTTGTAAACGCTATAACTTTCACGTAAACCAATTAATTTACACGTGTTGGGATTTTTTTAAGCAAAGACATGTAGCAGAATACATTTTGGCCTAAATTTATGATGAAATTTGATTTTTACATTTTATTACTAGACATGTTTTATAGCAAAAAGTCCAAAATATAGTTTTTTTTCTCAAAATTGTCAGGTTTTTTTTTTATAGCGCAAAAAATAAAAAATGCACAGGCGATCAAATACCACCAAAAGAAAGCCCAATTCATGGGGAAAAAAGGACGTAAAATTAATTTTGGTGCAGCATTGCATGACCGCGTAATTGTCAGTTAAAGTAACGCAGCGACGTAACATAAACTGCTTCTGTAAAATAAGGAGAGAAAAGCAATGTTGTTGCACTTTTATAATCTGTATTATAACAATATCTAAATGGCATGGGGTATCACAGACATATATTTGGCAGTGGTTTACCTGATTGAGCTCCAGAATATTTAGGTGACAGAAACATAACGATTATTTTATAGATGAACTGTATGCTTATGTGGTTGTAAAAATATATATATAATTGGATGACAGCATGTTGTGTTGGCGTATACAAACAGAAAGCACTTTTACAATTAGTGAGTTAAAGTGGTTGTAAAGGCTCAAGCTTTTTTACCTTTATGCATCCTATGCAAGAAGGTAAAAACCTTCTGTGTGCAGCATCTCCCCTGCCCCCCTAATACTCACCTAAGCCCCCTCTTGATCCAGTGATATGCACTGGAGTCTCAGGACTCCCTCTTATTGGCTCCCACTGCTGTCAATCACAGTCAGTGAGCCAATGAGAAGAGAGAGGGCAGGGCCGAGTCATGGCTCCGTGTGTGAATGGACACACAGAGCTACGGGTGCCCCCATAGCAAGCTGCTTGCTGTGGGGGCTCCTGACAGGAGAGAGGGGCCAGCAGTGCTGGCGGGGGATTGTGTGACACTGGGTATCAGTCAACTTGAAAAACTGAGGGCATACTATGGTGAAGAAAAGGTATTGTTGAAGACAGCTCCAAACTCAAGAAGAGTATTTCAGCCATTGCTATTTTTTAGGAGGCCAAGGGACATATTAAAAAAAATTGTTCACTACTGGGCTGCAAAGAAGTGTGTAAATATGGTGAGGTATGTAGTTCTTTGTAAAGGTGAATTGCTGTAAAGGGTTGTCAGCCCTTGTGGTACAGCTTACAGTTGCAAGAAAAAGTATGTGAACCCCTTGGGATTACGTGGAGTTTTGCATGAATTGGGCATAAAATGTGCTCTGAACGTCATCTAAGTCACAACAATAGAAGAACACAGTCTGCTGAACATAATACTACACAAACATTAGATGTTGCCATGGTTTAATTGCACATAACATGTAAATATTCACAGTGCAGGGAGGAAAAAGTATGTGAACCTTTGGACTTAATAACTTGTTGACCCTCCTTTGGCAGCAATAACCTCAACCAAACGTTTCCTGTAGTTGCAGATCAGACCTGCACAACAATCTGGAGTAATTTTGGACCACTCCTCTTCACAAAACTGTTTCAGTGTAGCAATATTCTTGGCATGTCTGGTGTGAATCGCTCTCTTAAGGTCATGCCACAGCATTTCAATCGGGTTGAGGTCAGGACTCTGACTGGGCCACTCCGGAAGGCGTATTCTGTGCTGTTGCAGCCATTGTTTTGTTGAATTACTTGTATGCTTTGGGTCATTGTCCTGTTGCATCACCCATCCTCTGCGGAGCTTCAGTTGGCGGACAGATGGTCGTACGTTTTCCTGCAAAATGTCTTGATAAACTCTGGAATTCATTTTCCCATCAATGACAACAATACGTCCAGGCCCTGAGGCAGCAAAGCAGCCCCAAACCATGATGCTCCCTCCGCCATGTTTTACAGTGGGGATGAGGTTTTGATGTTGGTGTGCTGTGCCTTTTTTTCTCTACACATAGTGTTGTGTTCTTCCCAAACAACTCAATCTTGGTTTCATCTGTCCACAGTATATTTTGCCAGTAGTGCTGTGGAACATCCAGGTGCTCTTTTGTAAACTTCAAACGTGCTGCAATATTCTTTTTGGACAGCAATGGCTTCCTCCGTGGTGTCCTCCCATGTACTCCATTCTTGTTTAATGTTTTCCTTTTTGTAGATATGTCAACAAAAATGTTAGCATTTGCCAGAGATTTCTGTAGGTCTTTAGCTGACACTCTGGGATTCTTCTTTACCTCATGCAGCATTCTGCGCTGTGCTCTTGCAGTCATTTTTACAGGACGACCATGCCTAGGGAGAGTAGCAACAGTGCTAAACTTTCTCCATTTGTAGACAGTCTGTCTTACCGTGGAAACATGAACATCAAGGCTTTTGGAGATACTTTTGTAACCCTTTCCAGCTTCATGCAAGTCAACAATTCTTGATCGTAGGTCTTCTGAGAGCTCTTTTCTGTGAGGCATGGTTCACATCAGACAGTGCTTCTTGAAACCAGTAAACCCAAAACAGGTGTGTGTTTTTTAAGGGCAGGGCAGCTGTCAGCAACACATCCAATATCATCACACTAATTGGAGTCAAGGTTGGCTCACTCCTGGCTTCAATTAACTCGGGAGAAGTCATTAAGCTAGGGCCTCACATAATTTTTCCTCCCTGTACTGTGAATGTTTACATGTTATGTGCAATTAAACCATGGCAACATCTAATGTTTGTGTAGTATTATGTTCAGCAGACTGTGTTCTTCTATTTTTGTGACTTAGATGACGTTCAGAGCACATTTTATGCCCAATTCATGCAAAACTCCACGTAATCCCAAGGGGTTCACATACTTTTTCTTGCAACTGTATGTAATCATGAGTCCAGCTCTTGCTTACTTCCAGACCAGGGGCGGACTGACAACTCATGTGGCCCCTGGGCAATAGGGGATCATGGGGCCCCTGTGTCCTTGTCCAAACTCAAAAAAGCCTATGAAAAAAGTACCAGGGGCATCCCATGGGGCCCCCTACTGACCCCGGGCGCTCGGGCAGTGCTCAAGTTTCCAAATGGTCAGTCCGCCCCTGTTCCAGACTATGATTTATTGGTTGGAGGTAGTAGCTGCCTGTTTCTAAAGGGAGGAAAACTTGTAGGGCTTTGGGTGATTTCTGGCATAGGTGTAGGCAGATAGGAGGCATCGGCTATAAATTATAGCGTTCCTTACTTGTTCAGGGTCAGTGACTCAAATTTTAAGGCCAGTACATCAGAATAATACCTAGGCAGCTAGTATTTTCAGAAAGAAAGGTCAGCAACAGCAGTCATCATATTTCTTCTTTAAGGTAAAAGTAACTGAGGGGCATCAAACTATGGACTATGAAATACAACTGATCTTTGACATTTTTGAAAGTGGCATTGTTCATGGGAAAATTTTACAACAGGCTTAAAGTGGTTGTAAACCTCAGACATGAAATATGAATAAAGCATACTTGTACTTGTCTTTGTTAAGAGCACTAAGTGTCATTTCTGACACTTGAGTATGAGTCACTTTTCCTGACAAGAGAAAAATGGTGACAGGGGAGGGAGTTCCAGCATGCAGCCTGTGATTGATAGCCTCGGCTCTGTTCCTGTGTGGTGGGCTGTATCCCTTTTCTCCAATCAGTTCTCAGAGCTCACCTCACTGAGCTCTGCAAGAGTATAACTTCAGCTCTCCGCCCCCTTTTTTCTGAACTCTCCGACAAGCTGTATTTATTCTGGACTTTAAATGGATGTAGAGAAGAGAAAATTACAGATAAACAGGTACGACTTATGCAGGAGGATTTGTTTCCTCTCTGTGTATAACTTGAGGCTAGTCACTTCATTGGGTCTATGGAAGGGTTTACATCCACTTTAAAGTCCAGAACATACTTGACCTGTGGTGCAATAGCTCTAGTTTTTTTTGTAAACCTACGAATCAGAAACCTAAAACCAGAACAAAGGAAATGTATCTTATATTCTACAAGATAAAGCTGATGACACAATAAAGTGAACATAATTATCCTTGCCACATAAAAAAACAATGACAAGTGCAAGTGAGAACAAGCTCCCAATCATGCCTTCAGTCCATGTCTCAGTAGTGATAACATGTTCCAGTTTACACATCAGCCTATTGCTTGGTAGGGCAAATGCTATAAATGCATCTGTTTATTTAAAAAAATAAAAAAATAAAAAAAAGGCATACAGCAAGCTTGTTTTTTTCATATATCAGAAAAGTTATCTCATTCCAAATCTTGGAAGTAAATCACCAGATACAGCTATCATCAGATACGCTCACCTTTTATGAGGACAAGGCAGAACACTGTGGTAAGTTCCCGAACCGGATTGTTAATTAACAGCTCCAGCGCATTTTTCCCTCTAAGCAAAGTAAATATTGGCTTATTTCCTTGGATCAGCTACCAAAGAAATATCAGGCTAGCACTTGTTTCAGTTAGCTTGGACTGACATGAATCAAAGCTTTTCTTTTCTATCTCACTGCAATGGGACACTTCTAGTTCCAATGTCCGTTTGTAGCTCCTTTCCAACGAATTCACCTAGAAAATTCTGGTCGCAGTTGGAATAGTCTAGGGAATTATTATGTTTTTTTTGTTAGGCTTGTTGTAGGGCTTTTTTTTTCAGTGGAAGCATGGGGGGACGCAGTTCCGGCACCTCCACCACTGAATATGTGCAATAGAAAGGGGTGCTCTGGTGTGCTGAAAGGTCTATTGATGCTGGCTAATGGGGGATCTATTGTTACTGTAGGGGATCTATTTTTGCATAGTGATCTATTGCTGCTGAGGAGGTCTGTTTTTGATGGTGGTGATCTATTGTTGCTGAATGGGATCTACTATTGAGGGAGGGGTCTATTGATGCTGGCTGCTTGGGGATCTGTTGTTGCTGATGAGGGTCTATTATTGCTGGGGTGGTGTTTTGTTGTCAGGGTCCATTGTCACTGTGAGGGAATTTATTGTTGCCTGTTGCTGTTGGCTGCGGGGGGATATATTTTCCTGCATTTCTTGTTATGAACAAATTCCATACAAATTACTTTGCTCCAAAAAATGATATTTGACTCTGTATTCTCTATAAGGAGCGGTACTGGGAGGTGGGTAAGAACCAGGGGTGGACTGACCATTTGGAAACTCGGGCACTGCCTGAGGGCCCGGGGTCAGTAGGGGGCCCCATGAGATGCCCCTGGTACCCTTTTCATAGGCTTTTTTGAGTTTGGGCAAGGACACAGGGGCCCCATGATCTCCTATTGCCGGGGGGCCCCATGAGTTGTCAGTCCGCCCCTGGTAAGAACCAAGGGACGGTGCTCAGAGTCGGGTGTGTGGGGGGGGGGAGACAAGAAACAATTCAGAAGGGGGGGGTTCCTGCACCTATTTTCTGAAAAAAAAAGTCCCGGTTGTAACAAAACACTAAACGACAGTATGCCAAAACAAGGAGAAAAAGTAAAAGCTAATTGTAATATGATCTGGATTTACTACAAGTCTGATTTCATAGATGATAGTTGTTCAGTTGTGGGGGGTTAAAAACATGGGGGAAGATTGAGACCCCGTTCACACTCAAGCATTTTTCAGCTCGAACCTTATAAATGCTCAACAAGTAAAATCCCATTTTTTCCAATGGCCCCTGTTCATACTTGAGCATACAGTCACCTACAGCAAAACCCCTGTCGCTCAATAAAGTACTTGCGCTGCTTTTCAGGCAGATCTGAGCCTTTTGTCTCCATAGACTTGAATAGAAAATGCCCGACCAGTGGGAATGAGGGCTTTTTCAAGTGTTTTTTCAGACGTTTTCAGCACAAACAGCAGCCATTTCTATTTCTATTGGCCACAGTAAAAATGCCTAAATAAAAAAGGCCTAAAAAAACAGCTTTGCAAATCTGATCAAAAAAACGTTCAAAACAGCTGAAAAAAACACTTGAAAAAAACGCCAGAAAAAATGTTCAGCTCAGTGTGATTGTAACCTTAGACTCCATGCACATTAGCATTTTTTTAAGCTCAAAAATCGCTGGATAAAAAACGCTGGTAATAGCAGTTTTTAGTAGTGTTTTAGCAGCATTTTTGTAGCGTTTATGAGCATTTAGGAACATTAGAATTTGATTTGTATTTTTACAGTACATGTAGGTAAAAGTGTAGAAAAAAGCTGTTAGTAGCATTTTAGTAGAGTTTAGGAGCATTTATAAATGTTTAGGTGTGCTCAGCCTATGTTCTGCTGGAAAAATATTCCCTAAAACTCTATGAGGGTAGTAGAAAGCCTGGGGGCATGGCGTGGATGCTAACCATGATGGCTGTTTAAGCTTCCCACACCAGCATATTGAGGTCTGCTTCTCACCCTGCAGAATGAGTTACTAAGCGACAACATGGGGAAACCTGACAAGAGTGCTTCCACCTCACGGTCCCGATCCCCGTGGGGCACACAGCTAAGCCGCAACATACTGGCAATCTTCTGGTCCCAGCAGAGAGAGACAGTAGCCCCCGCTTCACAAGTGGAACACACTACATGCTCAGCCAGCGGGAGTCCATCAAGACCACCCCTCTCCCATCATCGCGGCCTCCCCACACAGCAGAGCACTTAATCTGGCTGATCTGCAAATAACATTAAGGACACCTTGCCAGAGGCTATATCGGAGCTTAGGCTGAATGTACAAGCAATGGCAGGAAGAGGAGCAAGTGACCTCCCGCCATGATACCGCCATACAAGAGATCTAGCACACCACTGAATCACACACCCTTGAAGACCTGGACAACAGAGGCAGATGCCACAACCTGCGAGTAAGAGGGATCCCTGAAACAGTAGAACCTGGCCAGCTGCCACAGGCCATACTTGCCATATTCAATGATCTCCTTGAGAGACCCCAAGAAGCTCCGATCTACATGGAATGCATGAAAAGAACACTACGTCCCAGAGGCAGAGACACGCCCCCCCCTGAGGATGTGATCTGCTGCCTTGTTAACTTCCACCTCAAAGGAGAGATCCTCAGATGGGTGAGAAATCAGAGACACATTCTATATCATGGGGTTAAAATTAAGTAGTACCATGATCTCTCTCATATAACCCTACAACATAGGAGAGATCTACTCTCCTTGCTGGAAACCCTCTGGACCTGGAACATAGCCTATCGCTGGAAGTTCCCTTTCTGCGTGTCCGCCACCTCCATGGGCCGCACAGCCACCCTGAGAGGACCGGAAGATGTCCACTCCTTCTGCAAAATTCTGGATCTACCCCTGGTGGAAATACCAGATTGGTACAATGGGTTCAGATTTCCTCCCTTGCCTGAGAGAGAACCCATGGAATTTCAGCTCCCGAGGAGATCTCCAACTTCCAGACATCCCTGATCTCCACGATTGCTCTCACCAGCACCGGCGAACCATCAATCTCCACATGAAGGCAGACAACCTGCATCTCCTGCTCATGACAAAGCCCGGTGAGATTGAGGACTGTCCCCGTTCTCGGCACATTACTGGGTATGACTGAACCCCCATTTTTGTTCCTACCCCATGAAAACCTACCCCACTTCTCATTCCCCACCACCCTAACTTCCCCCTTCTCCACTACCCAAACAGCCCCTCAAACTATGGGAAATGCAAAAATGCGTGGTACGAAGAACCCTTTTAGCTCTCTCTGTGGCTCATAAAAAAGCTGCACAGGCTACACTAACCACTCTCGTGTAGACGGTGCAGAGAATCAAGGTGCAACATAAATGCACATTAGCCCAACACACATGTGGACTTACTCCATACATGTGCCAAATTATTGGAACTTGGAAGAACTGGGTCACAAAACTAAATGCAAATGTGTACTCTCACAGAAGCTCTTTCAGGAAATAAAAGTGGCAGACTCCTCGCTAGAGCTCTTCAGGCCAAAAAGGCTACTTCTACAATTCATCACATCCATACCCAGCTGGGTGAATCAGTGGTGACCTCCTCAAACACTGTGGCGATATTCAAAAAAATACTATGTGGGCCTTTATAATCTTTCTCCAGCCCAACATCCACTTGCCAACCATAGATCCTGAATAGAAGTCTTACATGACTTCTTAACTTAATACAGCCCAAAACCCATCCCATGCGCAAAAGCCCGTAACATTGATGGCCAATTGACTTATGAAGAACTTAAGGCAGCAGTTAAGCAACTGAAACCAGGAAAAAGCCTGGGACCCGACAGCTACACAGCAGTCTACTATTAGATATTCTTAGATAGCCTGGTCCACCCATTCCTACTAGCTTTCAATTCTCTATCAAAGCCAGGCATTGACATGCACAACCTCTCTTAGGCCCACATATCAGTGATTCCAAAAGCAGGCAAAGACCCCACTTCAGTGACTAATTATTGCCCTATTTCACTGCTTAACATTGATTTAAAGATCTTTGCCAAAATCATTGCTAACCTCACTTGTCGGAAAAGACCAAGTGGACTTTGTCCAAGGCAGGGAAGCAAGGAACAACAATATCAAGACAATCAGTATTCATCACTGGCTTTCCACTTCCAAAAACCAAGGCTTCTTTCTATCACTGGATGCAGAGAAGGCATTCAACAGGCTAGCATGGGATTATTTAAGAGCAGTACTTCGAATGATAGGTAACAGTGAATGTCTCAGCCCAGGAGACCAATTACAAACATTTGGTGATATAGGACCCTGCCCTCCTACACAAATTTGATCCTACCCTCTCCAACTGCTGCTGGAGATACTTTGCTGAGGCAGATACTTTCCTATATGTGTGGTAGTACTGTCTAATGATACAACCTTTTTGGTTTACGGTCCATTCCATCATCTATCAAGTGATATCCGACACTTTAGTCTTTTCCCCAGCACAATATGTATTACACTATACCTCGCTCCTCGCAAGGACATACCACAAGTCCCTTGCGATGCACATGATTAACGTGGCTAAGGCATGTATACCCGTAAACTGGGGAACTCCCCAAATACCATCTCTCACAGACTGGATTGCAGGCTTTAATAAAATCACAGAGATGGAAGAATTGACACACATAGCCAAGGAAACACCATCTAAGTTCACAACCACATGGGCCTGCTGGCTTCATTTTCAAACTACTGATGTTTTTCATAGGCTGGTGACTGACTGACAAACCCCGATCTCCTACTCATAGGGAAATGGTACACTTGAATGTTTCCTCAAGCCTTAAACTCTAAAATGTCAGCCTAAACTTGCTATTCTGGTTCATCCTGAAACCTTTTCTTATGATACATATCTGCTATGCGCTCCTACACTAAGAAGATACGTCGAGCACAGGGTTAGGGAAGCGGATGAGCTGCCTCGACGGAGACTCTCATACGCCCTACCTCTATTTTCCTCCCTCCATGTTAGACCCCTTCTCTTCACTCTATGCTTGCCCATTTCTCCTCACCTTCTCTCCTGACCTTTTTACCCACCTTCCTTTTAATGTTACGTCTTTTCCTAATCTACCTGCATCATACCTACCCATGCTCCTCACCCATCCCCATCCCCCCCTTTTTTTTTCTTTACTCCCTCCCCTTTAGAGCCACATGACCAGGAGAACACTTCTCTAAGAGGATTACATTGGCAAAAACATGTCTGACAACTCATACACCTTGGCACAATAGCTTCCTCCGCATGCTATATTGTACGTTTTTTGTTTTTTTTTTCTCTTGTCCCAGAAATGAGAGGCTATATACCCTTTTTACTTTCCTTTCTTCTACCCTTCCCCCATAAATCATTCTGTAACACCACACGCTCTGATCATATACGCGTAGGCATGATCATGCTGTCTTGCTAAGAGGCTATTGAACGAACATGTTGATCTACTTCTACTCTGGAATTAACACATCCCTACCTGTTCAGGTCTGATGCTGGCCTCCTAGGTATCATGTATGGAAGTTGCCTGATGTTCTTTTATTTCCTCTTTTACTTTTCTTTTTTATTATTAATTCCTTGGATCATAACCCAGACGAAAGTTGTGTTTGTATGTGTTGTTTATCTTCAATAAAATCTCTTTTGAGTAAAAAAAAATAAACAAACCTCTATTAATCAATGTTTTTCTGCTCCTAAACACTGAAGCTTGAAAAGTGCTACCAGCCTAAAGTAGTGTGCATGGACACATAGGATAACACTATTTAGCTTCTAGGAGCAGAATAAAAGTGCTGATAACAGCTTCCAGGAGCTTAAAAAACCACTGTGTGCATAGAGACTTAGGCTAGCCATACATTATACAATTTTCTTGAGATTTTTGGTTTAGATTTACCAAAAACCATATAACACTGTTCAACAAATTTTTATTTTTTGCCAGTTTTGGAAACAAAAGGATCCATTTCTTAATGAATTTCACATTCTGAGTTCAAATATAACAATGAAATTTGTCAATTGGCTCTAGTTTTTCTGTAAACGGAAAGTTTTCTACTATAGGCGTAATGACTACATAATGCACAATAATTATATAGATAGATGTCTTTCCACAAATATAAAGCAAGTGATATTGACTACATAACAAAGCCTAAATGGCATAATATATTGCATAGGATTACCAAGAAAAATTATAGCCATAAGCTAAGTTGAATCATTTTAATACTTAGGATTCTCACTAGTTTTGTCTTCAGTTTGTGTCGGTTTTGCTTCTCTTGGCTTTTCTCTTGTATTCGAGGAAAGGGCTATCTCTTACAACTGCACGTGACTACACGCTTCAGGTTCTTCCTCACTTGACTCAACCACGAAGGATTCTGGTGCTTTAGGAATTGGTAGCCCCTCTCCATGAGGAACTGGACGTATTGCCGATGGAATATTTGGATAGTGCACAGATAACTTTTTCTTCTTATTTAGCCCTTTTACAATTGGAGGCACCATACAAAAGTAACAATTACTAACATGATCTGTTGGCTCTCTCCAAATCATTGGCACAGCGAAAGGCATAGATGCCTTTTTTCCATTCAACCATTGCTCCAGTGCCGTCCCACAAGAATTGCAGCATATATGTGGTGCCCAGCTCTTGTCCTGGTCTCTTGCAGCCAAAATACAAGCTGTAGGCTTTCTTAATCATTCCTGTTATCCTCCTTTTTTGTGAGATAAAAGTTATTTCACCGCAGATATAGCAGAAATTATTTGCTTTATTCACACAAGTTCGAGGCATTACTGAGTAGCCTATATAAGCATAAAACGAAATGTAAAGACGCTGTCGAACTACAATCAGCTACAGATACTGCAGCTTTTATGCAGTGAAGTGATGCAATTAAAGGCTTATATTGCATCATCTCAGTATACATGCAATTTTCTATTGGTCACCAGTATCAATTGCGCAATATGCAGCTGAAGTTGCATCATAATTTTGAATGGCTTACGTCATTAGATGGGTGAATATATCATGGAAACTAGAGCCAATCAACATTTTTTAGGGTCATTTTCGTTTTCAGCACCCCAAAATTATGTAAGATTAGCTAATTTTATGCCCAAAACTTTTTACCTGTTGAACAGTGTAATAGGAGGTCAAACCTAACAACACTTTCAATTGTATCCAATTAGGCAGGCTCTTGCACTACATAGTTGAAGGTAAATCTAAAGGAAATTGGGCAATTGGAAAATTGTATAGTGTATGGCCAGCGTAACTAAAACTGGTTAACTTAGAATCTGATGCAGCTGTGCATGGTAGCCAATCAGCTTCTAACTTTAGCATGTTCAATTAAGATTTGAAAATGAGGCCTCATGCACACAGAATGTTAAAACAACTCTCCTAAAAGCTCTTCTCCTGGCAGCAGCGTTTTTGCAGAAAAAGTGCCTGACATTTGTAAAAGTAGCGCTAGGGCGTTAATTCATTTAATAGGCCAGAATGATCATTTATTCTGGCCATTGAAATTAATTACTGCTCAATCGTTAAACGTGCCTAGCGTTTAGCTGTGTTTAGTCGTGTTTAGCCACGTCAAGTGTTTTTTCTGCCAAAACGCTGCTGCTCCTGGACGCAATGGCCCCAGGTTTTTTTTTCCTGCTGGTAGAAGCTACTGCTACTAAAACCTTCTAAAAGTCTATGTGTGCATGGACACATAGAATAACATAGAGGGCAATTATGAAGCAGTAAAAAAAAAAAAAAAACCTGACGCCCCTAAAAAGTGGCTGCGAAAACACCCTGTGTGCATGAGGCCTCAAACCTAGAAGCTGATTGGTTTCTATGCAGAGAAGATGCAGATTTTGTACTCTCCAGTTTTAGTAAAAAATGTCCTAGGAGGATCATATTTAAAGCATAGCGTGGTAATTATAAATTTTCCACACTGCACCTGTAGTTTATGTTTTATTGATAAATGTAGTGCATAGTAAGGAGCCTATGGAGCGTTGCGGTGTCCTGCAGGATGCTTTCTGCATAACGCTACAGGGAGGTGATGGGTGTTATCACATGACTTCTTCATCCTCCTGAGACTTCACTTGCAGCTGAAGCACAGAGCATATTTGTAAAGCAGACAACAATTTTATAAATGTTTCCGAGGAATATTCCTTTTAAATGCAGCAGTATTGCCATAGTTAGTCCAGTAGGCCACTAAATTGAGTACAATTAGAGGTGACCTAATGTTTTCTTAGATAGCTTTTTATGTCTTCTTACAGTTAAGCAGACAGGGATTATTTTTCACGTTTGTCTTGAAAAGTGTTTTGTATAAATATCTGCACATCTGACTGAATGAATGATGTTACGATTCACATGCATCCCTTTATGAATCAAAACATGGAATCCAGCCTGTTTGTCCCAGATTACAAAGTCCTTGTCACAAGTAGCCACTGACATTCACCCATGTTACGTGACGCTAATACAGAAAATCAACTTTTATTTTTGTACTATATTATATTGCTGCTTTACGTTTAATAGCAATGCACTATTTATGTTTATGACAGCACTAGCTTACATAATCTAATATTGCAATCTTTTTATGTTGTTGCTAATGTTGGATGTTGCTTCTTGGACAGCGTGTTGCTCAGGATCCTGTTAGGTGCTATGGGTGATCTTATAACAAGCCTCTGTAAGCAGGGCTGCTGTTAGAATCCACAGCCAACCTGACAGGGCCCCCCCAAATCACAGGGCCCCATACAGCCAACCTGACAGGCCCCCCCATTCCCACAAAAAAAACACAGTTTACTATGTTTCAGTCATGAACAAACACAGTGAGTGAACAGTTCAATCACCCATTGTGTTCATTTAGGAAAGGAAGGAGCTGGTAAATTTGAGATATTCCCCCACTCTCCACCCTGCAGGATCCTATTGTGTGGTTGCATCTGCTGGTGGGAAGGAGAGGAGAGAAGCTGAAAACATTGCGGGGTTGGAGATGGGGTCTGGGCTTCAGGGGGAAATGTATGATGAGGGGGCAATTACTGGAACTGTTTCCCTGTATGGCTCCCTCTTCAGCAGCTGAAAGCCAGTAAGAGAGAGAAGAGAAGAAGCCAGCTTTCAGTTGCTGCAGAGAGAGCCATACATGGGATCGGTACCAGGAATTGCCCCCACCCCAAACTGTGCCAATCACCCTCCCTGCCCACATCCGATTCACCCAGCTGCCTGGGCCCCCCCCCCCCCCCCCGGCCTGGGCGCCATACAGGAGGACTGGCGGTACAGCCTTATCCATGGCCCTGTCTGTAAGAATTCCATGCCACATGCACCTGAAGATACAAGACTGCGAAAGATCAGGATGGAGTGCAGGCAGTGGCGTTAACGCGCAGGGCCGCAGTCTGGACCGTCGTGCGCCATTTGAGCTGTATATATTCATTCACATGTAAATGGGCAATCTGTGATTTAATAAATCTTTAAAGATCTATGCACTATGGAGATATTTTCTTTCATGTGCTAATGTGATTGCGGCTTGTTGTGTGGACACATGGTGGCTAATACCAGAATGGTCATTTTAGAGGTCAGACAAGGTTTTCCCAGAAACTGTAAATGCCGTTCAAACCTTTGATACTGTACCGTGCGACACTGCAAATTGCCAACTTCAGTCACAGAGGCACCAGCTAAGCGGGCAGTAAACTCTGACATGGCTCTGTATTACTAGCAACTCACACAGTGAACAGCTAGGTGTCTCATCACACAGCAGAAGCAAAAGAATGTTACATCACTTTTGCTTTCAACGCAAAACATGTCATCACTTTCACACCTGAAATCATGTAGTGTTTCCAAATTTTTGTCCAACCCATGTATTTACAAATGTTGTACAACTAAAATGTCTGTTTTTAACACAAATTGTTAGATAGTGTCCTTTTTTTTATTTTGCAACCTAGCTGATAAGTGTGCTGAGATTGTTTTGCTTGTTTGTGCTGTGCAAAGCCCTTCCATGTGCATGTTACTGTAAAAGCTAGTTATAAATTGTGTTGGTTACCATTTTTTATATAGAATCCTGAACCTAACCTAAACTATTAATGATGGGGGGGGGATAGAAGAACCTTGCATTTGTACTGTAAGTACAGCAACCAATTTGATTGCTGAATTTTACTGATTATATTTGTCTGAATGAAAACAACAGTACAGCAACAAAATTAATTAGATGTATCTCAAAAGTGTTGCTAGAGAACTCTACCTCTTGCTCACAATGGCTTATTGTGCAATTGCAAACAAGTGCCACCTAGTAAATGACATTTAGAAAAAGAAGTAAAACATGTATAAATACATCTATCCCCCCAATACAGGATATATGATAATGTATGCATCCATTCACAAAAAGTCATCAACAAGGTGGAAGTAAAAAATGCAACACTGTGTTGCTTGTCTTAAGGAACATTTTACAGAAATCAGCATTTTTTGCTTCCATCTTGTTGCCGACTTTCATGAATGGATGTGTACACTCAAGCAGACTGAGACTGCTAAAAAAATGCGCTTTTTAGTACTTTTTGTAGAAATGCACTACAGTCCATTTAACATACAGTAGTTTCCTATAGAACATGTTCACATCTATGCTTTTTTGAACTGCTGCATTTTAGAAAGGGTCAGGGACTTTTTTAAAAGAAAAAAGCAGTGTTTTTGCTACAATAGAGTACAATGGAGAAGCTGCTTAAATGCATGGTAGTGTATTTTTGCTGTGTTTTGCATTTTTATTCTGCCCAGCAGCAAAAAAAACCCACTTTAACAAAACCAAAAAAAAAAAACTGAACAAAATGCATCAAACCACGTATAGAAAACCGCAAAACGGACAAAAGGCAAACTGCATAGTTGTGACTGGGGCCTAAATCCATATATCCAAAAACAAAGCTTAATGCATGGGACTTTAAATGAGGCGCCACACATCAAAGTGACAACATGATTATTATACATGATTGCAATTTATTATTCCATATACATAGATCTCATAAAAATAAAATCCAAATAAGAACGATTTTGAAAAAAGAGCAAACAGTAGGCCAAAACCTCTAGTGCATTATGCAAGGTTTATTAAAGGTAAAGAGGATGAAAACATACTCACAAACATGGCATACATGTAAAGCTTAGCAGAACGGTAGAGATGGCCATAACAGTGGCGGGGTGTCTGACTATCAGTATGGTCCGCTTGCTGATGCGTTTCAGGGACAAGTCTCTTTCCTCAGAGATGGTGACCCAGCTCTGAGGAAAGAGACTCGTCCCCGAAATGCATCAGTAAGCCTACCACACCGCCACTGTTATGGCCACTTCTACTGTTCTACTAAGCTTTACATTTATGCCATGTTTGTGAGTATGTTTTCATCCTCTTTACCTTTAATAAACCTTGGATAATGCACTAGGGGTTTGCGCTTCCTGTTTGCTCTTTTTTCAGTTGTTGATTTCCCTATCGGAGGAGGGCAGCATCTCCAAAAGGCTATCCATAGGAGATTTTGGTCCTGGTTCCTATGGCTTTCCTTTGGCATTTGATCCCTGGAGCGCTGATTCATAAAAAACAAGCCATAAAAAATATACTAAATTAGTCCATAAATATACTATACTTCTGTATATATATATATATATATTGTGGGGATAGCTCAGGTGGGGGATCTCCTTCCCTGGGAAAAAGGTAGACCGCACAGCAGGCTTTCGTCAAAATCTGACTGGTTGTCAGTTTTATTTAAAAAGGTTTGCAGAAAATATCAAAATAAACAAAACATCAAAATAAACCCTTGCCATCCAGGCACTAACTAAACAGAAGATGTTCCTCTCTCAGAGGTGAAGGGCTTCTCCCTGTCACCAAAAACAAAACAAACGCAAACCTTTTCTTGTAGGTATAGTACACACACAGCTCTCTCAGAATACCTCTCTGAGTCCCAGGCCACGAGTGACTCCTTGCTCCAGCCCTGCCCTTTTTATATCACCTGTTGGTGGTCATCAGTGGAGCCCAAACTCTGGTCCGGACCCACCTGCTTAACTGTGGCCCCGAAAACCCGGAGTGGACTCCACCTAAACTGTCAGGTATGAGCATATGCGAGGTGACACATAGCGTCCCTCTATCACCTCGCCGTTCATCCTGTCACATATCCCCCCCCTCTGCTCAAGCCCCTGCGACTGAGCAACTGTCCCAACCAGGCAATGGACCCGGGAAAGGGCATCTACATTACTTTTCAGTTTCCCCGCTCTGTGTTCCACCGTAAATTTGAACACTTGTAGCGCGAGATACCACCTTGTCACTCGACTGTTTTTCTCCTTATTATCACACATCCATTTGAGCGGGGCATGATCAGTAACCAACTTGAACGGTCTTCCTAACAGGTAATATTTCAGGGCCTCCAAGGCCCATTTGATGGCCAAACATTCCTTCTCCACAATGGCATAGTTTCTCTCATGTTTGTTGAGCTTTCTACTTAGGTAGACCACAGGGTGCTCCTCCCCTTCTCTGATTTGGGACAGGACAGCACCTAGTCCCACATCAGAGGCATCAGTCTGTACCACAAACTCTGTTGTGAAATCTGGGGTCACAAGCACAAGTTGAGCACAGAGAGCTTGTTTCAGCCTTTGAAATGCGGTCTCCGCCTCAGGATTCCACTTAATCATGACCCCCTACCTTTTGTCAGATCTGTCAGTGGGGCTGCAATGGTGGCAAAATTGGGGATAAACCGCCTGTAGTACCCCGTAATTCCAAGAAATGCCCGGACTTGCTTTTTATTTACAGGTTGGGGCCACTTTTGAATTGCCTCAATTTTATTGATCTGAGGCCTAATGAGACCTCGACCAATGATGTAGCCAAGATATTTGGCCTCCTCTAAGCCTATGGCACACTTTCTGGGATTGGCGGTAAGACCTGCTTCCCGCCGCGAATCTACGACCGCTTGCAAGAGGGACAAATGAGATTCACAGTCTGGACTGTGGATGACGACATCGTCCAAATAGGCAGCTGCATATTGGCGATGTGGTCTCAACGTCTTGTCCATCATCCTTTGGAATGATGCAGGAGCCCCATGCAAACCAAACGGCATCCGCTTATACTGAAAGGACCCCTCGGGGGTGGAGAATGCCGTCTTTTCTTTTGCAGCTTCCGTTAAAGGAATCTGCCAATAGCCTTTGGTCAGATCTAAGGTGGTTATGTATCGAGCCGTTCCCAACCTGTCAATGAGCTCATCCACCCGAGGCATCGGGTACGCATCAAACTTAGACACACTGTTCAGTTTCCTGAAATCATTACAGAAACGAATTGTTCCATCTGATTTTGGGACCAACACTATGGGACTCGACCACTCAATGTGAGATTCCTCAATCACTCCCAACTCTAACATGTCCTTTATTTCCTTTGCCACTGCTTCCCGCCTGGCCTCGGGTATTCTATAGGGCTTGACATTTACGCGGACCCCGGGCTGGGTAACTATGTCATGTTGTATGACCGTCGTCAGTCCAGGTAGGTGGGAGAAGAAATCTCCATTTTTCCTCACAAACTCCTTAACATCATTTTGTTGGGCTACTGACAAGGTTTCCGTTATAGGTACCTGAGGGGCCACGGGAACCACGTCCTTTTGGGGGCTTGGTACTGCCAACAAACTTTCCCTGTCTTTCCAAGGTTTTAAGAGATTAACATGATAGATTTGTTCGGGTTTCCTTTTTCCTGGCTGGTAAACTTTATAATTTACTTCCCCCACTTTCTCCCTAATTTCAAAGGGACCTTGCCACTTTGCGAGGAATTTACTTTCCACGGTGGGGACTAGCACCAGCACTCTATCCCCAGGGTTGAAGGTACGGATCCTGGCACCCCGGTTATAAACCCTTCTCTGGACCTCCTGGGCTTGCTCCATGTGTTCCCGAACAAGTGGCATAACAGCTGCGATTCTATCCTGCATCTGTGAGATATGCTCGATGACACTTCTATAGGGCGTGGACTCTGTCTCCCAGGTTTCTTTTGCAACATCTAGCAATCCCCTGGAATGTCTACCATACAGTAATTCAAAAGGTGAATATCCTGTAGATGCCTGAGGTACTTCTCGTATAGCAAACATGAGATATGGTAGCAAAAAATCCCAATTTCTCCCATCTTTGTCCACCACCTTTTTTAACATATTCTTAAGGGTCTTGTTAAACCTTTCCACAAGCCCATCGGTTTGGGGGTGGTAGACCGAGGTACGGAGATGGGAGATTTTGAACAATTTGCATAACTCTTTCATAACTCTAGACATAAATGGCGTGCCCTGATCCGTTAATATCTCCTTTGGAATACCTACACGACTAAACACCCGGACAAGCTCTTTGGCGATATTTTTAGCGGAGGTATTACGCAAGGGGATGGCTTCAGGATACCGGGTGGCATAGTCAAGTATAACCAGTATGTGCTGATGGCCCCGGGCAGACTTTACTACTGGACCCACTAGGTCCATGCCCACTCTTTCAAACGGTACTTCAATTATGGGTAGAGGTACTAGCGGACTGCGAAAATGGGGTGAGGGCGCAGAATATTGACATTCCAAGCATGACTCACAATGCACTTTGACGTCTCCATGTAAGCCTGGCCAAAAGAATCTCTGGGTTATTCTCTCCTTTGTTTTCTCTACACCCAGGTGTCCACCCATTATATGCCCATGGGCTAAATCTAGTACCATCCGGCGAAAGGGTTTGGGGACCACTAACTGTTCTACCACCTCCTCCCCTTGCTTTACCACTTGATATAGCAAGTTATTTTTGAGAGCCATGTAGGGAAAAGACACCACTACATCATTTTCCACTGGTTCCCCATCAATCATTTTAATGTTTTCATGGGCTCTATTAAGTGTGGAAACTTTCAGTTGTCCCGTACAAAAATCCTCTTTTCTGACCTCTAGGTCAGGCACCACATTCTGTCCACTCTCACTAGAGCCAGCGATCATCTCTTGTTCTATATCCTCCATGTCTGGGGTTGGATCCAACTCCTCCTGCTCCCCAGCCATTACAGAGAAAGGAACAAGATCTACGCCTTCCTCAGGCACACCCACAGTTTCAACTTCCACTCGGAAGTCAAAGGGGTCAGGAGTGAGTTCAGGAGTTTCCGGCGTTTCCCCAGCAGGGGGAGCTCGGTCTTCCTGACTCCCCTCCTTATCCCATAACTTCCAGAAATGGGGAAAATCTCTCCCCACTATGGCTTCATGAAGCAGAGAGGGCACCACCCCCACAGAATGGGTCACAGGGCCCCAGGGAGTATCAATCTCCACCAGAGCAGTCTGGTAATTACGTGTATCACCATGAATACAAATAACCCCAATCGTGCTAGGGTGTAAGCTTGCAGGGTTTACCAAATCACTTTTAACTAAGGTCACAACACTACCCGAGTCTAGCAGAGCAGTTACTGGCTTTTCATCAATGGCAATCACACACATTTGCTTTTCCATGCGTTTCTGACATGCTGCAGTACATACCACCTGTGCAAAAAGAGACATGCGTTTTCCTACATAAGCATTTTCACATTGCATAGGTTCATCATTTAAAGGACAGTTTGCAGCAATATGACCCAATGCATGACACCGATAACATTTGATATGTTCAGTACCTAAGCCTCTAAATGGCTTTGGGGACCTTCCTGACCTATTTGGCCAGTCTCTAGGTCCTAAGCCTGCAGTCTCATTATCTGAAATAATAGTCTTATCATTTTTTTCTGAGCCTTTGGCCCATGGAACAGTCTTACCGGATCTTCCGGATAGTTTTCCACCCCTAGTGACATTGGGGTACTGCCCAGGTGAATGAAAAAAGTCCTCAGCGGCTGCATATCTCTCCACCAGGTCCACCAGCTCGTTTGCAGATTTAGGGTCTCCACGGCCGACCCACTTCCTCAAAGTAGCAGGGAGCGCACGTAAATATTGGTCCATGACCACACGCTCCACAATCTGAGGGCCTGACAATACCTCTGGCTGGAGCCACTTTTTGGAGAGATGTATCAAATCGAACATCTGAGATCTGGGTGGTTTGTCAGCCCTGTAATGCCACTGATGCACCCGCTGACCCCGGACTGCAATGGTGACACCCAGGCGTGCAAGGACCTCAGCCTTCAGTTTCTCATAGTCCTGGGCATCCCCTGGTTCCAGGTCATAATAGGCTTTTTGGGATTCACCTGTCAAAAATGGTGCAAGCAGTCCTGCCCATTGCTCCTTTTTCCATCCTTCCCGAACAGCAACCCTTTCAAAAGTTGTGAGGTAGGCCTCCGCAAACTGGCGATTTGTCTCCCGTTGTGCTGCATTGGCCTGCAGCAAGGCTCTTATTATTTCCTCCATCTTCCCACTTGCTCAGGAAGTTGCCCGCATCCTCCACCATATGTGGGGATAGCTCAGGTGGGGGATCTCCTTCCCTGGGAAAAAGGTAGACCGCACAGCAGGCTTTCGTCAAAATCTGACTGGTTGTCAGTTTTATTTAAAAAGGTTTGCAGAAAATATCAAAATAAACAAAACATCAAAATAAACCCTTGCCATCCAGGCACTAACTAAACAGAAGATGTTCCTCTCTCAGAGGTGAAGGGCTTCTCCCTGTCACCAAAAACAAAACAAACGCAAACCTTTTCTTGTAGGTATAGTACACACACACAGCTCTCTCAGAATACCTCTCTGAGTCCCAGGCCACGAGCGATCCTTGCTCCAGCCCTGCCCTTTTTATACCACCTGTTGGTGGTCATCAGTGGAGCCCAAACTCTGGTCCGGACCCACCTGCTTAACTGTGGCCCCGAAAACCCGGAGTGGACTCCACCTAAACTGTCAGGTATGAGCATATGCGAGGTGACACATAGCGTCCCTCTATCACCTCGCCGTTCATCCTGTCACAATATATATATATATATATATACATATATATATACACAGTTGTGTTCAAAATAATAGCAGTCAGACATCACTAACCTGATCAATCACTGTTTTTGGTAAAAATGATATTTCTGCATGGCAAATAATTTACTAGCAGGTGTAGTAGAGTAATAGAAATCCAACAGACACAACAGTCATGACATGCATGCTGCTGATTCTGTGTAATTGAATCACTAATTGAAAGGGGCATGTTCAAAATAATAGCAGTGTGGAGTTCTATTAGTGAGGTCATTCATTCTTTGAAAAACAGGTGGCAATTATTGCCCTTATTTAAGGCAGGAAGGCAGCAAACGTTGTACATGCTGGTTACAGTGCATTTCTCTCTGAAATTCTGAGGAAAATGGGTCATTCTAGACATTTTTTAGATTAAAATGTACCTTGATTAAAAAGTTGATTGGAGAGGGGAAAACATATAAAGAAGTGCAGAAAATGATAGGCTGCTCAACTAAAATGATCGCAAATGCTTTAAAATTTGCAACCAAAACCTGAAAGACATGGAAGAAAGCAAAAAACTACTATTCGTATGGATAGAAGAATAGCCAAAATGGCAAGGACTCAGCCAACAATCAGCTCCAGGAAGATCAAAGAAGGTCTAAAGTTACCTGTGAGTACTGTTACAATTAGAAGACGCCAATGTGAAGCCAAGCTATCTGCAAGAAGCCCCCGCAAAGTCCCACTGTTGAAAAAAAGACATGTGCTGAAGAGGTTACAATTTGCCAAAGAGTACATTGACTGGCCTAAAGAGAAATGGCGCAACATTTTGTGGACTGATGAAAGTAAGATTGTTCTTTTTGGGTCTAGTGGCCGGAGACCGTTTGTCAGACGACCCCCAAACACTGAATTCAAGCCACAGTACACTGTGAAGACAGTGAAGCATGGTTGCGCAAGCATCATGATATGGGGATGTTTTCATACTACGGTGGTGGGCCTATTTATCGCATACCAGGGATCATGGATCACTTTGAATACCTCAGAATACTTGAAGAGGTCATGCTGCCTTATGCTGAAGAGGAAATGCCCTTGAAATGGGTGTTCCAACAACACAACCCCAAACACACCAGTAAACGTGCAACATCTTGGTTCCAGACCAACAAGATTGACATTTTGGAGTGGCCAGCCCAATCCCCGGATCTTAATCCAATAGAAAACTTGTGGGGTGACATCAAAAATGCAGTTTCTGAGGCAAAACCAAGAAATAGAGAAGAACTGGAATGTAGTCCAATCATCCTGGGCTGGAATACCTGTTCACTGGTGCCAGAAGTTGGTTGACTCCATGCAACACAGATGTACAGCAGTTCTCAGACACAGTGCTTATACAACTAAATATTAAGTGATTGAAAGGAAAGCAAAATCTTCAAACATTTTTCAGTTTATATAGTGAATGTTTGAGTTTGTAAAGAAGAATACAAACACTGCTATTTTTTTTGAACAGTCTAATATTCACTTTTCTTCCTTTTTTTTACAGGAACAACACAAATTTGATATTTTTTTTCTTCATGTTTAGATTTGGAATAGAATGTGTAGTGTTCCCAATGCATTTGTGTGTATGGAAATAAAAGCTATCAGAAGGATTTTGAGCTTTATTCACTTTTTTCAACACACTGCTATTATTTTGAACAGAACTGTATATATATATAGATATATATATATATACCAGGTGGTAATACATGATTTTAGATTGCTTCTAAAGGCTCGACGTGTTTAGTGGATCACAGTCCACTTCCTCAGGAGCAGATACAAAGTCCATATAGAACAGCTCAAAATTAACATAGCAACTCCAGGGATTTAGGGTCTTGGGGAGCATCTGCTCTGGGAGCTGTGGTAGTATGACCCGCGTCATACGTCATACAGACTGAAAGTTGATGAAAGATTGGTCCATAGAATAATCCATAGTAAAACCCACAGCAGGTATCAATGTATCACAGGTATATTGGACACTGATGCTGTGATCCAAGATACAGTCCATAATGTTCCCAGCAAAAAATAAAAAAGACATATTCGAAACACTACCACCCTCCATCCACTGTTGGGCTATCGGCGGGTCCCTTCCAGCACCATGTGATATTGCCCAGGAGGGGGAGAAAAAAGCTTGCACACGGTGGCATGATCTGCAAAGGCAGGATGGCGTGAGAGCCATCGAGACCAGCAGGCCATAAATTGGCATATAAAACAGTGGTATTTGAAACAGAACAAACACTTCTGCTGGACCACATTCTTGTGATTTACTCGTATTTCACAGCTCTTCCTTTAAAAATGGCATACATTAGGAAGGAGTGAGGTTGGTGGGTGGGGGGTGGCTAATGCTGAAAGTAAAATGCTGTAGCTGTTCTGAACTGTGACTTTCAATTACTGTTTTTATTAGACAGTAGAAGAGTGCTGCTAAGAAAAAGAAAAACATAGAGACTGGTCTTTAAGGTGTTACTAAACCCACAACAGTAAAATCAGTCTGTATATGCAGTACAGTCTATATATGCAGTAAAGCATCTTTGTTATATGCACTATGGAACCTAAGGGGTTAATTCTTCACATTGTGTAAAAATGATGTTTGATCCTGTCTTCTCTGTTCCTCCCCTTCTTCTAGTGTCTCCTAAGTATCTAGTGATAGAACAGAGGCTGGGGGGAGGGGGGGGGGAGCTGCACATGCATAGTTTGGTGTGGTTTGCTAGATAGTTCTTTTTTTTTCTTTTTCTTGGGAAATTGCATATGATCAGCGCAGGGCCAATCAGAGCTGTCCAGACAGAGATCAGGAGTCCTGCATCCTCCTACAGGAGAATGAAAACTCCTCCTACAAGCTGTAACCAGGGCTCTGCTGGACACTGCTAAAAGTCACAAAACTTGCTTGCTGTATACTGCTGATGAGAAAGGATATTTAGCAATTTATATTTACTAAAATAATCGCATTTCCATGTTCTGTGTACTGTGGGAGACCAAATAGAGTGAATGCAGGGTCCTGGGTTTAGTAACACTTTAAGTCATAGTGCCCAGAGTTCAGCCTTATAATTCCTGTAAAGTTAACTGCTTCCCGGCAGCCTATAGCAGAAATACTTATATGGGTATATACCTGATTTTGCAGTTCCATTCATTGCCTTGGCTGTCAATCACTGGGTCCTGGCCGGCGATCTCCGAGGATTTCTGACAGAGGGAGAGACCTGTATGTAAACAATACAGATCTCTCCCCTGTCAGCTCCCGCACACTGCTTTGTATGGCTCTGCATAGCAGAGCCAAACAAAGCAGTGTTCTTACAGTGAAACACACACCCCGCCCCTAGTAAAACACACACAGCACACAGTTAACCCTTTGATTGGCCCACATGCTAACCCCTTCCTGCCCAGTGACATTAGTGCAGTGCCAGTGCTTTTTATTAGCACTGATCACAGTATTGGTGTCACTGGGAATGTCAGTGACACCAAGTCAGTTCTCCCCAGTGTCAGAATGCTTGCCAAAGTCCTGCTATAAGTCGCTGATCGCCACCTTTGCTAGTAAAAAAATAAATTAAAAAAACAAATCCCAGTATATATCCCTCCATTTGTAGACGCTATAACTTTCATGTAAACCAATTAATTTACACGTATTGGGATTTTTTTTTAGCAAAGACATATAGTAGAAAACATTTTGGCTTAAATTTATGATGAAATTTGATTTTTAAAATTTTTTTACTGGACATGTTTAATAGCAAATAGTCAAAAATATATGGGGTTTTCTTTCTAAAATTGTTGTTCATTCTTTGTTTAAATAAAAGAAAAAACTCACAGGTGATAAAATACCACCAAATGAAAGCTCTATATGTGGGGGAAAAAAGGATGTAAATTTAATTTGGGTGCAGCATTGCATGACTGCGCAATTGTCAGTTAAAGTAACGCAGTGCTGTATCACAAAAAAAATGTCCTGGTCAGGAAGAGGGGTAAATCATCAGGAGGGCAAATGGTTAAAGCATCGGTAGATGTCACAATTTCTTTGTTAATGAATAGAACATAACATATAAAAGAAACACAAAAAAATGCCAAAAATCTCATGTCAGTCAGTCTATGTTCTGTACATTTTTTATTTAACAAACGAGAGCATATCATTTTATAGATATACTGTAACAAAGTAAATCAGCTGGCAAAAAGTAACATACTAGTTAGAGAAGTAAATGTGAATGTCAACACACCAAACCATCTCTTAATGTGACAGAACTGTAATTATGCATTAATTAAGCTTGTAATGGCTTAATGAAAGGGTAAATCAGCTTCAAAGAGAAATTCTTGTGTCCCTAGGATATCGGGCACATGTGCTAAAACCAACTGTGTCCCTTTCTGCCTGATGTGATCTTCTCCTGCCTGCGTAATGATGTTGCATTTAACAGTGCACGTATCTTAGCATTTTAAACCTAAGGATGACCCTAGCACTGCTCTTGCTTCATCATTGTAATGACAACATAACATGTAAGGCAATATAGCAGGGCTGGTACATGAAAACTAAAGCTTTTATTTTCTTGCTTGCATTATCAACCAGTGAGATTCCCTGTTTCATTTTCCCAGAATATGAACGATGATATCTTAGGCTGCTTCACATGGATCTGTTTTTCTTTTGCTTTTGTGTAAAAAAAAGTGGAAGAAAAATGTGTGACTATATAATCTTATAGAACTGCTTCACTCCTTTGCAGGCACACTGCGTTTTTTAAAATCCCGCTTGTTGCATTTTTGATGCAGGTTTGGTGCTGCAAAAAAGCCACACCAAAAACATCTCCCCATTGAAATAAATGGAAAAAGTGGCAAAAACGCATAAAAATGCACCCGCATTGCATTTTTGGTGAAATTTTTGAGTCATATGTCCTGTAATTACTTGTTGTTACTGTAAGTATCTGCTGTTTACAAGAAAATTTTATGAAAGCATAACATCAGTTCTGGTTGGACAGAGCTGCTACCTTTTTTGCCTGCTTAGTTTCTTTCTGTTTAATTCTCTATCATAGTTTACAAGTATTTCCCACTCTTGTTGCAGCTAATTCATACTGTTCTGAGAACCAAAACAATAGCCAAAGCAGTGTGGGTAGCTTTGAAAACTATGGTGGAAAAAATCTGGATACAAGACTGCCTGATGCTGATAGGCTAGCCATTCTACCAGAAATCTAAAATTGTGATCAGCTCCCTCTAACCTAAATGCATTTTGATTGAATAAATAATTTGAGTGTTTAAAAGCCCCTAGAATTACCTGTTTTGTCCTGACACAGTCTTCACAGCGCCAAGTAATGGCGTTGTGCTCCACTGAAGAACTGAAAGTATTAAAAACCTACTTTACAAAAAAAAAATCAGCACAAGGGACTTTATGATTGATGCCATGTGTTCATTGTGTTGCTGTCTCGTTCACTAGTAGAAATCCTCCTAATCTGATTCCCCCCAACCTCCACCTCCGAAATCTTCTAGTACGATTTGGGTTAATAGAACCTAGAGAGCTGTGACAGACACTCATCAAGAGTTTCTGACTGGCTCTTTCTGCTCAGCTCCTCCGTTCATAGAAGTTATACTACACCATCTACGAATGATCTATGAATAGAGGATGGGCAGATGTTTGAAAAGAATGCCCTCTCCATTTATAGATCATATTTTATTCATAGATGCTGTAGTACAGTTTCTATGATGGAGGACCTGGGCAAAAAGGCAAGGTATATTCAGGTGCCTGTCAGAACTCACTCCATTTGTCCCATGGAAATTGTTGACTTTTTCAACATGTTTTAACAGTGAAATAGTGAAATGTTTTACCAATGCAAAATTTCATTTAAAAACCCCCATACAAAATTTTGATGGGAATCAAATCAAGATTTCGACTAAGGCAGTCCATAACCCTCTATTTCTGTTTTCTTTTTTTTTTTAGCTGTACTTTGCTAGTGTTTTGGATCATTATTTTGAAAGATCTATTTCCAGTTCAACTTCAACTTTTGTTGATACAACTCCTGGCAAAAGGTATGGAATCACCACTCTTGGAAAAATGTTAATTTAATTGTTTAATTGTGTAGAAAAAAAAACTAATCACAGACATGCCTCAAAACTATTTTCATTTAACATTCCAACCTTCTGGCTTTAAGAAACACTTAAAAAATAAAAAATAAAACTGTATTTTTTTTTTCTACACAATTAAACAATTGAATAAACTTTTTCCAAAAGTGGTGATTCCATACTTTTTACCACGGGTTGTAGCGTCGCTCTCAGATCCTGTGCAGATTCTATGATTTAGCCCCACTAGGGGCAAATAACATCAGAGAGAGGTCAAGAGTGTAGTGTCTCAGTGCTGCTGGTTTGAGAAAGTTGTTTTGAGTTTGATGGTTGAAACTGTGAAGCTTCACATTGTTTTGTAAGTGAAACCTTAAAGAAGAGTGAAAAAATAAACACACTTCTATACATAAAGAGGAAAAAATAAGATTACAGGTAGACTGAAAGTCCCAAAAGATCAACTTTTATCACTGGAAGTAAAAAGCTGAATGCAATGCAATGCTGCTATATATATATTTTATTTTTTTAATAAATATTGTTTTTCTTGTCCAATAACATACTAGAAAGTTTCTAATTGATACATATTTTGCATCAATTCCCACAAGACCCACAAAATAAAAAATAATAAAAAAAAGAGAGAGAGAGAGAGCGAGAGAGAAACTGACTCTATGGCTGTCAACTATACTCAATAATGTAAACTAATATTAATGTAGCAAAATTCATGTTGGTCTAAATTTGGGAAAGAAACTTTTTATTTGATAAGACGTTTTCCTTTTATATGGTAAAAAATATCTATCCGTCTGAAAAACTGATATAAATTTCGCTTAGGTACACTATTGCATGACTGCATAGTTATAAGTTAAACTATTACAGCACTGAAAACTGATAATTTACCTGAAAAGGAAGGGGTTAACTTTCTGGTATTGAAGTGATTAAGGTTGGAGAATAAGTGGATTTATAACTTAAAAGGTTACTCATACTCAGGACTGAATGAAAAGATTAGACTTTAGCCTTTCCTCTATTTAGTGGAATAACAGTAGATGTATAGTTTTTTTCATGTTTGTTTTTGGATTATTTCCTTCTCCGGTTTTCCCTCTTCCATGCTAGTTTGGAAAAAGAAAAAGTTATCACAGGACTTTAAAATTTTTTATTTTTTTTGCATTTCATCTATATTAGTTTTTTATGAAATGTATACAAAGAGAATACAAACAAGCATACATAAAAAATAATATAAAATGTACAAAAAAATCAAAACTTATGTCAACTGTAAGAACCAAACGTGGGGAGACACAAATCAGATAGTAAGATACAGTGGCAGCACAGTGGCTAAATGGTTAGCACTTCTGCCTGGCAGTACTAGGGTCGTTGGTTCGAATCCCAGCCACGGCACCTCCTGCCTGGAGTTTGCTTGTTCTCCCTGTGCCTGTGTGGGTTTTCTCCGGGTACTCTGGTTTCCTCCCACACTCCAAAGACATGCAGTAGGTTAATTGGATCCTGTCTAAATTGGCCCTTGTATATGAATGTGAGTTAGGGACCTTAGATTGTGCGCCCCTTGAGGGTTAGGGACTGATGTGAATGTACAATATATATGTAAAGCGCTGCGTAAATTGACGGTGCTGTATAAGTACCTTAAATAAATAATAATAATAAATAATAATAATATTATTTCACAACAAAGATTTCACAAAGATGAAAGTAAATTGGCCCGTGTCAGAGAGCCCAGGTCATAATAAAGTAAGGGAGCCCAGGAAAACAAAAGGGGGGGGGTGGAGCACATGGAGTAGGGGTGGGGGATTGTTGGGCTGGGAAGGGGAAGAGGGAGAGAGAATAGGAACAGGAGGGAAGGATAGTCTGCTCCTCCCCTCTAGTTCATGTTGCATGTAAAAGAACCCATCCATGTATGTTTTTGTAGCAACAATACCCTGTTGGTCAGAATCTTTCTACCTCTGTGGCAGTTAAACACCTAACTTCAGCTGGAGTCTCAAGGTGGTTCAGTGCTGAAACTTCCATATGAAGTCAGCCAGCATAAATTTGCTGAAACTCTGCAGTGCAGGAGTATGCCGTCCAGTGAAACCACATTTTTTAAAGTTTTTTTCTCTGTGCGACACACAGTTGTCAAGTCTTCCATTGTCTTTATAGCTTCAATCTTATGAAACTAGAGTGTTAAGGAAAGCACTACGGGGGTTTTCCACAAAGCAGGAATGCAGAAGTATGCAGCATTAACTAGGTTTCGAACTACTGGCTTTTTGTATACTTTTAAAGAGATATTAGAGAGATGTAGGGAAAAAACAGAGGTAAAGGGGACCTTGTGATCTGTGAATTTTTGTGTTAAAGAATGGACTTGAGTCTAAAACAGTCCAAACAATGGGCAGGACCAAAGAACGTGAAGCATGTCACCAGTCCGATCTTTCAGGGTGAGTGGGAGTTGGAGTTCCCCTTCCCACTGGTTTAGGAATTTTGAGAACAGTAGAAGTAGACTCCATCAGTAAGAGTTTATAAATGAAAGACAGTGCGTGTCTGCTTGGGCCTTCCGCCCTGCATTCTGATTCAAAAATTGACAGGGGGTAGGTAAACCGTGATGCCAGGTGGTCAAGATTTCAAGAAATGAAATAATTGAAGCAAATTGAATCTATTGAGGTGGGAAAATCGTGATGTCTGCATCATCTGTTGTATATCTTGTTGCAGCAATAAGGAAAAGGTTGTGTCTTGTAGGCCCTTGGGGAAATTAGGATTGCTCAAGATGAGATAGAGGGGCTAGGGGAAAGGGGAAAGGCCCAGAGTTGTAAATGCCTATGCACACTGTTTCCAAGTTGAGGCAATGGTCGGATGATTATGTAAGGATGGTGTGGGCAAGGATGGGCACCACGGTAGAACTGAGAGGGGTGTGGGAGAGGAATCGTTTTCCATGGCCTCCCATTGTTTGGTTTGTGAGTGTCTATTCCAATCAATAATTCTCATGAAATGTGTCACCAATTGGCATAGTCTAACGTCAGGTAGTGGCATGCCACCCTCTGGTTTCTGACATCTAAGAATTGTGTGTTTAATACGGGCTGGCTTATTAGCCCATACAAACTGATTCCAAAGCGATTGCATTGATCTCATATATGACAATGGGATGAAGATCGGTAGAGTTTGGAACAGATACAGATGTTTAGGGAGGAGATTCTGTTTGATAACATTACATCTACCCACCCAGAAGAAGGTGTGTTGGCGCCAGCCAGCAATATCTTTTTTAAAAGAGGCAAGGATTGGCACAAAATTTAAGGAGTACAGTTTAGAAAAGTAATTTGCCAGTTTAATTCCCAGATATCTGATGCCCATTTAAATTAAAAGTTGGTTCTGAGTCTCTGCAGGGTCACCCCCAGTAGAGTCAGGTTGAGCTCTTCAGATTTCTGAAAATTTATCCGGAAATCAGATAAAGCTCCATAACGTTGTAACTCAGCTATTAAGTAAAGGCACAGATATGTCAGGTTGACTAATGAAAAATAGAAGGTCATCTGTGTATGCAGAGACCTTATGTTGGAGCCGTCCGACCTCAATGCCATTAACAGCAGAATTTGCCCTTGTGACATTAGAAGGGCCCCAAGATTAATATAAATATAAAAGGTGACAGGGGGCAACCCTGACACATCCCATTTTTGATATCTAACAGCTGGGAAAGTATGCCATCGGCTCTAACTTGTGCTGTAGGCATAGAGTATAAAGACTCAATCCAGCCCATCATAGAGCTACCAAAACCAATGGCCTTCAAATTGAATTTGAGGAAAGTCCAATCCACCCTGTCAAAGGCTTTTTCAGCATCTGTAGAAAGAATGAAAGTAGGGTTATCCTTTGACAGGGTGGATAACATTTAAGGCTCAAATCATTCCATCTCTCGCCTCCCTTTTGGGCATAAAACCCACTTGGTTAAGATGTATGATATTTTTTAAGTGTGAGATCAGGCATGCCACTAAGATTTTAGTGCAGAGTTTGAGGTCTGCGTTCAAGAGAGATATAGTCCTAAAGTTCTGGCACAAGGTCTTTCCCTTCTTTGGGTAGAACAGCTTTCAATGTTTCAGGTAGAATGTTATGTTTTTTAGTAAGGGCATTGAGCACCTTTCCAAAATAAGGAAACAACTGGGCAAGAAAATGTTTGTAATAAGCCAAGGTATACCCATCAGTTCCGGGAGCTTTTCCTGGTTTGGTTTGTTTAATGGTCTGTAGAAAATCTAAATGTGTGATTGGGCTATCCAGGTCAGCAGTGGAGTCAGAGCTCAAGTTTGGGAGGTTAGATTGTCTCAAGTATTCCTGGATATGCAAGGTATGGAAGTCTATGTCCCCCATGATGTAATATAGTTTAGCATAATATGTTCCTAATTCGGCTGCTATGTCAGTAGACAAGTGAGCATATGATCCATCAGGTTTGTATGTTTTTGGAATAAAGGGCTGAGCTCTATGCTGCCACAAGGCATTAGCATTGATTGCCATATTTGTAGAAAGCTCATTTGCATTTAATAAGGGTAGCCTTGGCTCTGTCTATCAAAGTAGTTTTAAGGTTATGTCATAGGGTAGAAAATTCAGTTAGTACTGTCGGTGTTTGTCACTGTTTGTGCTGACTTTCCAACAGAGCTATCTCGTTATCCATGATAAACTGGTTCTTTTTGATTTTCAGTCTGGAACCGTGTTTAATTAAATCTCCCCTAATAACCAATTTTTGTGCTTCCCTCACACACATTGGAGAAACATCATCTGATGTATTGGCATCAAAGTAGGCCTTTAGTTGCCTTTGTATGTCCTGCACAGTCATGGGTTCTTGTAAAAGGGACTTATTCAGTTTCCAAGTCCAGGTGGCCGGGGTAGGGGGGGTAAGTTGAATAGAGAGCATGATTGGAGCATGGTCAGGATAGGTGATGTGACCGATACTAGTGGCGGCGTCCCGCTGTAAGTCCAAATGTTTCATCAAAAAGAAATCTATGCTGGAATAAGTATTGTGGATCAGTGAGTGGAAAGAGTAATCTCGAGCATTTAGGTTATGTATCTGCCACAGATAAACTAGTTGATGTGCATGCAGATATTTTTTAAGCTGCAGAGAGCCACTTGAGAAAGATGGGATGAGGGACTCGTGGTATACACTGAAGGATCTAGAATCACCTTGAAGTCCCCACCAAAGACCAGAATGCCTTCTGTAAAGTTTGCTAGGGTATCTAAGATGCAGTCTAAAAAGGAGATTTGGAAATGATTAGGTGCATACACCATCACGAATGTAATCCTGTGTGTGCCTAGTATCCCTTTGATGAATAAATATTGTCCCTGATCATCTCTACATTCTTCTTGTAATGTCCAGGGCACTGAACGTGCAAGAAGGATGCTGACACTTTTAGCTTTGTTGTTATAAGATCCTGCATGGTAAGCCAATAAGAAATATCGGCAAGTCATTTTCGGCATGTGCAAAATCTTAAAATGAGTTTCCTGTAGGAAAGCAACTTGTATTGTACATTTTGTTAGGTCCATTAGGACCATGTGTCATTTTCCTGGGGTATTCAGTATTCAATGTTCATTGACAGAACACAGATGGAAGACATGATAGTGTGTATGAGAGTTTCAGAGAAGGAGGCAGAGATTTGAAGAGTATACCGCTACTCAGCGGTTGCAAGAGGTGCAGTAGATGTATAAACCACTACTGGTGGGGCAGCAGTATTAAAAGGCTGTATAGGTAAAGGGTAGTCAAGACGTGCAGCTACCAGAGGGGAAGGGGCAAAAAAAAGGGACTAGGGAAAGAGGGGGAAATCCGAGGGAGTGAAGGGCTTTTCGAGACTCTACCTGGAGAGGAGATGAATGGGTAAGACAGGGCAAACTAAACAAAGGCCTCACTAACAAAAAATTTAAGAGTGTGCACTGTGAAACACAGTGCAAGAGCCACTGACTATTATCCTTAGGCGGGACCAGCCACTAAACCCGAGGAATGCCTATGTGGGAAAAGCATCAGAGCATAGGAGAGTGGAGCCTAACCGAGCTTCAGACCTCAGAAATCATACCAATAACAAGTCAACAACTGAGACATAAACTGTAAACAGAAACTCCACTGTTTCACAGATCTAGTGGTTAATGCAGGGTATTCCTATGGAAAAGCTATAAGAGTGCATGTACGTGCGAATCCCCAGGTTAGGAATGGTGAAAACCCAAGAAGTATTTAGGCGTCTTTTTAGAAAAAAAAGTCAAGCACATCTACTGCTGTTATTCCCTTTCCTCAGGGAGGAGCACATACATGTCACACAACATATACCGCGTGCAAGAGCAAACGTGCACTGATATGGGTGTACTGGCATCCAACCCACACAGACCGTTTTGCTGCCATGTCCCTCGTGCTTACGGGTGTGCTAGTGATAGTAGCTTAGGCAAGCAAGTGTGGTATACTAAACGCAGAGCACAGGCACCCATCTAAAGATTGGAAAGAGAGATTAATATGATCAGTGTGGGTTTGCATATCAGCACCTGTCACAGCTAGAAAGCAGTCAGCAGACTACTAAACCCAGATCAAAAGGGATTAATAGGAACATATCACAGAGGGTAGGAGTGAGCAGCCTAACCTATATTCAGCATGGCTATAACATATTAGGTGAAGTAGTGGCCCACCAGAATAAATAGGTGGGAGATTTATGAGAGCCGTTATAGGTTGTGTGAAAGAAAATCTGTTCGTGAAGACATGAGAAAGTACAGTCAATTAGAGCATTGTGTTAATTGTGTGAAATTGTACCCGGGTTGGGCCATTGATGCAAGGAGACCATCATGTCCATTTCCAGGTTGTAAAGATAATCAGAACAGTTCATGGTCAAATATATACACAGCTGCCATAACAGTTCCATAGGGCTGAGATTAGACAGGCGCTATATTCTTTCACATTGCAGCAGGCTCCTGGCAACCAGTGATGATATGCAGGCATCTGGAAGAAGACATAGGTTACAATGTTTCATACCTGTAATAGGGCGGTATGGCAAATACCTCATGTCCGCTGTTCACAGCAGCATTACTGGATACAAAAGGTTGTTGCCTCTGAGTTGAGCACGGGCATGTAGCCCTCTGACTCTGTGTACAAGGTGGATCCACAAAAATTAATACACAAAGCTTATCAGCCACTGGACACTGAGGGATCCCCAGGTTATCAGGCACAACAGAGACATCTGCTACTGACCTGACTGGGAAGGTCTCAGTGACTTTCTTCACTGTGAAGTGGGATGGGTAGCCCCAGCACTTTGTCGCTCCGACATCTTGCAGCTTGTCATTCAGAGGTCTCAGAAGTGCTCTTCTTTGGAGTGTGTTTCCTGAAATGTCCGGCAAAAGCTGCAGGGTGGCACCATCAGAATCAATTGCTTGTTGTGCCCAGGCTTTTCTCAGGATTTCCTCTCTTTGTGTGAAAAAGTGAACCCGGACAAGAATGTTTTAGGTTCTGTTGGGGTCGGCAGGCCAAGTCAATCACCTAACCTGAATCCAATTGAGCATGCATTTCACTTGCTGAAGACAAAACTGAAGGGAAAATGCCCCAAGAACAAGCAGGAACTGAAGACCGTTGCAGTAGAGGCCTGGCAGAGCATCTCCAGGGATGAAACCCAGTGTCTGGTGATGTCTATGCATTCCAGACTTCAGGCTGTAATTGACTGCAAAGGATTTGCAACCAAGTATTAAAAAGTGAAAGTTTGATTTATGATTATTATTCTGTCCCATTACTTTTGGTCCCTTAACAAGTGGGAGGCACATATGCAAACTGTTGTAATTTCTACACCGTTCACCTGATTTGGATGTAAATACCCTCAAATTAAAGCTGACAGTCAGCAGTTAAATCACATCTTGTTCGTTTCATTTCAAATCCATTGTGGTGGTGTATAGAGCCAAAAATGTTAGAATTGTGTCCCAATATTTATGGACCTGACTGTATATAGGTAGCTACCTTCTCAATATTGCTTTAAATATTATTATTTAATTTAAAGAAGTCAGGAACAAAATAAGAACTGTTGGCCTCAGCAGTAGGCCAGCAATCTGTCTCTGGGGGAGAACGGCAGTCCTGAATTCAGTTCTGAATTCCACGCCAAGAGAGAGAGACAGTCCCTTGCTGTTGAATATATGTGCTCTCCCAACATCCTTCTGGTTTGGCAGCTCTCTGGTAGTTGTAGTTCAATCAGCACAATACAGTATGTATTGACTATAGGACTACAAATCCCAAGATCCTCTGCTGTCAGAAGAACTGGATCCACTCTGCTAATAGGAAGTGATGTAGCGGTCCCAGGGCATTAGAGACAAAATGATTAATCATAGTCTCATCTGTAAATGTCCCTGAAAGCCATGATATAGCCAGCACCTGGCTACATATTCATTTAATGTATTTTATGCATGTTATTTTCCTGTAAAAGCTTTCCTTGTATAGACATTCAAAAACTCTGAGAGTTACTGTTGGAAATGCTAGCCTAGAAGACCTATTGCTGTCACTCAAATTTCACACCATAGTGTTAATCTTCCTTTCTTCCTCAACAGTTACCTAAAAAGATATTTTGGAAGGTGACGGGAGGGGTGGAGGACCTGAAGCACACTCACATATATTTTTTAATCTTTATAAAAATGTATTTTTCCTGCAGTCTTCAGGCCAATGAGATATTTCCTCTTCTTCCAATGCAATCCTTCTTTTTGGATTGTGCACTGTGCAATTATTGAAAAATAAAACATAAATGGAGTTCTGCTTTAATTATTTGCTCCCTCAATGGTTGCTAGTCAGCCAGGCCTTGTGTTAATCAGCATTAGATGAGTTTATAGTTAAGAAACTGCATTGATTATATGTTTTTCCGCATGGTAGATTTTATATATCAAAGTTAACATTGTTTACAATTTGTAAACATTAATTTACAATACATGATGAGTCTGACATACAAAATTAACAGAGTTGGATGAGCAAATTGAGGTAGGTTTGGTGGCTCATCAGTTGTGATCGCAACAGTCAGAAAGCAACAAAAATGATCTCAAGTGACTTCAAATGAATGAACAATGGTAAATGTAGAAACCAGTACAAAATGTTATTGGTATCATATTAGCAAAGTGTTTCAGTTATCTTGTTGTTCATAAGACTTTACCTTTTCAGAGACACAAAAAGATTGAGTTGCAAGATTTAGGAACCAAAGGAGTAACCAAGAAACCCCAGGGTAATTATCTCAAGTAATGAGACTTTTTTAATACAAAAATCAATGCTTCTTATAATGGAAATAGATTTCTCTGCTCCTGCAGGGCTAAGCTTGCAAATCTCTTCTTCTGGTTTTAAAATACAACTGTCTTACTTCAGACCTTCCCCCAAAATTCCTTCATTAAGATTGGTGGTAGTCTAATCCATTTAGCATTTTTACAAAGTGTGAATGTTGCACCTAGACTATAACTTCCATCAGAAACTTGTGGCAGACTAATGTTGTTTTCTCTGAATAAATACTAAAGACTAGAACTAAAACATTTTTAATTATCTGTAATGTATACCTTAGTCCTGTAGGGAAATAAGGGAAAACATTTTACTTTGTTCCTTCAGTTCATAAACTGTAGCTAGCAATGAGTATTTTCAGAAGAGGTTCAGCAAAGGCAGCTTACATATTTTTTTATGACAGGTTTTCTTGAACTGTGGGTCACTCTTCTCATAATGATTGACAAACTATTTCTTTATTGTAAGATTAAATTGACCATCTCTTTCATAGATTTCCTTATGTTGGCACCATTCAGAGAGGTTTATTTATAAGGCTTCTAGTACTACAGGTGCAAATATTAGGCATCTAAAACTACAGGTCCAGATATCAGGCATCTAAAGCTACAGGTCTAGATATCAGGCATCTAAAACTATTGGTTTAAATATCGATCTTCCAAGCCTGCAGGTCCAAATATCAGGCCTTCAGTACTGCGAGTACAAATATTAGACCTCCATTACCACAGGTCCAAATGTCAGACCTCCGATACCACAGATCCAAAAATCAGATCTCCAATACTTCAGGTCCAAAAGCCCTTAGATTGCTGTGGAGTGATGCCATATTGGATGTGATGTTAGCAGCCCCAGAGAACTCATAGCTTTCATTCACAGGACACACTATAGTATTACTCTTGCCTCCTTCCACAAGAGTTACATTAAACATTATGTAGGGAGGTGAAAGGAGGGGTGGAGGAAATCCATATGTCATAACTTCAATATTGTAGAGCATTCAATACTACAGGTCCAGATACTAGGCTTCCAATACTGCAGGTCTACATATCAGGGATTTAATATTGCAGGCCCAGATTTCAGACTCCAACACTGCAGGGCCAGATTTAGTCATGTTATGTCTACTGAGGACCACAGCTACTTTGTTCCTTAAAAGGAGCACCACAGTATTTAACAATATTAGTAACTTAAATTCCCAAAGTTTTATTCTAGAAAAATACTGAGCTGAAAAAATGTTTAACTACTTGCCCTCCAGAAGATTTACCCCCCTTCATGACCAGACCAGTTTTTGCTGTTCTGCACTGTGCTATTTCAACTGGTAATTGAGCAGTCGTGCCATGCTGTACCCAAGCAAAATGTATGTCCTTTTTTCTCATATGGTGGTATTTGATCACCTCTGCAGTTTTTACTTTTTGTGCTATAAATAAAAAAAAGACCAAAAGTTAAAAAAATATATTTTTAACTTTTGGTTATAAAAAATATCCAATAAACTCAAAGTTAGTCATAAATTTAGGCCAAAATGTATTCTGCTACAGTACATGTCTTTGGTGAAAAAAAAATCCTAATACATGTATATTAATTGGTCTTTGTGAAAGTTATAGCATTTACAAACTATGGTATATATATTGGAATTACGCAGGTTTTACTTTCTGACTGCCTATCACATTTCTTGAGGTGCTAAAATGCCAGGGCAGTACAAACCCCCCACAAATTACCCCTTTTTGACCCCCTTGACCACCTCAAGGATTTTGCAGAGATGCATATTGCGTTCCTGGAACATTTTATTTTTTGCCACAAAATGTTTGAAAATGAAATTTTTTCTTACACAAAGTTGTCACCTAAATGATATATTGCTCATGCATGCCATGGGTATATGTGGAATAACACCCCAAAATACATTCTGCTACTTCTCCTGAGTATGGGGATACCACGTGTGAGAGACTTTTTTGCAGCCTAGCTACATACAGGCCCCCAAAATCCAATGACCACCTCCAGGCTTTCAAAGGGAATATTTCCTCATATCACTTCTTCACTACCTATCACAGTTTCGGAGGCCCTAAAATGCCAGGATAGTAACCCCCCCCAGGGGCGGACTGACCATTTGGGAACTCAGGCACTGCCCGAGGGCCCTGGGTCAGTAGGGGGCCCAATGAGATGCCCCTGGTACCTTTCATAGGCTTTTTGGGTGTGGTTTGAGTGTGGGTAAGGACATAGGGGCCCCATGATCCCCTATTGCCCGGGGGCCCCATTAGCTGTCAGTCCACCCCTGCCCCCCCCCCCCAAATGACCCCGTTTTGGAAAGTAGACATTCCAAGGAATTTGACAAGAGAGATGGTGAGTATTTTACAGATATCATTTTTGTCACAGGGTTTTACATAGTTACATAGTTAGTCTGGCTGAAAAAAGACAAAAGTCCATCAAGTTCAACCATTAAAAAGAAAAAAAAAATTATAATCCTATACCCACAGTTGATCCAGAGGAAGGCAAAAAACCTTCAAATTTGCTCCTGCAGGGAAAAAAATTTCTTCCTGATCTCCCGAGAGGCAATCGAAAATATGTCACTTTTTAATAACGGTGCAGCAGTGCAGGCAGATCAATGAATTAAAAAGCTACAAGTCCCATCTGACACAATTATCTTTCAGTTACAGCATGTTAGTCAGTCAGCATACTCATTCATTCTTCCTCCTGTTTTGGAACAGAAATCCTGTACATAAGTATAGGCACAAAGCTGGAGGAAGACTGCAGGAGCCTGAAATTTCACCTGTGATCTACTGACCGCTAGAGCAATTCTCTGCAGGCTCCTGTAAAAAAAAAGCAGAAATGCAAATTTTTTACATGCAAAATCCTGTGTTTTTATTACATAGTTAGTCTGGTTGAAAAAAGTCCATCCAGTTCAACCCAAAAAAAAAAGTTATAATCCTATACATACAGTTGATCCAGAGGAAGGCAAAAAAACCTTCCAATTTGCTCCTGCAGGGAAAAAAATTCCTTCCTGATCTCCCGAGAGGCAATCAGATATTTCCTGGATCAACTTTACTTATAAATGTTAGTATCCAGTTATATTCTGTGTATCTAAGAAGAAATCCAGGCCTTTTTTAAAGCAATCCACTGAGTGGCCATAACCAACTCTTGAGGGAGTCTATTCCACATTTTCACAGCTCTCACTGTGAAGAAACCTTTCCGTGTTTGGAGATTAAAGTTTGAAAAACTACACTTTCATTTTCTTTTTTTTCTAAAAACATGTGGCAAAAAATGAAATCTGCAAAATACTCACCATGCCTCTTATCAAGTGCAATGCTGGCAAAGTACATAAATGTTTAATATCGATAGGCGATAGGTCACCAATTTATATTTACACAGTAGATCTAGTGCTAGAATTACTGCCCTCGATCTGACATTCATGGTAATACCTCACATGCATGATGCAATCTCTGTTTACATACCAACAAGGGTCCAAAGCATGCATTCGCCTTTGCGCACAAGAAGGGAGGAGGGGCAGGGGTGATTTTTTTTTATTACTTCTTTTTTTATTTTTACACTGTCCCTTTCTTTTTTTTGGATCACTTTTATTGTTATCACAGGGAATGTAAATAAATGATAAATATAGATTAGACTCTAGATATCTCCTCTGCTCTTAAAGCATCTGATCACACCAAGATCAGTGTGATCAGATCCTTTCCCAATTTAAAAATGGAGCTGTTAAAGTCCGGCAAAACAGAAATGATGAAATGCTTATAGCTTCCAGTCTCTTAGATCATAGAGATGATTGGAGCCATTCTGATCTCTGATCAGAGTGCGATAGTGTGCGGGCAATCTAACACTAGCTGACCCTGGCTGAGAGGGGCGCTAACTGACCCTGATGCTGTCTGATGTCGCTAGTGGCAGTAATACAGTGATCAGTGAAAAAGTCTATATATTGACATCGTACTAATGGCACTGGCTGAGTGACTGGGTGATCAAAGGGTTAATAGGGGTGATCAAAGAGTTATACGTGCTAATCTAACATGTGTATGTAAAATGTAGTACTTTTACTCAGTGCCATGTTCGTTCTTCTCCTCCTGGACCAACAGGGGGGCAGTGGGGGGTTCAGGCGCGTTCACACCCCGAAATAGGAAGCAATGGGGTAAGATTATGTTGCTTTGCCCAGAGCTGCTGCTCACCCGGCAAGTAGTTAAAAAAAAACCCTTGACTTTTTTTTTAATTCTCAGTACTGTATTTTTAAGTTTATTTATTTTAACATTTATTATTTTTTTTTTAATATTTTTATCAAAATATTGTGTGTGTGTGTGTGTGTGTATGGGGGGGGGGGTGTGATCAGGGATTTTTTTTTTCTTTTACACTTTACTTTGCAGGAGAAATAAGGATAATTTTTCTTGCAATGCAAGGCTTGTTGTCATGAACCTAACTCATTCATGAACTGGAGTTGAGTTTTTGATAGCTCAAGATAGTGATCTGTGATTGGCTGGAGCTGGTCACATGGTACAGGGTGCTGTGATTGGCCCCATGTATCATGTGACAGCTCAATTACAGCTCACTAGGAAGAGAAGCTGAGCTGTTATGAATCAGATTGATTCATAACAGCTTTGCTAATTTTGTGATCATGTAATTGCATAGCAATCACATGATCACTGGGTCCCGTTCACTGGGATCTTCATTCCGCTGTGTCCGTCAGACACAGAAGTCATGGGTGGGGAGCGCTGCATGCCCACTTGGGCACACAGCGCCCCCTGCATTAGTACAGCCAGAGCAACATACCCGGACATCGCTTTGCCTGCAGCTGCTGCCCATCCACAATACATTGGGGGCGGGCGGGCAGGAGGGAAGAGGTTAAAGTGAAACTTTACCCATAACAATTTGATAACAATTAATGTTCTTTAACAATACAACATGCAACTCATATTAATAATTATGCTACCAAAATTAGTGTGTGCCGCAAATTGCCTCCAGCATTGCTCCTGTTTCTTCTTGCTGGAGGGTACCATTTTGTTGAAGCTCATAGCAGTCACCTTCCTATTGGAAACTGTTCTCCACTCCTTGGTTTCAAAAACTGTACAGTATGTCACTTTCTTCAAGTAAAATATGCACATTTCCAGCCTTGATTGTACTGTATGTCTTGGCTCAGTTAAAGCAGAAGACTGACAGAAGTTTTACAGTGCTGAAGTTCTCAGGCTGCCAGGAGAGAAAGGAGAGAATATCAGGTGAATAAGATAAGTCAATATCCTTGTAAGTTTTTATGTCTCCCTGCCAAGAACATTTGTCTGTCACCTCTCCTGCTTTTCATTTCTCCCTCCCTAATCTGGTTCCCTCTGCACAATCTGTGTCATTCCTGTTGCAATCTTCCACCTTTAGCAACAGCAAAAAGGGCAAGAATGAAGTGATCTATCAGGACTTATTTTTCTGACTAAAGTTCAACTTTAAGGAGGTATAGCTTTTATCAACTGTAGAAGACCTGGGACCTCAATCAATGTAAATATTTTAAGCTCTAAAACTAAAAATATGGATCAATGGGGTCATTCACAGCCTACAAAACACCAATCTTCCATGCCTGGTTCAGGCATTTGGCCTGACATGTCTTCATGAGACATTACATACTGCACCAGCTGTTACTGCTTATCTCTCACTTTATCTAAAATCACAGAAAATCTGCTCTATATCTGACAAAAGGTAGTAACCATTAAAACTGAACAGGGATAGCAGTCAGCATTCAATGTAGCACAATGCAGTGTAAAACAAAGTGAATGTTCTACTGAAAGATAGCTTCTTGTAAGCTGCACTTTTCGTTTGCCATGCATTAGGAATTGATGCCTTGTGTTCTCTTCTCAGTACAGTATTTAAGACCTTAACGTACTACTATCCGAAGAGGGAAAATGTTTTGAAACTTTGGGTTCAGATAGATACCCTAAGAAGAGTGTGTTCTTTTTTTTATAACTAAATATGTAAACAATGGAAATTGGTTCCAGCACTTTATGACTTTCACTATAAATATATATACTATATTGATGGAACTGTCAATCACTATCTTAATTGCTTGCACAACAAGGAACCAGTACTGTCTCTCTGTTGACTTATATGCTAATGTATTTGCTGAAAAACTTCGATAAAAATATTTGAATATAAATACAGTGAAGGAAATAAATATTTGATCTCCTGCTGATTTTGAATGTTTGCCCACTCACAAAGAAATGATCAGTCTAAAATTCGAATGGTAGGTGTATTGTAACACTGAGAGACAGAATAGCAACAAAAAATTCAAAAGAAATGCATGTCTAACAAATTATGCACTGATTTACATGTTCATGAGGGAAATAAGTATTTGATCCCCTATCATTCAGCAGGATTTCTGGCTACCAGGTGTCTTTCATACAGGTAACAGATTAGAAGCAGTCTCTTAAAGGGAGTGCTGCTGATCTCATTTTGTTACCTGCATAAAAGACACCTGTCCACAGGAGCAATCAAACAATCAAACTCCAAACTCTCCACCATGGCAAAGACCAAAGAGCTATCCAAGGATGTCAGGGACAACCACAGGAAACATCTGACCTCTGTGATTGCCAACAAGGGATTTGCCACCAAGTACTAAATCATGTTTTGTGAAGGGGATCAACTACTTATTTCCCTCATGAACATGCAAATCAGTGCAGAATTTGTTAGACATGCATTTCTTTTGAATTTTGTGTTGCTATACTGTCTCTCACTGTTACAATACACCTACCATTTGATTTTTAGACTGATCATTTCTTTGTGAGTGGGCAAACATTCAAAATCAGCAGGGGATCAAATACTTATTTCCTTCACTGTATGTAAACCAAAAACAGAACAAAAAACAAATATATATATATACTGTATATACTGTAAGATTTTTTTACACAAGTTTTATTGCATTTGCAACATTTTGTCAGGTTAGAGAGGACAGTAAGTCCCCTATTTACGAACGAGTTCCGTTCTGGGAGTTCGTTCATAACTCCAATTTGTTTGTAAGTCCAACAAAGTAAGGTTTATAATACTTTTCTCACAAATAATGCATAAAAAACAAACACGAAATACTGTAAAGAAAGGATGTTTAATCTTACAATATCTTGAAAGGTACAGTAGTACAGTGCAACAGCTGACATACAGGGGCTGACATGGAGTGACCAGACAAGACCGTTGCTTTTATGCTTGCTTTCAGACATCCTAGGCTTGAAATCAACACTGTACTACTGTACACTATTGTACTATACAGTAAAATACACAGCAGAACAACCACTCGTGGCAGAGGGTGCTCGCAGCTGACAATGTCCGGCAGACACGTAAGCTACTTTCATGATCTGGCATGTGAATGCATGTTCACATCTTTGAAAGTTTGCAACTTGGAGATTGTTCGTATCTTTGAAAGTTCTCAACTCGAATGTTCGTAAGTGGAGGACTTACTGTAAATATAACAGGTCTTTTTGGCCAATTTTAAGCAGTTCCAATCTGCTTTAGGTCTGTCTACACCTGAATTAAAACTTAAGAATTGTATTATTGGAAATATTAACCAATCTTGTTTGTGGATTTCATCATGAGCTAAAATGGCTTTCTAGTGATATGTGATAAAATGAGCTCACTTACCATGTTCGTGTCCTAAGAGCAGTTCCCATAGGAGATTCCAATGCATAAATCTTTATCCTTTCCAGGTAGCAAACAGGGTCTTGATGCTCTTTTGTATATTTAGTCCATGTATAAGATACAAAGGAAATCCCAACAAGGGCACTTTTGGCATCACCCACTGTTCTTTGCTTAATCCATATAAAAAACAGCATATTTTAAGAATTGCTGAAATCCTCATCTGGCCAATGACTCACCATGGGCGGATGGATTTTATCTGTTTTTAAAATATGCTGGTTTTTGCTACAGAATAAATAAAGAATAACGGGTGAAACCGAGAGTGCCCCTGTAGGATTCTCTTTTGTATCGTATACACTCGCTTTCTACAGATGTATACTAGATACAGTATGCAGTCATAGACCTAGGGCAAATACACATTTAGATTTATAATAATATGAATTCGGAAGACTTTATTTGCATATAGACCTTTAGTTATTATGCTAAGGTAAGATTTAATCTATTCCTTTAGTGCAATTATGTTTTGCACTATCGTTTTAAGCACAAATGCATTATATTTAACCCTTGGAAAAACTGTTCTTACAGTATTGATCAGCAACACTTAGATTTTTTACAAAACAAAAAAACAAGTACTTGTTGGGGATATAAATTCCAAACCACTTTATTGAGTACATTGATATAGAAAGAGAGAACAAGAAAGAAAGGATGAGAGTGGGATATATTAGATTGTAATTTCCATTGTCTAGATATTGATCACTCAATAGATTTGTCAGTACATACATATAGCCAATACAGTAAACGCGGTTAAGATTTTAGATTTTATGCTAGCAAAGTTAACTGTATGGATTTAAAATATATCTTTATTTTTCATGGCTTTCTTCTCTATAGATGAATACGTTTGCACAAGGCACTTTAAATATATACTCTAAAACTTTAAAGATTGACCTCTCCTCTTTCTATTCAAAATGGGCTTGAATCCATTAATGTATATGAATTTTCTATTATAGCCCTTTTCTCATTCCTGGCCCAGACTGGGCTTATTAAGTTTGCCCTACTAGATTCACAGTGCTGCTGATTGTTAATTAATTCCCTTGCTTACTCTCAGTTGAGCCTCCTGGAGTATATCTGTGATCGTGGCAGAATAGGTGGGTCAGTAATGAGTAGGGAGTGCACGGTGTGGCCTTCACCATGCAGTGTAATAGAGCTGCTTTTCTGCATACCATATTAAACATTACCATGAGAAAGTCTGCCGTGAATATTACTCATATGCATTTACCTTGGAAAAACATCCTCACTTCTCTAACCCTCAGGATGCAGCCTGACACAAGGGGACAATGAAAGTACTGAACCCTAACTCTTGTCTATGGATTTCATAAAACACAACTTGGATAACAAAGAAAATCAGATGTCATACATATTCATAATTGATAAAATTTCTTAGAAAGCCAACATCAAGAATTTAATCAGGCAACAGTAGAATATAAGGCAGTTTATTATACAAGGCTCACAAGCCTATGCTAGCAAGACACAGGGGAAGGGGGGGGGCTGTTTACTAATAATTTATGATAAGATTGAGTATATTTTGTCAATGAGGTCATTCAAGATCCCAAACTGACCAGGGATCTGTTGTTTAGTGGTGGGAGCGCTGGCACCACAAAATGAAAGATCCTCGACTGACTGCTGTATGTAAATACACCATCCAGGGATCCTGGATAACATCATTGATCAAATATAAATCAATAGAATATTTGGTCAAAAACATCACCCAGAATCCCTCTGAAAAACATGTTACGCACATGTTAGGATCACAATTAGAAGAACAAAGTGATAATTAGATGCCAACAAAACAAGTAGGGTAATCCTGGGAGCTAAAAGAACAGTACTCTAAAGAGTACAGTACTTACTTAACTCCATAAAAAAATGTAAGTCAATATAGAATATATTTTGTACGATGATGTCACCCATGGCCCTATGCCAATTTGTTTAAAACTGCAGTTTGCAGCAGTAGTGCACTGGAACAAGCTTGTTGTGTGGTGGTTGTTGAGGTTGATCATTGTGATTGACCCTGGATCTACAAGGAAACTGATTGGTTTCTTGGGCAGCTGCTGTTGTTTTGCCTCAGTTCTCTGTATTAGTCTTAATAGCTATAGAATTTTATAGCTCAACAAACAGTTTTCATTATGTGCATCATGTTTGTTATCAGAGACTGTGAGTTCAATTTACTGAGTGATAAGAAGAGGCCAGGAATAAGCAAATCTGAGAATTAATTTTTCCTCTAAATTGTAAGCTTTCAGTGAAATTTCACCATTCTAATAAAATTCAGTAGGTTTAATTGGCAAGGTGAACTTATGTTTTTGGTATAGTTTTTAGGAATAAAAGGGGTTTTAAATTGCTTTAGGTCACTCCTAAAGGTTATCAAAAAGTCCTTTCAACAATATTAGAATGGTTCTTATGTCAATAAACAATTTAAGCAATGGTACATACAGAAATCGAACACACAAAAAAGCCAAAAAAAAACCAAACAAACAAAAAAAACACAATTTTATTGCTAACCAATTTTGTTGCAACTACTGTGTTCATCCCTAGAAAAGATTGTTTGCACTGCTTAGGAAAGTCTATGTCCACTTAACTTACTTAATAATGTGAAGATGTATTTACTTTATTCATCCAATCCTGTGGAAGTAAATTCATGTTTTTTCATTTGCACAGGTTTGGGCATTAAAAGTAAACATGTCTTTAACATATTTACTTTGTCAATTAAAAATTAATTTTGCTTAGTGAAACATCTCTATTCCTTGATTAGTGACCAATCACACTATAGATGTTTTCAGGAGATAAGTGGCAGGGGAGTTTAGAGACAGAAAAAAACAAAAAAAAAAACAAACTTGCATTCTGAAGAGTGGATTTTAAGCTCAAAAAACACTTGAACATTCATAAATGTGCCTAAACACTATAAAACTGCAAATTCGTAGAGTTTAGGCGCATTTAGCATTTTCAAGCGTACATTGATTATAGAGAAAAGTGAGCAGAGAGGAATATTTTGGAAAAAAATCTTATAAAAGCAAATGCTCATAAACTCTCAAAAACTCTTATACAATACAAGCCACTATGAGCATTTTTTTATCCTGCTTTTTCTGCCAGAGGTTTGGCATTTTTTCAGCTGGCTAGTGTGCATGGACTGTTAATGAGAGCACTGGCAGTGCAAAGAAAATTACGGTTGTCTCAAGACAAGGGGAATGAAAAAATAAATTGGAAGCAAGTGCCCCTAGGGCCCAGACGTAAGCCTGGTACACACAGGTAGTTTTTTTCATTCAGCCCAGTGGGCTGAACGAAAAAGAAATACTGAAGAGCTCGTGAGGAGCTCACTGTACCATCTATGTGATGTTAGTACAGTGATCTTACCGATGAGCTATTGTGTTCTGACGGGGGGGGTTCCCCCCCTGCCATAACACATCAGTAAATGCTCGCAGACATTGGCTGTGGGTGCAGATCAGATGCCAGCCAACTGCTGGTTTTCCAGCATGCCGTTTGGCAGAAGCCGGACATTAGGCTGGCTTCTGTCAGAGAGGCTGCTGTACACACTGGCCGTATGTTAGCCGGTTTCTGTTGAGCGAACCGATACTGGCCGATGTTAAGCCTGTGTGTACCAGCTCCCAAGATTATACATTGAATAAGGGAGAATGATTTTGTTACTTTTTATAAATTCCATGAACAACCAATCTAAAATGGTTTAACAAACTTGCCTAGAACAGCAGTATGTGGAAAACATTGGGTAGAGGAAAGCTGTTTAATTACAGTCTTCTCATTCTTGATTTTATTCAATTAACACCCTTAGGAAGATGAGTTTATTGGCATATAATTTTCATAGTACACAGAATACAGCTATGGTAGAAAAGAACAATTTATTATCTTAGGCATAATAGAATATGCATTTGTCATTTTTTTATGCAACCAAATATATGTAGACTTATTGAATAAAGCTATGCAGAGAACACTGATGTCAAATTAACAGTAACAATGACAAGTTATTGCTGATTGGTTGCTATGGGTTGTTATGCTTTGATATATTAATTAAACCTATGTGTTTCTGTACATTCAAAGCAGCCTTACATTAGGATTGTGAATGAAACATTAATGCATTATTTTATTACTCAGAAACTTTAGCTGTTTTTTTTTTCTTATTTCTATTATGTTCATTAAGCACATCTTGCGTTGTGACAAGCCTGTTTACAGGCCTGGTAAAAGAAATGCATTACTACAATATGTCATTTTAATACAGTGCTTCATATGTCAGCCCTGGTCTGTGGAGACTTGACTCGACTGACCTAAAGTCTCCTCGTGGGGATTTTACAGTGAAATAGCCTACAGGCTCTTGACTTGTTCTCCTTAACAAATTTAAGACCAACTATTACTGACCTGTACAGCAGTTAATGTTTATTCTCTGATTGGGGATATCCAGAGGACATGAGCACAGAATAAAAGAAATGTTACCAGTTTGGTTTAAAATCTTACACAGAACAGTTCTAACTGTCCAAGTAATGCTCTCCCTTATATTCAGCTGATGACAATACAGGTTGATACATGAATAATTAATTGGTGTCTTGTCTTACACATAGAAATCGTGCTTTCACTATCATAAAATGTAGTCTGATTACTGCTTGCTTGAGGGGCTATCTATAATTATTCACATAATCACTAAATACATTCAGAATAACAGAAAGCACTTCTATTTTTTACTTTTTAAAACAATATTCTGAAGCTTTTCAAATCCTTTGTTTGATTTTGTCAGTTGTAATTCTAATATAATTCATCAATGATTACAATACAATGCATTATAGGCAGGGCAATGTACCTAGGCTTTCCAAGGTATTGGATGAACTCACCAACCATGTTGCATGATTGTTTATGGAAATGAAAAAAAGAATGTGTCCAGAGTCAATATATTTACTTTACTATTTATTCAAAACTATTACTGGACAGTACTGGTGACCGATTGAAACCTGATTTCAAGTTTCTTGAGCTACATGTATTCTTGTGATGTTCTTACAAAATGTTACATTCTGTTTTCCATTCACTGGGACTAGGACAGTAAAAAAAATCCCATAGGCTTAGAACATGAAGTAAATAGGAAGGTGACAAACAAGTTGAGGAATCAATGTTTAAGATCAGGTAGCAGCTTGGAAGTGGCAGCCTGCTAGAAAAGGTGTCAATACATGGGCCACAATAGTAAAATCTGTTCCAGACCAACTCTGCTGATTTAGTTCCTTTTCTATGGGTCATCACTGGCTCTAGAAGCTTATAGACATCCTTTTTATATCTATCCAGATACTTCAATATCATATCAATATGAAGAATTTAAGATATTTGAGCGTATTTGAGAAAGTTGCTATTAAGAATAGGTAAGCATTTCTTAAAGAGACAGTGTATATTATATCTTAATTTATATATTCAGATGGATGAACATATATATATATATATATATATATATATATATATATACTGTATATACACTATATTGGCAAAAGTATGCTGACATCCCTCCAAATCATTGGATTCGGGAGTTCCAATCACCTCCATGGCCACAGGTGTTTAAGATCAAGAACCTAGGCATGCAGACTGCTTCTACAGACATTTGTGAAAGAATGGGTCACTCTCAGGAGTTCAGTGAATATAAGCTTGTTACCGCGATAGGTTGCCACCTGTACAATAAGTCCATCCATTAAATTTCCTTGCTACTAAATATTCCATGGTCAACTGTTAGTGGTATTATAACAAATTGGAAGCAACTGGGAACAACAGCAACTCAGCTACGAAGTGGAAGACCACGTAAAATGATAGAACAGAGTCAGCCCATGCAGATGTTGCAGAAGTCACCAACTGTCTGCAAATTCAATAGCTAAAAACTTCCATACTTTGTGTGGCCTTCAGATTAGCACAACAACAGTGAATAGAGAGCTTTATGGAATGGGTTTCCATGGCTGAGCAGCTGCATCCAATCTGTGGAGGGTGATGGGAGCAGCTGGCTCAGGCTCTCAGCGGATCGCAGGTGCCGCTCTAGACTCTGGGGTGGATCCCTACTTTAAATTCAGGATCTTTCCCTTGCCTGGACCAGCTGAGTGAAGCCTGCTGTCAGCTGAAAATGGGTCACAGGAGTGCAGAACGAACTGCACTGCTGTGATCCACAAAAGTACAGCCAAAAGAGCTCTGGCTGTACTTCTCATTTAATGTGTAATGTAAGTGGCTAGAAGACATACAAAACACACTAGGCTATGGAGGGTAATGGGAGCAGCAGGCTCAGGCTATCAGCAGATCTCTGAGAGGCAGAGCCAGGTGCCGCTCCAGACTCTGGGGTGGATCCCTCAGGGGGGTCCCCTGGGAGAGGGGTACAGAACCCAGAGTTGGACTTAAAGATGAACCCACAGACAATAGTTATTGCCAGATGAAGATGTAGTGCTATGTAATGGGATGGGTGTGTTTGGTATCATGGATGGTGCCAGTGTAGTGTCAGTCATAGGAGTCCTGGACACCCATGGTGGACACAGTGATGTCTGTGCCTTGCTGATCTAACACAAAAAGGGGTGGCCTGGCAGCACTTAGGCAGCCTAAAGCAATGATTATTCCAATGGATCACACGAATACAAACTACAACAAAAATATTGCAGTGAAAAAGCATTTTATCTGCAACCAGGACACAGAATTTTTCAATAATAGACACAATTTCCTATTACAGTATATATAAATAGCTTTTACTGCACCGGGGGTTCAGCTTTAATAGGGAACACAAGATGTACTTGCACTTAGTGTTATTCCATTCACAGCATTGCTACGCTATGTATTTTACTTGTTAAAAGGGGGGCAGAGCAGCTACAAAACATAATATGTCACACTCTTGTTTTATTACTGTTACTTTATTTGTTCGCTGCTTATATTGCTCATTGAAGCAGATCAAAGCAATATATTACATAGCTTTAGTGTCCATTTAACACCAAAATGGCCAGTCTGGGAGCTAAATATATATGACCCTATATTTTTTATTTTTCCAAGACAAACAACCATTACTGCTTGCCATTGATTTTTTTTACAGAAGACTAGACGTATTTTCCAATATTTCCAGACCAAGAGGTCAGCTTTAAATGCAGGTTTTTAGACCCACGTGTGTCCTCCAAGATAACTGTTTAACCCTTTTTGTTACACTGATTCTTGTTATGCATTTCAAAACACCCTGAAGTGTCTGTATTGCACAGGCAGGTGTCAACTGTTTTTCTCCTTTGTAGTGATAATCCATTAGATCCCAAAGTAAAAATGTTTTATGATTATATTTGATTTTGGATAGGGCTTTTAAACCCCCCTTTCCTTTGAGAACCCCCCCCCCCCAAAAAAAAAAAGATTAAAACAACATTTTCAAAGTAACAGGCTTTAATTTATGTTTCATGTACGTATTTAAGCTGCTTTGTCCTTAATCTTTATTTTTGGTTATTGTATTACATTATATATTTATCTTATAGTTGTTAAATGTAAAAGTGTATTTAGTATTCATCATATGATCAAAAGATATGTACGAAAAGGGCTTTCCAGTTAATCGGCAGGATAATGATATGTACTTTCTTGGGGGAAACTGCAGCTTATTGTTACATGACTTTGTGCTGTGCAGTGTTCTATTTCTCTTTGCAAAAAAACTTTTATACTTGTATATCTGGATTCATAGTACCTTGGCAATTCAAGGTAAGCTTTTAAGACCTATATTTTCCTTGGTCAGAATAATTCCCCAAACAGTAGGAGTTATTTGAACTGTGTATATTCTCTCTCACGACTTTCTGTTTAAAATATACAGTTTACTTGCATACATATACAAGGTGTTAAACCATTATTTATTTATTAATTTTAGTGAACCAGCAAATGTGCCTGGGTTTGGTTTGTAGGGATTTTGTCTAACACATTGTAAAGTCAGAGAATTATGTACCTTAATCCAAACCCCATTGATGTCTACAGGGGCAACTGTTTAAAATGTTGGCTGATTTAACAGCTGATAGGCAAGGGATTGTGAGAAAGGGCATTGAGACCTAGACACTCTCATAGGGGACATGTACAATGCAAAAACATAAAAAAAAACCATAAAATGGAGAGAAAGTTCTCCTTTTCTGTAAAAGCAATGGTGATGTGGGACAATATTACTTCTTTCAATTACATGCTTGGGAGATGCCTTTAAAGGGTAACTCCACTTTCATAGGAAAAAAAATAGCAAAAAAAAAAAATAATAATAATACATCATATACATTTGTGACACAAGGCATATTGTAATTGAATGTTATTAAATATTAGCTTTCCTTTTCAATCTCCAGCGCTATAATTTTCTGTAAGATGTAATGCAATATGGCTACCTTGAGGAGTATACAGAACACCCTCCAGCAACTCATTCCCTGCTTGTGTGATTGGCTCACTGATTTTCCCAGAAGTCTGCACTAAGATACAAGTCAGAATGCAGGTATCCCCTGCAATAAAATCAAATTTTTGGTGAAATATTCCCAATAGGAAATCACGTCTAAAGGGATGCAGACCCTGCAATTTTCCACATTAGAGACCTGCAAGTGCAGCTGCTGTTTGATAATTATGAAACCACTCCCATTAGATTCACTTCCCACATGGGCATAGACAAACATCTCTTTCTGCAGAATAACACAAGATAGGAATCTGCAACAAAGTTTGTTAAAATCCTTGGAATGTACATAGATCATCCAGAGGGGAAGGTTTTTTTCTCAACAAAAGTGGAGTTACTCTTTAAGCTGTACATGGTGTAATTAACAAAATCAACACCATATTCTGGCATCACTTATTTTGCATATACAGTATCATACTTTTTTTACTTTCAAAATATTGCTTAGTTTAAATACAGCAGCAGCACTCCCATTTAATTCATTACAATTGGAAAAAAAAGAACTGTTTGAGTAGTTTTGGCTACAGCACCTGATTTTGTTAACTGGGCATAACAGGCCTGAATTGAGCAGTGGAAGTAGCAGCCGCAACAAGTCTAACAGATATAGGAAAGTTTACTCTTACAAAAAAATAAAACTAAATACCTCTCCTTCATACTATCTGTGCACTTGAGGTACTAGTCTGCCCTAATCTACACTGCTACACATGTCATCTGTAGGGGGATTTGTAACTGAGAAGCTGAATGTTATTAACCTGGGCCTAAGTGTACTGTGTTATAGGTGTCCAGTGTTTTTACATTTTTTTTAGGATGCATTGAGATGCTGGGACAAAAAAGGATAAGGCTGTTAAAAAATTGTAAGCAACTGCCTGATTCAGTCTAATCACCCCAAAGTAAAAGCTGTAATCTAAAAAAAAATTGGGCAGTAGCATGAAAATTTGAATTAGCACTTTTAGGTTCAAAATTACTAGGGACAAAGAGCATAGGTAAGGGTTTTACTAAAAGATGTAAAGGGCCACAGAGGATATAACAATAAAACTGTCCAGCAGCAGGGCAATTCTAAATAGCAATCCTAGACCAAATTTGCTAGAGACAAATAGCACAGGCTGGGGCTTTACTACAAAGGTGTAGATATCAAAGAGAGTGAGGGGGCTGGTGAGAACGCATGACTCCCAGAGGCAGAAGCATGAAAGTACTTGTAGTTCCACAACAGCTGGAGGGCCGAAGTTTGCCTACCCATGGTCTGTAAGATATTTGGAGACAGTACCACTTGGCACAGGAAATTATCCAGGCATGCATGGATGTGGTAGCCTTAGACCTATTTATAGACAAATGGAACAAGCTACTGCAAACCATAAATTTTCAGCTGATAACTTCATTGTTGAGGGTGAGCAACTGCTGCTACATGAACTTCGGACATAGACATAGTTGCTAATGCATTTTTCTTCCTTAAGGACATTCTGTAAGGGAGAGTTTAAATCTACTTTAAGATTCTGATCCACATTATTCAAGCAGTGTTATTAGGTTCCAATGTATGAGGGGCAGTAAAGGCAGTCTGTGTCATAACATAAAAATTAGAATGTATTATTACGTATCTCAGAGACAGTAGACACAAATATTGTACAGTCACTGCACAGTATGTAAACAGCTAAGAAGGCCTCAATATAAAATGGAAGAGATGAGGTTAGGTTTAGCATGAAAAAATATTAGGCTGTATTATGTCATAGAAGATGATAAACAAAAATATTGTACATTGTACGTGTGTATATTGTAAGCAGCTTTAATGGGCCACAATTTAAAAGAGAGGGATATGACTGGCCAGAAATATTGTACAGTTGATGCAGAGTATGTAAACAGTTTTATAACATCACTGTGTAGGAAGGAGAAATGAGGCTGGCTTGATGAAGAAATCAAAATTAGACTGTATTATATCACAGACAATAGCCAGAAAGTGAGTTAATGAGCAGTATGCAAACAGATTTTTTATTTTAAAAGGGAGAGATGAGGAAGATTTTAATCAAGAAATAAAAATGAGAGGGTATTAGTCTGCATTATTTCATTGAAACTAGCCAAAAATATTGTACAATTAATGCACAATTTGTCAGCAGCTTTTTATACTACAATTTAAGAGGGAGAGATGAGGTAGGTTTTAATTAAGAAATCAAAATGAGAGATTATTAATTCACAATATGTAAGCAGCTTTATTGGGCTGTAATTTATGAGGGAGTGAAAAGCCCAGTTTTATAAAAATATAAAAATTAGAGTGTTCAGTTTCACAGAAAATAACCAGAAAAATGTGCAGCAAATTCACTGTATGCAAGTTGTTTTTAATTGAGTAATTTAGGAGGGAAAGATGAGACAGGTTTTATCAAGATAAGAGTGAGAGTATATTATTTCAGAGGCAATACCAACAAATACTGTTGTGAGATTCCGTACCACACAAGAATGTGGTGATGTGCTGCACAGTGAAGCCTTATCTGTGTCAGTTTCAAGTGCATACTGCTGACCCTGAAAATAAAGACCCTAGCAAAATCATAAAAAATAAAACAAAACCTACAAGACTAAACCCCAGCCCTATATTTTTTTAACCTAGCTGAAAGTGAAAAGAAAAGTTATAAAAATGTGAAATAAAAGAAAAACAAAACCCCAATAAAAAAAAAAAAAATGGGGGGGGGGGAGCTGGTGTAAAGTTAGCAGCTAAACACCATCTGAAGGTGTGCTGGGACACACAAAAACATATGATGCACTGTGGGGGTAAAGCTAAAATGTAGCTCACCACACTGCATTTCACAGTAAGAGAGCACAATACTGCACTGTGTATAGCATTGTATAGCAGCAACTATCTCTTCCAGAAAAATGCAATCATTTATATGGGGGTGGACATATTGGGGCCCACTAATAATAAAGGGTGCTTCTGGACTCCCATAACCCCCATATTCACCATGTCAGGGATGTGGAGTAGAGGCCCTTGTTCCCATCAACAAGACCCAGCTACCTACCTCCTTTTATAACAATAGCTTGCAAACTGTCTCTTATTGACTTCAGTAGGGTTCAAACAGTTTATTAAGGGCTGGCGAATTTCAGGTTCTGTTCATCTAATAGTCCATAAATCAAACACAGGCATACATCACTACTGTTAGCCAATATAGCAGTTAGGAGTTGCTCCTATAATACACTGCTACATTTTTAGCTACTAGGTACTAGTATTTCTTGCTTTATGCTGTTAGTTACTCATTGCTGCTGGTGCTACTAGTTGGCTTCTCCCCTCTCTTTCAGTGCAGTTGCATTGTTCTCCAAGACTTCCAAGACCCACAAGTCCTCAGTTCACTTACTTGGAAAGTAAACATGATTTACTCCTTTAGAAAATCAGGGTTACTTTAACCCAAATGTAAATTACTGTACTTATGACATAATTTACTGGAAAAGAGATCAGAGTTCTGATTGTTTTATAATGCTCATTTGTTGTTTATTTTGAACGGGTAGGATAATCCAAGTCTTTTAAAGGATTTTCTTAATCTATAAAGAAGTTACCGCTAGCAGTGGTCATGTGAAATAATTCTCAGAGAGGTCTGAGTATTGATTAGACGTAATGACTGCTGCCACAATGTACTTCTACAACAGCCACTTTTTTTGGCAAGCTTTATATGTTTTATCTGTATTCGGGTGCCCCAAGGTTTTATGCTTTGGATTATCTTGTCAAGAAAACATTCCCAAACTTGGTAAAAGAAGCGGCAATAGACAAGGATTTAATAGAACTGAGTTACAGAAGGGAACAAGAAATAAGTCAAATTAGTCAGACTAAGTACAGCACTAAATCCAAATCAGTAGGCAGAGGACAGAAAGGTAAAAAGCAGGCTAGACTGGTGTCAGGAAACAAGAAAACTGTAAACAGCACATCCATGAGACAGCAAGCTAAATCCTATTGCAGGTGATGAACCCTTAAAGATGTAGGACCTTGGAAGCTGAAAACTGCACAAATGCCCATTGCTTTGCATATGTATAGCTGACAAATTGCATAAACAGCACCTGCTGTCCTGAAACCCCTGAAAACCTACAGGCAGAGAGCAAGCAGATCCAACAATAAGTTGCTAGTTAAGATTTGGTCCATAATTGCACTAATTGCAAAGGCAAGGCAATGACAAAATTGGCTACTAAGCCACTGTGCATATGAGCAGGTGTGTAGATGGGTACGTGTGTGTGTGTGCACACCACTGTGTGTACACAAGCAACACCAAGCTGATTAATAGCACAAGAGAATATGAAGATATGCTATTCACAATAATATGACATTTATTTGCTAATTTCTTTAAGGCATTTCTGTGTTACAATGCCTCCTCTTCATAGAAATCTATACCAGCAATATTATTAGGAGTAATAAGTAAGATTTTCCACAATCTAACCTCACATGTTAACAAATTTAACCTATTTAATGAGGCAAAGTGCTTTTTCTTAGTTCAGTAAACTGAAATGTTGGTGGTTACTAAAGGATGATGCACTTTGTTCATTAGAATTATTCTTTGTGTTGTCTATAAAAGCCACAAGCAGGGGCAGACTGACCATTTGGAAACTCAGGAACTGCCCGAGGGCCCGGGGTCAGTAGAGGGCCCTATGAGATGCCCCTTGTACCTTTTTCATAGGCTTTTTTTAGTTTGGGCAAGGACACAGGGGCCCCATGATCCCCTATTGCCCGGGGGCCCCATGAGCTGTCAGTCTGCCCCTGGCCACAAGTGTACTCATTTGTGTAGCAGATACCACTTAGATGCCGTGGTCAAATTGTTTGTGTTTTCCTATTAATAGGGACAATATGGTTACCACCTATTTAATAGGAATACTGGTCATAGAGGAGAAGGTTATCTTACAAAAAGAACTTCTTATCATTCGTCTGGGTTCAATGAGACCATTAGAAAATCTGTTGTCATCCAGCATTCACGTTGTGTAGTTTACTGCATATCGGGTAAGCTTTATGTGCACAGAGGTGAATGGTATTGGCTCATTTAAATCCTGCTAGCACAATAGGGAACTGGTAAAAAAAAAAAATCCAAAACATCCATCTAATCATAAAGTCTCTTTCACATGGCAGGCATGATCAGGTCTGCCTGTCATTTTTTCAGGTATACCTGGTCAGGTGATGCATTCACCCCTATGGACCAGGGGTGGACTGACAACTCATGGGGCCCCCGGGCAATAGGGGATCATGGGGCCCCTGTGTCCTTACCCAAACTCAAAAAAGCCTATTAAAAATGTATCAGGGGCATCTCATGGGGCCCCCTACTGACCCCGGGCCCTCGAACAGTTTCCAAATGGTCAGTCCGCCCCTGCTATGGACAAGCCCAGTAGAAATGATCCATTTACACCCACCTACCTTTTGGGTCTGCTTAAAAAAATGGAAGGGGATCCATCCTCTTCTGTTTAGCTGGATTGGATCTGAGGGTAGTCGTGTGTAAATGGGCAGTGGAGTCTGTTTACACAGCAGAGTGGGCTTTGTCCATGTCCGCTCTGCATAAAGCGAGCGGGCACAAATGTGTCATCTGCCCTCTCTGCTCTGATCAGCAGAGAACCTGTGAGCCTATCCCCTGCTGATCAGAACGGAGTCCATCTGAAAAGTGCCCTAAAATTCACTTCTTTATAGATGGAGGAAAAGGCTTGTAGAGGAAAAAGAAAACAATATCTTTGTAAAAATTGACTGAGAGAAAAATTATTAACCACTTGCCCTCCAGGGGATTTACCCCCCTTCCTAACCAGGTCAGTTTCTGCTATGCAGAGACATACAAAGCGGTGTGCAGGAGCTGACAGGGGAGAGATCTGTATTGTTTACATACAGGTCTCTCCCCCCGTTGGAAATCCTCGGAGATTGCCGGGTGCTGGCAAAGAATCACCGGCTTTTGAATGATCACAGAGGTCACATGGTACAAGGCTATTCACAACAGCCTTGTACCATGTGACAAGCTGTGATCAATCACAGCTCTCACAGTATTTCTCAATGGCTGCAAGAATGTAGCCAGAGAGAAGGAGAAATGATTGCTTTTACAGCCTTTATGGGTGTAAAAGCAATCAGTGTGAAAAAAAGAAATCTTCATCATCCCCCACAAGTAGTACAGTGTTACTATGGTGACACTGTACTGCTAGGGTGACAGTATGTTAACAAAAAAAATCCATAAATAATAATATAAAAAAATAAAATAAAAATGTAAAAACAAATTTGGAAAATTAGAATTTATGGTTATAAACTAATTTGGGTTTTTTTTTTTTTTTTTACTAAAAAGATAGCTAAATATATGTTGGCCAAGATTTATGAAGAAAGATTATTTATTTGCAAAATTTTATGAGAAAAACACTTTTTTCCAAATTTTTGGACTTTTTCATTTATATAGCAAAAAAAAATAAAAAATCCCAGTGGTGAATAAATACCACCAAAATTAAGTTGTATCTGTCTCAAAAAAATGCTAAAAAATTCATATGGGTACAGTGTTGCATAACAGTGCAATTGTCATTCAAAGTGTGATAGCACTGAAAGCTGAAAATTGGCCTGAACAGGAAGGGGGTAAAAGTGTCTGGACTTGAAGTGGTTAAGCAACAGGTAAGGACATAAAAAAATGGAGAGTTTTTTAAAAGTTCAGTCGACACTATGTGAATATTTTGGATTGAGGTTAGACTATTTTGGTTTGACTCCAGCAATAAGATCTCCCTTTTTTTGCCCAATCTCAGCTGTATTTCTGTCCACCATTAAAACTAACTCTCCCATCTAAAACCAGGGAGTTTCTACTAATTTTGTGACATTATCCATAATATAGAATAGATTAAAGATAACCTGTCACCAGCTGAAAAATTGCAGCTAAAAGCACAGAAAAAAACATGCATTGTAAGGGCTCTTACACAAGAGCGCTCAATCTGGATCCATCTGTCAGTTTTTCAGGTGGATCCAAACTGAACTGCAATGTATATTTTTAAGCAGGAGGATGCACGTCTGTTTACATCTGCTTACATCTGTTTACATCTGTAGAACAAAAGGTTTGTGTCCCATAAGCCATTGCAAACAGATGTTAACCTTTTACGTTAATTCTGTTTAACTTTGTTTTTAGGCAAGAAACATGCTTTTTGCTTATACTTTCGTCCACATACTGTAAAATCATTGTTTCAACATATTTATTTTATGAGTTTTCTTGACTGAATTGATGATTCTCATATGAAAAGATCTTGCTTACTTACAGTTTTTTTTTTCCTTTCCCTAAATAATTTTTTTATTTATTTGCAATGTGCCTTTGAATGTGCTAGAAAATTTGACTGCTCCAGGAAGAGTCAATTCCCAAGCACAGCTCCTCCTTGTATATCATAGCTGTTTTGTTTTCTGGGTGTATCTCCCTTCTTAAAGTGATAGTGAAGGCAATTAAAAAAAAATAACAAACATGTTACACTTACCTGCTCTGTGCAGTGGTTTGCACAGCTCTGATCCTCCTTTTCTTGGGTCCTCCACCGGAGCTCCTGACCCCTCTCTCTTGCCTATTGCGCCCATAGCAAGCTGCTTGCTATGGGGGCACCCTTGCAGGCTCACTCCCGAGCCTCTGCTCTGTGTGTCCATTCAACAAGGAGCCACAGCTCAGCTGAGGCACCTCTCTCTCCCCATTGGCTTGCTGGCTGTAATTGACAACAATGGCTCCTGTTGCTGTCTCAGCCAATGAAGAGGCAGAGTCCGTGGTCAGCCAAGGCTCTTGTGCACATTGCTGGATCACAATGGGGCTTAGGTAAGTAATAGGGCAGGCTAGAAGGGCTGCTGCACACAGAAGGTTCTTTACAAGCACTTTTATTCAGCTGCTCAGGGAGGTGCAAAGTTGGAGTGTCAGCACTGAGGAAGCTGGAGCTGCTGACATCACATTCAAGATGATGGCCCCAGCAGTAAGCTCAAGGATTTAGGATGTCTGTGCAAGGGAGATTTTATAGGTAAATGTCATGCCTAATTTTTTTTAAATGCACATATAATCTTTTGGAAGAGATCGATGTTGAAATGAATGGCCTGATGTTCCAATGGAAGAGCGGGTCCTCTTTCATTATGTGTATTCAAACACCTAGGCACTCTAGGGCAGATATCAAAATATGAACTACCAGGTTTGGAACCATAAGTCCTTATGTACACGGGACGTTTTGATAATGCTGATAGTGTTAAAAACGTGAGTTTTTCAGCTTTTTTTAGTTTTTTTTGCATTAGTGTTTAGTGGCGTTTTGCCATGTTTAGTGGTGTTTTCCTGCATTTTTCTGCATTCACATTTTTAGCGGGTTTTACCACATTTTACCGTGTTTTTCAGTGTTTAGAGCGTTTTTACAGCTAAAAAACGCCTCTCGAAACCCACTAGTTCTCGGTTCTTTTTTCCAGCCAAAAAGCATCCCAGCCAAAAAACGTTGATTACAGTCGATGTGTGCATGGACACATAGGATATCATGCTGGGGAGTTTACTGGCTGTAGAAAAAAACATCAAAAGCCAAAACAGCAGCTGTAAAAACGTCAAGTGTGCATGAGGACTAAAAGATCACAGAATACACAATTCATTTTTTATTTTCAGCATTGTAAAAGAAATACAAATAAGAGTTATTTTTGACGATCACTATAAGCTTTTTTAAAAATTCTCCTTTCATGTTGTGAGTGATTCCTGTCTGCTGGACATCTCTTTATACAACTTACTGGATTCCCTGCATACTTTGCAGCTTCTCCTCTGCTGTTTAGTTTCAGTTACTATGGCCCCATGTACATGGAATTAATATATTATGTTTCTGAATGATGGAAACTGACTGCTGGAAAATGTAGGTTACAAAATGTCTATTTAGCCGCGTTTGCATAACGCATTGATGCGCGCTTGGAAGCGTTTTTTAAAGATAAGCACAGGAGAACCCAAACGCTCAGAATGCACTGAAAAGTGGTAAATTATTAACTATTTCAGACTGTTTCAGAGAAATACAGAGAGTAGAAGCAGAGACAGCAGTATGTGTTGAGATAATTAGGTGTGAGTTGCTCATTAACAATTCTTTTGTTTCCGAGGGTGGGAAGGTTTCTGCTGGAGTGAGTCATTAAGGTCACCTGGCAGGGAGTCTTCATGAGGAATTTGAGGTGTGAATGGTCATTAACATATCTTTTGTTTCCAAGGGTGGGAGAGGTCTGAGGTGTGAATTGGTCATTGCAATGTGTGACAAGCTTGGTAGGAACATCCTGTGTTAAGTGTTTTGTCCATCTGAGCACCTTGAAAACTCTTTGCATGCATTTTTCATGATGAAAAAAGGCTCTGGACAGCATTGGGAACTGGAAGAGTTAAAAAAAAATGACAAATGCTTATAAATGCGATTTGCTGCATTTAGACGCGTTTAGCCATGTTTACATTTGAAACGCTGATAAAATCGACGACTGAACGCAAGTTTGTTGTGTTCAAAAAAAGACTGTAAACTCAACTGCCTGTAAACAACTGTAAACGAAGATGTGTATATGGACACATAGGAAAACATTAGGGTGAGTTCAGGGGCTGCTGAAAAAAACGCTGAACAGCTCCTAAACGTGAGTTTATCAGCTGCAGTGTATATGAGCGCTAAGGACTGCATATCCCATGGTATCTTGCTGTCTGCAAGCGGTGATTCCCATACTGACTCCGCCTCCTGAAACCCCTCCCCCTAGTTCAGCAGGCAGGCTCTGTGAAATGTGTGACACAGCAGTGCCTACGCACAGGGCACAGTGAATACATATCACACTGTTCAAGGAAGTAAATGTGTGGGGATCTTCACAAAGTAAGCATACAAACGTTAAGACAGTTCAGATTAATAGACGTAGGCTAGAAATAATTGAAATACCAAGTAGAAATACTGTAAATATAATATTCTACATTTTGGCCATAGATATGCTCTAATTCATATTGTCTATTCTCATCTGTGCTTTCTTTGTACAGGCAAATAAATGCTCACACCCACCTTTTCAAATCAATGTTAACTATTAATGGTTGGGGGGAAAGCTTAAGCCTTCTAGAAGGTGTCTGTTAGATCCTTGTTCAAACTCATTCTCTTGATTAATTGAGCATAGAAAATTGGGCCTCGCCTCTTTCCACTTAATGCTGTTTCTTCCAGGTTACACCACAGGCCAGGGAAAATTCAGGAGCTGTACAAATGAGCAGAATCTCTGGTTAAAGGCAAAGAGGTCGCAGGTTAAATGTAGACGGCTTCTCCGAAGGACACGTGCCTGCATCTATTTGCATTTTAATATCCTCAGTGAGAGGCATGAGCTCTGCGTTTTAAGGACAGCTTGTTTGCAAAACACCATTAACGGGATATTTATAGGGCCAGCGGCAGGCCGACCCTTAGCCTTGTTTTGTTAAACACAAATGAGACATTAATCAGATGGACTTCCGGCCAGAGTTACTATTGTCTAAATGTCAATGAGAGACGTTATCCTGAATGCAGAGCTTCAGCCCTAACTGCTGCTAGGCTGAGTGGCAAGCACTGTTCAGAACAGATTTCATTTTACCATTCTGCTGATAGCTAGTTCAGTAAAGTACATCTCACTGTTTATTTCTGACATTCCTGCCAAAGAGCGCACACTATCCAAAATATGAAAAATGTTTCCAGGAATTATTTACTGCAGGCGAGGTAAATCCACTCTTGTTGTGTATCAAACAGACTATGTTTAGCTAGAACAGTACACGTACTCCACGGGAGATGGTGACTGGACTTAATTATACATGTGTTACAGGGCATTGTGACATTGGACAAAACACCTTCCCAACATTAACTATTGGGACAATGAATATACTGTACATAACATGTTTAGAACAATGCTTATCTAACTAACATATGGCTGTTCAGTCTTCTAATGCTTCATATATAAATATATCAGGCCTTGAAATTTCCACTTGCCTGCTCGCATTGGCGAGTGGAAATTATGGTGGGGGCGAGTGTGTCCCCAGGGCCATCTTGCTGAGCAGGCTCGGAACTGTCACTCACACTGGGAGCCTTCAGACTGCTGAATAGTTGAGCAAAGTGAAAGCAAAGGAAGGAGTGTGTGCTGTGCTCTCTGCCTCCCCTAGTGTGCAGTACCCGGGCTCTGTGAGTGAACGTAATGAAGTACTGCAACTTTTTATAGTGCTGTGTGTGTGTGTGTGCGCACATGTGTGTGTGTGTTTTTGTATGTGTGTATATTTGTGTGTGTATTTGTATGTGTGTGTGTGTGTACATGTGTGTGTGTGTGTATTTGTATGTGTGTATGTACATGTATCTGTGTGTGTGTTTGTGTGTGTCTGTGTATGCATGTACATGTGTCTGTGTGCATTTGTACATGTGTGTATCTGTACATGTGTTTGTGTGTATGTACATGTGTGTGTGTACATGTGTGTGTGCATGTACGTGTGTGTATGTACATACATGTGTCTGTATGTACATGTGTCTGTGTATGTGTCTCTGTATGTATGTACATGTGTCTGTGTGTATGTACATTTGTCTGTGTGTATGTACATGTATGTGTGTCTGTACATGTGTCTGTGTGTGTATACATGTGTCTGTATGTACATGTGTCTCTGTGCGTGTGTGTACATGTTTGTGTGTGTGTATGTATGTACATGTCGGTGTATGTGTACAGGTGTCTCTGTTTGTATGTGTGTGTGTGTCTATGTACATGTGTCTGTATGTAAAACTACATGTATGGGTGGTTTGGTCAGGTTCAGGATTATGAGGTTATTATGGGTGGTAGAGTATGGGGCATTTGAGGTACTGCTGGGTTGGATAGTAGGTAGGATATGCTTGGTAGAATTATGGTTTTGTGAGTGAAAGATTATGGGGGGGTTATGGTTGTATGTGGTGCATGGTCTAAGTATGATGGAGTGTTTAGGGGGGCATTGGAGGCTCTGATGTAATGTGGGGGTACTCTGGGGACCCTGATGTAATGTGGGTAACATTTAACAGTGTCATTTCATGAAATAATTTACGAGGGCGTGTTTAGGGGTAGAATTAGGGGTGTGGCAGGGTAGGGGTTGGGTGGGGCAACTGGTGGCGAGTAACTCTTAAGGCCTGGCTAGTAGCTCAGGACTTGAAATTTTAAGCCCTGACTATATGCTTGTAACTAGAAATGAGTTCAGTGTCCAGTCCAAATGTAAGTTTGGGCCTAACACTGGCTGTTCAGATATTCATCTAAACCCTGAACATATAGGTTGTTCGAACATGACAGCTTTTGGCTATATCAATGGTTACTAAGGAACTAAGGAAGCAGCGTTTACTTTCCGCTTGCAGCCACTGTCATTTACATGGCTGGAAGCCATGGCCACGTAAGAAAATGGGTGGGGAAGGGACTGGGTTGTTAACCCCTTGGCACCAATGTCACACAAATATGTGGCCTCACAGAACTGGGCTTGTTTGCTTTCCGCTTGCAGCCACTGTGTCTTTACCAGCCACTGAGGTTACCTGGCCTATTCATTTACATGGCTGGAAGCAACGGCCACCTAAGAAAATGGGTGGGGAAGGGATTGGGTTACATCATCGTCTAAATATGGCCACACAGCCATATTTGGGCACTGCTGTCAATGGTTATTAAGGAAACAGTGGCTGCTGGCAGTCGCTTCACTCTTACTAACCATGGACATCACCTAGCCATTTACTTACATGGCCAGGAATCTGTTACAATTTTGAAAATAAGCAATTTTTGATCATAAATTTTAATTAAAATTTATACTGCTACATTTCTCTGATAAAAGTAGCCCAAATCAGTGTATATTATTTGGTCTGTATGAATGTTGTACAAAGTATGGTACCAATCATTGAAAATTGATCACCCCTGATTACTGACGGCCTATCTAATTTCTTGAGGCCCTAACATGCCAGGACAGTACAAATACCTCCCAAATGACCCCTTTTTGGAAAGTTGACAGTCTGAGGTATTTACATAGTAAGAGGCGTGGTGTTTTTTTTAATTTTTTTTCCAGAATTCTTTGGAAAATGAAGAAATTAAATAAAATTGTTTTTTTTTCTACCAAAATATCATATTACCAAGTTATTTCTCACACATGGCATAGGCATACTTGCAACTACACCCCAAAACACATTCCGCTACTCCTCCTGAGTATGGTGATACCACATGTGTAAGATGTTTTCACAGCCTAGCCACAAAGAGAGGCCCAACATCCAAGGAGAACCTTCTTGCGTTATCCACTTTAAGATCTGGCTGCCTTCTGACATTTTTCGTTTACAAGTAAAAATCAGTATTTTTCTAGAACTTAGAACTCCCAAACAGAAGCCCTAGAGAATTAAATGGTTGATTTAGCAAATTTTTATTTCACATGGTATTTGCGCCACGGTTTTTCGAACGCAATTGTACAAACTAACACAAAAATACATTTTACTATATGTTAATGCACACAAACACAATATAATACCCATTTTTGTTATACAATATGGTGTTGGGCTGAGTAAATAGATACCAAACATGGTTTAAAATTGTGCACGCTTGTGAAATGGTGCCAATCTTCAGTATTTAAAAATCTCCATAGGCAAAGCTTTATAAGCCTTTACAGGTTACCAGTTTAGATTTACAGAGCAGGTCCGGTGCTAGAATTATTGCTCTCACTCTGATGTTCATGGCAATATCTCACATGTGTAGTGCGATTGCTGTGTACATATGCGATCGCCGTTGAACACAAGCATGGGGGGACAGGGGTGCTTTCATTTTTTTATTTATTTATTGGTGGACTTTTTTTTGGTGTTTTTGTGCACTTGTACACTGTGACAGATGTTGATTGTCCACCAGCGGGCTCCGACAGATGTTGATGTTGCAATGGAACCCTATTGCAGATGTTTTTGTGTACTGGTACACTGTGACACATGTTTCTGTTACACTGGTATACTGTGACAGATGTTTATTGGACACTAGTACACAGTGACAGATATTTTGTGCACTGGTACAGATGTTGATGTGACACTCGTACAGATGTTGATGTGACACTTGGTCAGGGACAGATGGTGCTTGGTGGACTGTGTGGGGATGGCTGCAATTTGTGTGATCTCTGTATAGCTGAGCACTAAAATCATCAGCTATACAGAGAGCTGTCACAGCATCTCCCTCCCCCCCCTGCACTGAGCTCAGCAGGAAGCTCTGACACAGAGACACGAGTCATGTGTTTACACTGAGTGATGGCTGTGATTTAACGCCATGCTATCACGTGACCAGGAGGGCCAATTAAAATGCCCATGTCTTGATCTGTGCTGTGCCCAAGGGACACAGTTATCACAGGATTGCGCCGTTGTGCAGCCCTGAGGCTGCGCACGTTCAGACAAGACATTCAAGAATGTCCGCTGAGCTGTTTATGTGCAGTAGCCAGGTGGAAAGTGATTTGCTGGTGCACACAATACACCTTTGCTGGTGCATATATTACATAACCATTATAGTCATTTTCTGATAGATACATTGTTATAAAACCAGCAATGGAATAAATGTATATTCTGCAATAGTTTTAGCTGTTTTTTTTATTTCTGTTTTTACATTTAATATAAAGTATGATTGGATTGTAATATAACAGAATGATTGGATTGTAATACATTAAGCTAATTCAATATTACTTAGTTCAGGTATAATAAAATTGGGATAGGAAATTCCAAAATACAGGAAGTTTCTCCAGAGGACAGATATATAGAAGTCATGGTTATTTATACTTATGCAGGCCATACATGGGTCGAATTCCAAATGATTTTTCGATTGAAAATCGAAAACATTGTTCGTTCTCTAATCCGATGGTGCCACCAATGATTTTGAAAATCAATCATTTTCCAGCATGCCAATAAACAAAATGGGGAGGAACCACAAAAATCGGCCTTTGCCATTGCCCCACTAATAGAGCAAAAATCGGCCGATTATTCTTAGGTCTGGCAGAGGATGAGACCTAATTGTATATTGCTGCAGTTCTGTAACACTCTCTCCCTCATTCTGAACTGTTCTGTATGGGGACTGCAAGTGGCTTACACCAAACTAAATTCAAGTACTTACACTGCTTGCATTTAAAAATTACATTAAGGATGTATTATGGAATGCAGAGCTGCTTTCATTTATATCTTGAATATCTGCTTGGAGTTCAACTTCAAGAATTATAAATTCCTCTCAGAAGGGTAGCAAAATGTAGTGCTGCCTGTGCCACCTCCTGCTTTGAACCCTTCAATAATCAGGATGTAATGTGTGACATTTTGTAATGGCTGGATCAATTGTTTGCTGTCTCTGAGCCTATGAGGAGGAACAGAGCAGAGAGCTCCACCCAAAAGGGGAAGTTCCGCTTCAGGCCTTTGTCCCCTGCTCCCCATTAAGGATTGGCATCTTTTGGATGGTGTTGTGTGTGTGTGTGTGGGGGGGGGCAGGTACCCAAATTTGATAGGTACCCGCTTCAATTTCCGCTGCAATCACCTAAGGTGATCAGAAGCGGACGTTGTCCTCCCTCCCTGTAGTCTTCTGGGACCATTCACAAGGCCCAGCACTTCTCGCACATGCGCAGTGGGCACCTGGCTGTGAAGCCGCAATGGACCAGAGTCATTTTTACATTTCTGCTATGGACCTGTTTATTCAGTGATAACTTTGTTATTACTTAAGATAATTTGTAATTTGTCCTTTTTAAAATGCCACTAAAATTATGATTCTGGTACAAAGCATCGCAACATTATTTACAAATGAAGTACATTTTTTTTTCCATTTTGTGCTTTTTTTAGCCACCTCTCGTTCGCCATATAGTACAATGACGGATGCAAGGCGGTTCTCTCGTTCTGGGAGGATGTCATATGACGTCCTCCCATTCTAACCACGCATGCGCGGCTCCGGGAGCGTGCAGCGTGGCGATCGGTAGTGCGCTGTGTCCCTCGGACAATGGAAAGAGGCGAAGATGTCGGCTCGGTCATGTGATCAGCTGTGTCCAATCACAGCTGATCGCATGTAAATAGGGAAATGCCGGTTATCGGCATTTCTCTCCTCACGAGCTGTCAATATGACAGCTTGTGAGGAGAGTAGAGCCGGTAATTAGCATCCCTCAGAGGGGACATGTACACTGATCATCAGGGCACTGATGATTAGTATGCCCTGATGATCTGTGTAGCCCCAGCAGTGACACCTGTCAGTGTCCATCAGTGCCAGCTGTCAGTGCTCATCCATGCCACCTGCCAGTGACCATCAGTGCCACATCAATGCCGCATTTCAGTGCCTACCAGTGCACATCAATGCCACATATCAGTGCCCATCTGAGCTGCCTTTCAGTGTCACCCATCAGTGCCAGTCAGTGCCACCTATCAATGCCAGTCAGTGCCACCTATCAGTGCTGCCAATCAGTGCCACCTATCAGTGCCAGTCAGTGCCGCCTATCAGTGCCAGTCAGTGCCGCCTATCAGTGTGCATCAGTGCTGCCTATCAGTGCACATCAGTGCTGCCTATCAGTGCCGCCTAACAGAGCCAGTCAGTGCCACCTAACAGTGCCAGTCAGTGCCGCCTATCAATGCCACCTATCAGTGCCGCCTATCAGTGCCATATATGAGTGCTGCCTTTCAGGGCCCATCAGTGATGCCTGTCAATGCCCATCATTGCCACCTACCAGTACCTCCTCATCAGTGCCACCTATCAGTGTCCATCAGTGCAGCCTACCAGTGCCCATCACTGCAGCCTCATTAGCGCACATCAGTGAAGGAGAAAAATCAGTTATTTACAACATTTTATAACAAAAACTAAGAAAATTTTTTTTTCACAATTTTCAGTGATTTTTGGTTTGTTTAAGAAAAAATAAAAAAAACTCAGAGGTGATTAAATACCACCAAAACAAAGCTCTATCTGTCACAAAAAAAACTGATAAAAATTTAATATGGGTACAGTGTTGCATGACCGCGCAATTGTCATTCAAAGTGCAACAGCGCTGAAAGCTGGAAATTGGCCTGGGCAGGAAGGGGGTAGAAGTGCCCTGTAGGCTAGTGGTTAAAGTGAAATGTGTAAATATATGTTAAAGGTGTAAAAATATTAATGACCAAAGCAAACAAAAAGAAAAAAGCTTTCATTATTAATAGTTTATAAAACAGAAATGAACAAAAAAAAATCAGCAGGAAAATAATTAAATGGAGAAAGAGATGAAAAAATAGGAATAATTAGACCAAATAAAGAGTTAATAAGGAGTTAAACAGAGGAACATTTCAGGAACACACTTTTTTTACTTGACAGGTTGCTTTTAACTGACTTCATCTACAGATCATCCCTTTGAATATGAATATGAATAAATTAATAAACAGAACGATACAAAATGAAAGAATATTTCTTTTTATCTTTCTGTTTTTTGAGCAATCTTGTTGATAAACATTGTCGGATCGTTTTTTTTTACTGTTCCAGTTGCTGGGACCTTCTCTGTGTACTGAGCAATGCAGCTGTCATTAAACAGAGCTGAATTGCCATGTACTGAGACAGGGGTGTCCCGAAAGCAGAGCAGAAGGGCTGGACGTACTACACATGTCCTGTGTACAATGGTGAAATTTTTTTGTCACCAGGCTGCAACTGGTTGAAGGACCTTGACTGTACAAGTTACCCATTAAAAAAGGAAAATGTAAATTCTTAGGGCATAGCTTGTATGTCATCATTCTCCCCTGCCATGGGGTTTCTTCTTAATAATCAGCCTGGTCTGGCTATGTGTTCCAGGAGCTCAGGCAGAGGTGTTTGCAGGAATCATTGATGAATACAGCCCACTGTAACAATAATACTGGTTCAATGTATTTTTATTAGTTCTGTGATGTCTACATAAGTTGATTGCTTTTGATCTGCACATATCAGCTAAAGCAACTTCACAAATAAAAACATTTTCCTATTTAACCCCTTCATAACTCTTAGCTAATCCTAATCAGTCGTAAATTACCTCTCGCTTCCTTTCATCCCTTAAAGATGAGGCAAACGCTAAGTAAACAGTATTAAACAAATAAAAAATATATGTGAGTTGCCTTATCTGCAAGAGGATATTTTTTCTGTCCATTGGGTACTAAAATGCAATTTTATGTTCTTTAAATAAGCAAATAACATCAATCATTGGTATTTTTAATCCTGCAGTTTTTTAACATCTGCTTGTAGTTGCGTACTGGTGTAAACACTTTTCATTTTTTGTTTTTTACCTTGTAAACCTATGTAATTTTTTCTATTTTGTTCATCTTGCTCAATTGCTGTTTCAGTTTTTTTAGTGGCACACTTTATTTCAATTGAAAATAACTTCACAATGTGTTGTACCAAAAAATGTAAATGGGATAAACTATAGAATAAAGTCACCACTTTTATCTATAGTAAAACTAGTTGTTTTAAAACTATACCTGTTCAAAATAGAAAAGTGTATTTTTCCATTTTGTTACCTTTTTTTTGCTTGTAGATTGCTTAAGAAATAAAAAATGTTTTGCAAGACAGAAATTACAAAAAAAAAAAATCCTTGTTGTGAGAGAGCTGAAGTAGTTAAATGTGAATTGAATACATGCATAACTTAAAAAATACCTAATATTATGTTAAATGTTTGCTCAAAGAAAAGGTGGATGCTCCATTCACATTCACCCACATTTTGGGCCTAGGCTGTAGTCAATTACATGATAGCACGTCAAGTTTAACCACTTGCCCTCCAGAGGATTTACACCCCTTCCTGACCTGGCTATTTTTTGCAATACGGCGCTGTGTTACTTTAACTGACAATTGCGTGGTCACGCAATGCTGCACCCAAATGAAATTTACATCCTTTCTTTAGAGCTTTCTTTTGGTAGTATTTGATTGCCTGTGTGTTTTTTTATTTTTTGTGCTATAAATAAAAAAAGACCAACAATTTTGAGAAAAAAACTATATTTTTAACTATTTGCTATTAAACATGTCCAGTAAAAAAAAAAAATGTTGTCATAAATTTAGACCAAAATGTATTCTGCTTCATGTCTTTGCTAACAATATCCCAATACATGTAAATTAATTGGTTTACGTGAAAGTTACAGCATTTACAAATGGCGGTATAGATATTGGAATTTTTAATTTATTTTTTACTAGTAATTCCGGTGATCAGGACTGCGGGACTGCAACGGGCATTTTGACACTGGGGGGAACTGACTTTGTGTCACTGACATCCCCAGTGACACCAATAAAGTGATCAGTACTAATAAAAACACTGACACTGTACTAATGGCACTGAGTATGAAGGGGTTAACATTGGGGACGATCAAAAGGTAACTGTGTGCTAATTCACTATAAGGCTGTGTGTGTGCTTCACTGTAAGCACACTGCTTTGTATGGGTAGCCTATGCAGAGCCATACAAAGCAGTATACAGGAGCTGACAGGGGAGAGTTCTGTATTGTTTACATACAGGTATCTCCCCCCTCGGAGATACTCAGTGATCACCGGGTACCAACGAGTAATCACCGGCCGGGACCCGGTGATTGACAGCAGAGGCTGCAAATGGTGGCGGGTCCATCTACCTGGGACTGCAAAATCACGTATATATACATGATTTTGCGCACCCCTGCCTCCCTGTAGCAGTATTTCTGCTATAGGTCGGCGTGGAACTGGTTAATAAAGCCTATGGGCCCAAAAGTACAAAGAGATGCATCTATGGAAGAAAACAGGTGATCATTGGATAACATTACAGACTGAAGCTAATTTATTGAAAGAGTTGTAAATCTTCACACAGTTAAAGTGAGTACATAAACATGTCAAGCCAAACTCCAGCTTTCTGTCTCTTTAAAACAGTTAATTCTGATCAAGCTTGTCCTTTCCTAGCAATGCTGTGTGTGCTGCATGGACTGTATATAGCATCAGCTACATACAGTATAAAGCGCTGTGCTCCAGAAGCAGAATGAAGACTTCTTGCCCTGCTTCTGGAAATAAATCAAGCTGGGCTGAGCACTGCTTAATCATTTACCAGAAGCTTTGTATTGTCTGAATATGTAGGAGGCTTCCTCTGATTGACTGAGGTGGAGATCATGACATCATCCTCCAGCCTCTCCACCTCCGCCAACTAGCAGAAGCCAGTTGGAAGCCATATCAAACTGTGCTAAGAGACACCTTTAGCTGCCTGGGCTCTAGCTGGGGATGCATATATCCCTAAATTTCCACTAGTTTAATTTTCAGGATAAGATTAGCTTCAAACATCTTTTCTATTATTAAGAAAGCACAAACACATGACTAGTAGACTTTGACCTTAGAATTAGGCCTACAGTTACCTCTAAGCTTGGTTTAGAATTCTCAGCTGATCCTTTGGGAAGTCACTGCACAGGTGCAAAGGACCAGCAAAGGTTTTTGAACAAACACTGGAGGTTGTGGGCATAATTGGAAGGTAAGTATGCATTTGTGGAGAAGGAAGGGGAGTTAGGTTAGCATAACAAAAAGATAAATGTACATTATTCAGAGTACACTTATCCTTTAACATGTTCCCATTTTTACTTAAGGCCGACATGTTACTGCTTGAATGAATCTTGAAATGATCACATCATCACTTTGTTACAATACAAATACATAAATACACAAATACACATACATACTTAACCAAAAATATTCACTATAAATAATCACAATAAAAAAAACCCAACAACAATGCAGTTGGTGACTCCACCACATATAAAGCAGGTGTTCCAGCTCTAAGTCATATCATTCCAGCTCAAAGGTTTGGATTCACAAATCAGCATGCTATGGGATCTCCATTCTCACAACTATATACTGCAACACTTCACCCCCCAAAGACTCCCTGCTAAATAATGTTGGGGACATCCATGATTAAGCCATAGGGATGGGGTGAAACATGTTTGGGGCATGGCTTGAACGAATCAAGCTGAAGCTGCTTTTACCTGCTAACCACTCGGGCAGAGCGAGGTGTGTGGCAGTCGAGCTATCTCTTCCTATTTCTACAGTGTGTTTTGGATCTGGATGAACCTTTCCCTAGTTTACACCGGCATTAGTCAACGGCTTCCAATTCATCAGACCTTGTTAGCCTGAGCGAGGGACACTTAAGCATTTATTGTGGGTCACAACTTGTCCATGGTGTCATGCATCTCAGAATATATACTTCCGCTGACCTACCAAGCTCCACCCTCCTTTGGATGTCCAATAGCAAATAAGTCTCCACCTCACCCCAAACACTTACAGTCTTAACCTTTTTGTGCCTCTTTAACCAATCCTTTTTCATATTGTTCCTTCAGCAGATTCTTTGGCAGCCTCTGGACCTGATCTGTGATTCTAATATGCTTTATGTTTAAACAACCCCATTATTGTGCATATACTAAAATGAATAATCAATACAAATCATAAAGAACAGCTTATCATTTTATTCATCTCCACAGAAGTTTATTGCAAAATAGAAATGTTCCTTTTAGTTTTAGAAGTAGAGAATCTTTATTTGTTAAGTCAAATACTTTTATACTTTATTTCTGAAGGTCTAAGCCGATTTATTTTGGATTGAAATAGGAGTTTTGAGTACTATTTCATGACCCTTAGATTTAAATGTAAAATCATATTTTCTTGTTTTAAAAATAGATCTTCCCCCTTTTAAAGCTCATTTGAAACCAACATCCTCCTAATAGAACTTGATTCTTCTTAAGAGGTTAGGAGAACAATGCGTCTTCAGAACAGTGCATGCGAGAGACATGATAGTGGGTCTAATTTGCACATCTTGGCCTATTTAAGCCTCAGATTGGCTCATTGTGCTGCAGAAAGATGTGGCTGATAGAACCCAGAATTAGGGCTCTGTTCGGTGGTAGAAATGGCACCAATTGGCTGCATGATACATCCTGATTGCAGACCTAATCTTGCTATAAAAACCTAGAGCAGACCCCATGGGGAAATATTTATGAATTCTGATTGTGACATCCCATTTAAAGCCTCATTCTAGATTTACCTGCATTTACAACTCATGGATACATATAAGAGATACTGCATTTACTTTTCAGGCTCCTGTCTCAGAGAAAAAAAAAATCTTTCATTTTATGAAATGTCAAGGGTACATTTTTGCTATTGTGCTTCCTTCATTATCCAGCTATTGCTAATTTCTCCTCAGCTCTTCAAGATGTATCTTATCACATTTTGTCACTGGTCTTATTCATGTTTCGATGCCTTAAAAACTTTTTTAAATAAAACAGATACAATTCGATTATGTGATAAAATGTGATATCAATCTTTACTTGCTTTAAAACGACAGTTAGAGGTGAAGGAAAAAGATGTCTGCAGTTCTGTTATTGAAATCGACATGCTATAAACCATCACTCAGTCCTTTTTTAGGAATTGAGGTAATTTAAAGTGTATATATAGCCAAAGCTTTTTGCTTTAGGTTTCCATCGAGTGGAAAGGATTAGAATGCCTGTCAAGTGTGGGATTTATCTTCACTATTTATCCTGCTGACCACAAGAACCACAACAGAGAGATGGGAAATCCAAAAACTTTACAGTGTTTCCAGGACAAGAGGACAGGCTATATCTTCTAATGAGCACAACAGTTTTGGTGACAGCTGTCAAAGAGGGTGATCAATTGGCAGAATTTAGAGGCAGAGAAAAAAAAGAAGCTTAAACGCCTGTAGAAGCAACGTTTTGTAGCTGCAGTGTGCATAATCCCTAAACCCCGCTCTGCTTTTTTCTCTGGTACATTTTTTCATGTCATATTAAGTTCAATGAGAGCAGACCAGGGGTGGACTGACTAATCATGGGACACCCGGGCAATAGGGGATCATGGGGCCCCTGTGTGTTCGCCCAAACTCAAACCACACCCAAAAAAGCCTATGAAAGGTACCAGGGGCATCTCATGGGGCCCCCTACTGACCCCGGAGTCTCGGGCAGTGCCTGAGTTCCCAAATGGTCAGTCCACCCCTGGAGCAGACACAGGTACATTGATGTAAGTATAATTATGTGAAATCTCCCCAGTGCTACTCATCAGCATAAAAGGGATGAGCAAGTCTGTCTAGGTTCATTTCACTAATCTTGATCAAAGTTCATAAAGTTTACAATGGACCTCTTTAAGGACTGTGTGAGGGTAACATTTGTAATTCAATTCTTGTCAATTGTAGGGCTAACATCCAAGCTCTTGTCAAACAAAATGCATAGGAAGTTGAGCATTGCCAAGGAAAACATGTACCAGAATAAAAAAATAGTTATAAAAAACACAATCAGGGGATTTTGCATATTTGCAAAAGTGTGCAAACACAATAATCTGCTTTTAATGTAAATGGTTAGACTGGGCCAATTCAGTTACATAGTTACATAGTTAGTCTGGCTGAAAAAAAGGCAAAAGTCCATCAGGTTCAACCATTAAAAAAAAAAGTTATAATCCTATACCCACAGTTGATCCAGAGGAAGGCAAAAAACCGAGCAAAGCATGATCCACTTTGCTCCTGCAGGGGAAAAACATACCTTCCTGGTCCCCCCAGAGGCAATTAGATATTCCCTAGATCAAGTTTACCTATAAATGTTAGTATCCAGTTATATTCTATGTATCTAAGAAACAATCCAGGCCTTTTTTAAAGCAATCCACTGAGCTGGCCAGAACCAACTCTTGAGGGAGTCTATTCCACATTTTCACAGCTCTTACTGTGAAGAAACATCTCCATTATCGGGTATTAAATATCTTTTCCTCCAGTTCCCTATATGAACCACTGATGTATTTATACATGTTGATCATATCCCCCCTTAATCTCCTCTTCTCAAGAGAGAATAAATTCAGTTCCTGTAATCTTTCCTCATAGCTGAGCCCCTCCATGCCTCTTATCAGTTTGGTAGACCTTCTCTGAACTTTCTCCAGTTCCCCAATGTTCTTTTTGTGAATTGCCCAAAAACTGAACTGCATATTCCAGATGAGGTGTTAGTAATGATTTGTACAGGGGTAAAATGATATCTCTCTCTCTGGAGTCTATACCTCTTTTAATACAAGAGAGGATTTTGCTTGCTTTGGAAACCGCAGCTTGGCATTGCATGCCATTATTAAGCTTGTGATCTATCAGAACTCCCAGATCCTTCTCCACCATTGATTCCCTTCAGTTGTACCCCACATAGTATAAATAATGCATATTCTTAGCCCCCAAGTGCATAACCTTACATTTATCAACATTAAACCTCATTTGCCACATAGTTGCCTGGTTGTTTTGCAGGCTGGCTGGTAAGACAGCCGGGAAACTCTTTGTTTGTTTGTTTGTTTGTGATGTCCATTGTCCTTCCATGTGCACCTTGCTTCAAAGGCCAGTTATAGGTTGGGGTGGCTGTCACTTTTTTATACAGTTGGATGAATTGTGTTCAGGGACACATTGGATGCCTTCACTGCCATTGTGCTGTTGCTGGGCATCATGTGTGTCTCTGTGCATTTAACCACTTGCCGCCCAGCCACTGTAGAAATACGGTGGCAGGGTGGCACGGCTGGGCAAAAGCACATTTTAAAACGTGCGTTTGCAAAACGGGTAGGGGGCACGCGCGAGGCGCGCCGCCGCCCTACCTGCACCACCGATCCCGGCCGCAGGTGTCAGTCGCCGGGTCACATCCGGTCATTACCGGCCGTGTCCCGCCGATTAGCGGCAATCACTGACAGAGAGCAGGGCTGCAGTAGCTCGGCTTTCTGTCAGTTCCCTGACAGCTCCTGACACGCTGATCAGGAGAGAAGAGTTTATCTCTCAGGATCAGCATGTCCCTGTGCAGTACACACCCCCACCTCCTAGTAAAACACTCCCCTCACACAGTTAACCCTTTCAGTGAATAAAAAAGTTAACCCCTTCCTCCCTAGTGCCATTAGTACAGTGTCAATGGTTTTGCACTGATCACTGTATTGCTGTCACTGGGGATGTCAGTGACCCCAAGTCAGTTCCCCCCCCCAGTGTCAGAATGTCCGCCGTAGTCCCGCAGTCCTGTCATAAGTCGCTGATCGCCGCCATAAGTCGCTGTTCGCCGCCATTATTAGTATAAAAAAAATTAAAAATCCGAGTATCTTTCCCGCCATTTGTAAACGCTATAACTTTCATGAAAACCAAATAATTTACATATATTGGGTTTTTTTTTTAGCAAAGACATGTCGCAGAATGCATTTTGGGCGAAATTTATGATGAAATTGGATTTTTACATTTTTTTTACTGGACATGTTTTATAGCAAAAAGTCCAAAATATTGTTTTTGTTTCTCAAAATTGTCAGCCTTTTTTTTTATAGCGCAAAAAATAAAAAACGCACAGGCAATCAAATACCACTGAAAGAAAGCTCCATTTGTGTGAAAAAAAGGACATAAATTTTATTTATGTACCGTATTGCATGACCGCGCAATTGTTCTTTAAACTAGCGCAGTGCAAAATGACGCAAATTGCAGTATCTATACCATAGTTTGTAGACGCTATAACTTTCACACAAAGCAATCAATATATTGGGATTTTTTACCAAAAACATATAGCAGAATACATTTTGGCCTAAATTTATAACTAACTTTGAGTTTACTATATATTTTTTATAGCTGAAAGTAAAAAATATCGTTTTTCTTCAAAATATTTGGTCTTTTTTTGTTTATAGCGTGAAAAACAAAAAGCGCACAGGTGATCAAACACCACCAAAAGAAAGCTCTATTTGTGTGAAAAAACAACGTAAATTTCGTTTGGGTGCAGCATTGCATGACCATGCAATTACTAGTTGAATTTGTGCAGTGCCGAGTAGCAAAAAGAGGCTTGGTCATTAAGGGGGGTAAATCCTCAGGAGGGCAAGTGGTTAAGGAGGAGTGAGCTCCCTCCAGGCATACCTGCCTTTAATCTATCCATTCTTACATGTGCTCCTACTGTGGAGGCTCTGGAAATCTAGAGTTAGGACTGCAGCATTTACAGAAGTCCCTTGGTGTGAGCAGAGTGGCTTATGCATATATTTTAACGTAAACGGTTAGACAGGGCCAATTAAGTTGTTTTGCAGGCTGGCTGGTAAGTGCGCTGGGAAATCCTTTGTTTGTTTGTGAAGTGCATTGCCCTTCCAAGTGCACCCTGCTGCAAAGGCCATTTATAGGTTGGGATGGTTGCCACTTTTTTGTACAGTTTCCAGAAGAACTACCTGTGTCTAATTCAGGCAAACCTCTGCACCAGTTATAACTACTGCCAATTTAACCTGCCACTATGGCAACAACAGATTCTTAAAGAAATACCAGCTTGCTGATTAGGAAACTGGCAGTAATTAAGACCATCTCTGAGCTGGTAAAGGTATGCCAGCACTCAGAGTGGGGCATGACTATGCTGGGAATCTGAAATGAATGCGACAGGTTCCTGCGCAATTCTGTATCCTCAACCTTCTTTATCTGTTGACCAGGAGATTCCCTGCCCAAAAGCTAAGTGTAAACAAAGAGGCCAGAGATGCAGTTGATGTCATTACCCAAATATGGGAATGCCCATATTTAGGAAATTGTGATTGGGTGGCTAAAGCTTTATGGGGAACTCAGAATTCCCCATCTGGTCAGCTTTATGTTTGATTGACAGCACACGGCAGTGGGTAGATTCAAAAAAGTCACCATTGGATAGAATTGGCACTATCAATCAACCCACTGCTATATGTTGTCATTAAAGTAAAGCAGACCTGATGGGGAAATAAACTTCCAGTTCCTCACCAGGTCCCAACCACCTCAAGTACAAAATTCCTCATGTAGTGTGCCAGGCACAGGCGGTTGGATAAGGAGGGAGTGCATTGAGAAAGAAATGTACAGTTTAGATACTCCAACCCCAGTTCCGCACCCACTTATTTATGTAGCTTTCCCTGACAGGTACATGAATTGTCACAGGCACCGTCACTTGTACAACACCCTTTATGAATTTGCCAGAATATCTCTCCCTACACTGAATTGTCAGATCTCATTGCAACACACAATGACAATATGGCTACTGCAATCCCATGTTTTTATAGAAAGGACCTGCAAACATATTGGCAAAAAATTATTTTTCACGTCTTTGAAAATCCAAGGGATGTGCTGCAAACCTATAGTAAAGGTGAAACTGATCCTTATCTATACTGGTCACCAAGGCCTGGCTTAGTTTACTCCAGAAACACACTTTTCTGTAGTCGCAGTGCCAGTGGTTCACTCTCTCAAGGCTATTAATGAGGAAGAAGGCTGTGCTGTATGACTGTGGTGTGCACTGGAATTTTCACGTGTTTTTGTTGAACTGGAGTTGTTGCATGGGGGATGGCCGCATGGCAGTATCAGTATGAGGGTTTTCGGTCTTCTTGGGGTTGTAGATGGTGGCCATTTTAAAATTGCCCAGGTTTTGCAGCTGTGGACTTTGTATGTTGCCATACCTTAACTGAATGCCCCAAGTAAAGTTAAACTCTAGCAAAGAAGCATATGTTCATTTTCTATACATGTTTTTAAAAGCTACTCATAAATCTACAGGATCACTGTATCTGTCTCAGTAGTCCTTATGCAATGGTTTTTGTTGAGCAAGGTACATATGATGACTTTGGTGGCTAATATAAATATGGAGGTGGCTATGACTAATCTTTTTCCAAGGATTCTGGTTGTCTAGCTGTCTGTGGTTTTCATTTTGTGAGTCACTGACCTGTATGCAGTCTATGGAAAATCACCTGCACAAGCATGGCCAGTGGAACATTTTTTTTAGCTACAGGATGGAAGATTGCAGCAGGTCATGACAGTGTGATTCAGGTAAGTATATATCTTGGGTACAGGAAGGTGGGTTACTTTAGGTCAAGACTCCTAAATTGTAAGGATACATGCATTTTATTCAAACGTGCATTTGTTCTTTATGCCAGCTGAGGGCCACAAAGAAGGAGCTCGGAGAATGCATGTGGCCCAGTACACACCAATATTACATGTCTGGTGTAATGGCACCTTCAGTTGGTGGGTTAATTTTTTAAAGTAGTCAATTTTTCACTTAGCTATGTCAACCAACTTCAGCATCTAATAATGTGCTGGGAAATTAGATTAAAAAAATATTTTAATGCGTTTGGATAACTGAAATGAATAAAGTTACTCTGTGATACCTGAACAATGTTCTCATTCAGTAAATCATACAAAAACTGACAACATTTTAAGCTGAGATATACAGGGGTTGGACAAAAAAATGGAAACACTACATGATTTGCAGGCATGAAAGTGACAACATGTTTTGCTTTGAAAGCGAAAATGATGTAACATTTTTTTGCTTACGCTGTAGCTAGCAGGTGGGAAGCAGGGGCATCCCTAGGGTGTCACCCGCTGTCGGAACACTTGATGACACCCCCCCTCTCTCTCTCTCTGCCCTCTTTCTCCCCCCCCTCTCTCTCTCTCTGCCCTCTTTCTCCCCCCCTCTCTCTCTCTCTGTCCTCTTTCTCTCCCTCTCTCTCTCCCCCCAACCTACTACATGAAGCTGCAGTGCTGTCACCAGGGTCTGGGGATTACACACTGACCTGCTGCATACTCTGCCCACCCCTCCAGCTCTCTGACTTCAGCACCCGTGGCAGGGATGTGGACCCTCTCCTCTGCTGAAACTCAGAGGAGGAGAGGTGTCCGAAATCTCTGCCTCACTGTCCATCCCCTCAATTCTTGCTTATTTCAGCAGCGGCACATACAGGGATGGACTGAGCCTATCATGGGGCCCTGTAGTGACACCGGGCCCTCGGTCAGTCTGCCCGTGGTGGAGCGGGTCCGTTGTCACCCCGTGCAAAAGCTGTCACCCGGTGCAGAGCGCGCCCCCCACACCTGCCTAGGGACGCCCCTGGTGGGAAGCTTCACTTTCGTCATTCACTGTTTGCGCTGCTAGTAATATGGAGTCATGTTAGAGCTTACTGCGCTTCAAAGAGGGCAAACTGTTGATACCCACTTAGCTGGTGCCTCTGTGACTGAAGTTGCCATGTTGCAAGGTTCAGTATCAAAGGTTACAATGGTATATAGAGTTTCTGGGAAAACGTTGTCTGATAAGCATAAGCGTGGTCAACATGTCAACTGACTGAAAGAGAAAAGAGGACAATGCGCAGGATTGTGACCCGGAATAAGAAAATAACCACTGCCAAAGTGACTGCAGATCCTACCTCAGTTCTGTGAAGACTGAGACTGAGCATGTAGCGTTTCATTTTTTTTTGTCTAACCCCTGTATATGCAAAAGGATCAGTATCTTTATGACAATACTTACAACAACAGTAGGAAGACAGCATTAAAGGAGAATGGTGCTCTAAATAAAAAGTTGTCAAAATTACAGAAAATCAGCTTATATGGACTTGGTATTTTTTATTTGTTTACTGTAAGAATATTTATACTAAAGTCTAAGAGTGAATTTCCATTGTGTGAATGCATATTTGCAATAAAACTACGTAGAATTGAAAGGAGTCACTTCTTAGTCGCCTGACTGTCATGGTAATCCTTTGTTTTTAATGAGCTTTGAGTCACTGACCATAAACAGGAATGAAGCCAATGATGAAATCAGAATTCGTGACATATATTCTTGTTCTTGTTTAGCAATTTCCAAACTACTGAAGCCATTGGATCAGCATAATAACTAGGCAAGTAGCATTTTTAGAATGAGGAGTCTGTAGTGTCTGCCTGCATTGTTTTCTTAGCACTGGTTTCTTTTGAAGTAATATACAGCATTAATTGCTGAAGAGTGTATTTTGCCTTTTAACTTTACATTATAAACACAGTATATGTAATTTATTTTATATATAATAATTAAAGTTTTCTGGCCAATGCCCTTTAAGTATTACTGGAACCACCTGTGCAAACATCAAGTGGAAGAGTAAAAGATTAAGTAGGTGAATTGTGTTTTAAGTACACACAAAAAAAAATAAATAAAAAAAAATAAAGATGTACATACTTCCATCAGACTAACCTGAAGCTTTTGCCTCTGCTAATTATTACGGACAAGCCTCTTTATTGAACCAAATCTTGTTATTGGCATCAGGATGCATGAGCTGTGGCTCTTGTTTAAAATGCACTCATTAGCCGTACAAATCAACCTCGTTGACAGAAAGCTTCGGAATTAAGCATCCAGCGTTACTCATTGGACAAGGAGCAATTTATAATGCCATTAGCAACACTTGCGAAGGTTACAGACATCAAAAATTGTTCAGCCGTAATTATTCTTAATGGATACAAGGAATAAACTGACGTGGGACAGCTTTTTCATTAGCTTTCAATCAAGCCTGATAGCTGTGGATAAACGAACGTATGCTTAATTTTTTTTCCAATGGAGGGGTGATTGTGAAAAATAAAATAACAAAACAGTGATGTACCAGTGGGATGTAAGAGTCTCAGAACAGAACTTAACGTCTAACTCTCTTAATCAGATGTAATTAAAATAAATGGAGAGTGTATGTGGCATGAGATTGGGGGCTTTGTTAAGAAATAAGTGATAAGTGTCTTTGTGTGACCTAGGTCTCAAGCTTTGGATATAAGGATTGTCCAGCATGCTGGATTTATAATGAATGGGCAGCACAGTGGCTAAATGGTTAGCACTTTCGCCTGGCAGTACTAGGTTCATTGGTTCGAATCCCAACCATGGCCTGGAGTTTACATGTTCTCCCTGTGCCTGTGTGAGAGAACATGCAAACTCCAATTGATGTATCAGCAAGATGCCATTTTTAGTCAGCTATTTTAAAAACGCGAAGACTCTCACATTGGGATCAATCATATACATAGAGCTTTGGACTCCAACAAACAGAATCCCTCTTTCCCCAGGGATATCATCTGCAGAATTCATTTTTACAAGATCAGAGATGAGACTCTTAGAGTGGCGAAAACTCAGAATTCTTTTGTGTTTAATGGATACCCTGGTATGCTTCTTCCTGACCTTTCTCATCAGATTCTGGTTCTGTGCAAAGGTTATAAGCATGTCACAGATGTTTTACAGTCCAAAAACTTCAAGTACCAGTGGGGTTCCCTTTTTAGCTCCAAGTATACTATGACAGTAAATCAGCATTTTTTCAGAACTTAGAAGGACTTACCTAATTTTCTGGGAATTCTGGAATTGCCCTCCCTGATTGGCCTTTGAAATCTGTGACCCCTTTTCTACCTCTCAACCTGCCTGATACCCAGTGGCAGCACCAATCCAAGAAGAAGTGTCCTTGCTTTGCTTCTCAGAAATCTTCCAATGACTGAAGCCTTGCCTACCGACCAGAAGTTTTACAATCCTTCTATTCCACCAAGGATTTTTCCTTTCTTTAGTTTAAGCCTAGCATCACCTTACCTTTTTGCTGCTAGTCTGTTGACATTCGATTAGAGTCTTTTTTGGGTCACTCCATGTTTGTAAGCTCTGATTGTTTAGCACTCTATTGAGCCTACATTAGTAAATTGAGGATTTTTTTTTTCATTTCTGGTATTACAGTTCTCAAATGCTAAAGTGCCTTCTCCTTATTTTTCGCTATGAAGAGATTTAGAGTGATAGTATTTTATTTCTGAGGTGTTTCATCTTTCTTCCTAAATTATTGAAGTACATTATTATTTTCATCACCAATTTCAATGTGTATTCTTCCTCTTGTCTATCTAGCACTTAGCCTGCTTTACTCATGCCTCCATATGGTCTAATGCTAATTATCCTCCCCTTACTTACCCCCATATCACTGTTCTGTGTGGGTGAGTCTCAACATGTGACATCTACTTCCCCCACTTAGGCTATCCAGTGTTCTTATTGCACTGTTCTACTACATATTAAAAATGAACAGAGGGCAGCATTTTCTTAGAGTTTGACAGTTTTTGGCATCCTCTGTCCATCCCCATATAAATAGATATGAGTTGATTTTTATTAACCCACCTAGTTATATCTGCTGTTTACACTATTTCTAAAGTTGGTCTGGAGCTCCTCAATGTCATTAGAGTTTATCCCCTTTTGTATATTTTAACAATGATTGACAATTACAGTGAAGGAAATAAGTATTTGATTCCCTGCTGATTTTGAATGTTTTCCCACTCACAAAGAAATTATCAGTTTAAAAATCGAATGCTAGGTGTATTGTAACACTTAGAGACAGAATAACAACAAAAATTCAAACAAAATGCATGTCTAACAAATTATGCACTGATTTGCATGTTCATGAGGGAAATAAGTATTTGATCCCCTTCACAAAACATGACTTAGTACTTAGTGGCAAATCCCTTGTTGGCAATCACAGAGGTCAGACGTTTCCACCACCATGTTTGACAGTTGGGATGGTGTCTTGGGGTCATAGGCAGCATTCCTCCTCCTCCAAACACAGCGAGTTGAGTTGATGCCAAAGAGCTGAATTTTGGTCTCATCTTACCACAACACTTTCAACCAGTCCTCCTCTGCATAAGTCAGATGTTCAGTGGCAAACTTCAGATGGGCCTGGACATGTGCTTTCTTGAGCAGAGGGACCTTGCGGGCACTGCTGGATTTCAATCCTTGTCGGCGTAGTGTGTTACCAATTGTTTTCTTGGTGACTGTGGTCCCAGCTGCCTGAAGATCATTGACAAGATCCTCACGTGTAGTTCTGGGATGATTCCTCACTGTTTTCATGATCATTGACACTCCACGAGGTGAGATCTTGCATGGTGCACCAGACCTAGGGAGACTGACAGTTGTTTTGTGTTTCTTTCATTTGCGAATGATTGCACCAACTGTTATCACCTTCTTACCAAGCTGCTTGGCGATAGTTTGGTAGCCCAGTCCAGCCTTGTGTAGGTCTACAATCTTGTCCCTGACATCCTTGGGCAGCTCTTTGGTCTTTGCCATGGTGGAGAGTTTGGAATCTGATTGTTTGATTGCTCCTGTGGACAGGTGTCTTTTATACAGGTAACAAAATGAGATTAGCAACACTCCCTTTAAGAGACTGCTTCTAATCTCAGCTTATTACCTGTACAAAAGACACCTGGTAGCCAGAAACCCTGCTGAATGATAGGGGATCAAATACTTATTTCCCTCATGAACATGCAAATCAGTGGATCATTTGTTAGACATGCATTTCTTTTGAATGTTTGTTGCTATTCTGCTATTCTGTCTCTAAGTGTTACAATACACCTACCATTCGATTTTTAGACTGATAATTTCTTTGTGAGTGGGCAAACATTCAAAATCAGCAGGGGATCAAATACTTATTTCCTTCACTGTATATGTCTTTCTCCTCATTTACCTGTAGAGGGCCTAAAGTGATTCTAAAGGCTTATTTATTTATTTTAAATAACAAACTTGTCTATACTTACCTGCTGTGTGCAGTGGTTTTGCACAGAGTAGCCCGAATCCTCCTCTTCTTGGATCCCCCGCTAGCACTCCTGGCCCCTCCCTCCTGTTGGGTGCAAGCATCTTACTATGGGGGCACCCACTGCTTCATGTATCTCAACCTCAGCCCCGCCCCCTCTCTCTTCTCATTAACTCAGGCTGTGAATGACAGCAGTGGGAGCCAATGTTTCCCGCTTCTGTGTCAGCCAATGAGGAGAGAGAGTCCAGGGATAGCTGAGACACCAGTGCACATCGCTGAATGGGAGAGGGCTTACATGAGTATTGGGGGGGCTGGGGGGAATGCTGCACAGAGAAGGTTTTTTACCTTCATGCATAGAATGCATTTCCACAAATTCAAAACAAGCATTTTGTTCCCCCAAGAGCACACTTTAGAGCAAACAACATCCCTACCCTTAATAGTAAAGATTATCATCAATGGGTCAATAGTACTAAAACAAGTGCTAAAGGGTTATCTGTGGCTTTTCATAAATCTTTTAGTCCAGAGACACTTGACTCCCTTATAGATGATTTTGGTTGTTATATTTTTCTCAAGTTAAAGATTGAGAATGTAATTTATGCTCTTGCTAATGTCTATTTCCCCAACCAGGATCAAGAGCATTTTCTCTCTTCTATTGTAGCTAACCTTGAGACCTTTGGTACCTACAACCTCATCCTGAGATGCAACGTCAACTTGACCCTTGTTCCCTCTTTAGAATCTTCATCAAGTAAAACCACCATCTCCTTCTCCTCGCTGCAAAACATCAAACTTTCTCTTTGCAAATTACATCTAGTAGATATATGGCATGTCTTAAACCCTTCCGAGAGCAATTACAGTTACTATTGTCACTCACATCTATAGTAGAATTGATTATTTTTTGATTTCCAAGCCTTAACTTGATTTCTCCCCTGAAGCTAAAATTGGTATGAGGCTCTGGTCTGATCACACCCGTCTTACTCTCTTTGGGATAGCCGCCCCGTGCTCACCATGGATCTTTTCAACGACAAACTTTTGTCCAACACTTTATGTTCCTCAGCCATTACTTAAGCAATTCAAACTTTCACCCTTAAACATGAACAGGACCTTACCTACACACCTGCTGCTGAAGTGTGTCCTTAGAGGCATCTTCATACAACATGGTGCCTGATATAAAAATCAGATGTCTCTTGAAACTGGATAATCCTTGCAGAACATATTACACTCCAGCCAATAAATATGGAAAACACCTCTCAAGGATATTAGATCCTACACCCCCTAGAATCCCCATGCCTTTCATTATATCTTCTTCCAAAGCTAAAATCTGCAACAACTTCCGTACATCAGTGGAATTTCACCTCTTTTACTCTACATTATATAATCTTCCTAAATCCTATTGCCTCCTATATACTGGAAATCGCTCTGTCCCTTGTTCATTCCCAAAAGGCCTCTTATATGAATTCCCCCTAACGGTCTCAGAATTTATTGATACCATTAAGACCCTGAAGTCAAGTAAATATCCTGGCCCTTGCTTCATCCCCTATTTTTGCAATACATTTGCTACCCTTTTTGCTCCCATCATGACCCCTGGCATTTCATTCTATTGATGAAATTCATCCCCCATCTAACCTTTAATCCGCTAACATTAGACTAATCCCTAAACCTGGGAAAGACCCCACAGTCAATAGTAATTATAGGCCAATTTCTCTTTTAAATGTATACCAAAAGGTGTATGCAAAAAGTTTAGCCTCTCTATTACCACCTCTCTTATCTGCGCTCATACATAGCAACCAAGTAGGGTTTCTCCCTGGCTGAGAAGCCAGGGACAACACATTGAAGACTCTACAATTGATTTCTTATATTCAAAAACATGGTTTTCAGTCTTGATTTCTTTCCTTTGATGACAAACAGGCATTCAATAGGGTTAGTCGGCCTTTCGTACGCCATTTGCTTGAACAAATTGGTCTGGGCCATAATTTTCTAACCAAGGTTATGTCACTTTATTCACTTTACTCATTGCCCTGAGCCTTAGTCCGCGTTAACAGTAAGTCCTCTATCCCATTTAAAATCTCCAATGGTAGCAGATAGGGGTGCCCATTGCCCCCCCTTCTTTTTGTAATAGTATTTGAACACCTAACCCAAACCGTCAGACATAACGACTCAATTCTTGGTATACCTACTGTCACAGCTTGCTATAAACTCTTGTAACATGCAGACGATCTATTGTTGTATATCCAACAACCTCACACCAGCTTTCCATCTCTACTATGAGAATTGAAACATTTTCATGAACTCAGTAATTTTAAAATACAGTTGTGGCCAAAATTATTCAACCCCCAATGCTGTAAAGGGGTTTAGGGACTATAGTGTACATTTGGAATTGTATTCAGAATCAAATCCTACAAGGACGTTGTAACTACCCAAATGCAACTAAAATGACATCAATTGTTTATGTAATACAGTAGTAAATGGTTCTTATGTGGTTTCTTCATTGCCACAATTATTCAACCCCTTAAAGACTACCACTCTGAAGAACAGAGGTTCATACAGGTGCTTTCCATCAGGTATTGAAAACACCTGTGGATGTCACCGAGCAGCAATCAAGCATAATAAGCACCAATTAGGCAGCTTTAAAATGACTGTGATACTCAGCTCCTTCTAGACATTTACTGGTGTGGTTACAAACATGGTGAAGGCAAGAGAATGGTCCAGGAAGACAAGAGAAGAGGTGATTTCTCTTCACAGGAAGGGCAATGGCTATAAGAAGATTGCAAAGATGTTAAACATACCAAGAGACACCTTAGGAAGCATCATTCGCAAATTCAAGGCAAAGGGCACTGTTGAAACGCTACCTGGTCGTGGCAGAAAGAAGATGCTGACTTCGACTGCTGTGCGCTACCTGAAGCGTAGAGTGGAGAGAAGTCCCCGTGTGACTGCTGAGGAACTGAGAAAAGATTTGTCAGATGTGGGTACAGAAGTTTCAGCCCAGACAATAAGACGCACACTGCGTAATGAAGGCCTCCGTGCCAGAACTCCCAGGCGTACCCCCTTGCTGTCTCCAAAGAATAAGAAGAGTCGACTGCAGTATGCCAAAAGCCATGTGGACAAACCACAAAAGTTGTGGGATAGTGTTCTGTGGACTGATGAAACAAAATTAGAACTGTTTGGGCCCATGGATCAACGCTATGTTTGGAGGAGGAAGAACAAGGCCTATGATGAAAAGAACACCTTGCCTACTGTGAAGCATGGTGGAGGGTCAATCATGCTTTGGGGCTGTTTTGCTTCTGCAGGTACAGGGAAGCTTCAGCGTGTGCAAGGTACCATGAATTCTCTTCAGTACCAGGAGATATTGGATGGAAACGTGATGCAGTCCGTCACACACCTGAGGCTTGGGAGACGTTGGACCTTTCAACAGGACAATGATCCCAAGCATACCTCCAAGTCCACTAGAGCATGGTTGCAGAGGAAAGGCTGGAACATTTTGGAGTGGCCATCGCAGTCACCAGACTTAAATCCGATTGAGAACCTCTGGTGGGACTTAAAGAAAGCAGTTGCAGTGCGCAAGCCTAAGAATGTGACTGAACTGGAGGCCTTTGCCCATGAAGAATGGGCGAAGATACCCGTAGATCGCTGCAAGACACTTGTGTCAAGCTATGCTTCACGTTTAAAAGCTGTTATAACTGTAAAAGGATGCTGTACTAAGTACTAAGATTGAATGTCACTTGGGGGTTGAATAAAACTGATAATGCTGTGAGCACAGAAAAGACATTTGTGGTTATTTCATTATAACTGTTATGTTATATTTGTCTGACCTACAAGTGCCTCTTTAATGTAAATGTAAGCAAGATGACTGAATGATCAAAAGCAATGTCAAACTGGCCAAAACACTCAATTTCAGTGGGGGTTGAATAATTTTGGCCACAACTGTAAATACCTGTAATACTGAAGATCTCAATATATCTCCTTCCTCAGCCTACATTTGTTTACTTCAAAATAACTTTTCTTTCCAATGGTCCCACACATTGGTAAACTATATGGGCACTGCCAATCCTGCTTATTTACCTGACATATATCCCCTTAACATCAGATAACTATTGTCCATAATACAGAGAGATCTGTACTCCTGGCACTCTAAGTTCATCCCTTGGTTTGGTAGAATTGACTCCTGTGACCCAAAGCCTGCTGTTGGCTGACGTCACAGAGCTGTGCCAGGCTCTGAAAAGATCCCAGCCATATGGTCAGATCCACCCAGAAGCCTGGACTGGCAGCTGGCTCAGCTTCTCAGCAATCAGCCGAGAGCCTGAACCAGCCCCTGCCACCCTCTCCACAGCCAAGCACTCCAGTGTGTGCTGGAGGGGCAGAGCAGAGAGCCAGAGAACGACAGTCATGGAGCAGTATTTGATTACTCAGTTCTCACTGCAAAGCCAAAGGGGAACAGATGCATCATTGGATTGATGCTGCATCCACTTAGGTGAGTATAAATTATTTTTTTTTACAAGTCCATACTTCCCTTCTAATGCCATAAAGGTGGATATCCTCTATCCTAATGGAGGGAGGAAGTCTGCACTCACATTTGATAGGTGGTTTCTACCATTTTGTGTGGCCTCAAGTCATTTTCCCTCCACCACTTCCCTGTCACAGTTTACTCAGTTTGACCACAGTGGACTGGCTGTCATCATACCACTTTTCCACCTTCTGTAGAAAACTTCATTTAGACACCTCTGCCCATCATCCCCTGACAGATTTTGAGAAACTCTGTTCCCTCTCAGAACCGCTTAGACATGCATTGCCCACAATATACAGAATACTTTAACAAAATCTTACCATTCAATCTCCTTCTTTTGTGCCAGCTTCTAATAGGGACCTGACCCAGGAGGTCACCCCCATGGAATGGGCAAAGGATTTTGCTTTTGCACACAAATCCACAATTTACCGTGTGCTCAGGAGAAAAACTATAAAATCTACTTGGATATGTGGACATGCAAGAGGTACCTACCTACACATGTGGTGGGTATGTGGCATGTATACCATGTGATGGATTTCAAGTTGTATTTTGATATGTACTACTTACTAGTTACGTACTGTAAATGTGTTTCATTCTTCATGACATAATTATGGATCAGACTGTTCTTAGTCCTTTTACCCCTGTTCCTGTTTGTATTGTAAACTTTTTATTATGATTGAAACAATACAAATATATACAACTCTAATCACAGAGCCCCTCTTACAAACTCCTCCCCAATTGCTAACATCCTAACACAATCCCAGTAGAATGTCCCTTTGTTCTTGGCCCTGGGATCCATCCAACTGTTCACCTGTTATCAGAGCTACCCTTGACTTTACTGAGAGGGAATCATCTAGATTCTCTGTTGTTATAAAGTAATTTAGAGACTATGCTATGCAGCCACATGGACTGAACCACAGATACATTGCTGTAAAGGGTCCATGTTTGTGAAACTTTCATGTTCTGTTTTGTATTCTCCTGCAGCATATGTATGCTCTTTGCTTTCCTAAACCTGTTTTGCATTATTGCTTCTAACTTTGTTCCTGCATAGTAAACTGCAAGTTACTGTTACCTGTTGGAACATTTACCTATTCTGTTAAACTTGGTCTCTACAAACAGGATCAGCAATGTCAGACAATGGTGATGGGAGCAGTATGACAGCAGTGCCTGGTAGTACGATTCCAGAGGAAAGCAGGAAACCTACTTCTGCCATAAATCTCTCCTTAGTATGGTAGGATCTCTGCTGCAGCAATTATCCACGCAGGGAGAACATGCAGGGAGAGGACAGGATTTAGGGGATTGGGTCATGAGATTGATGGGCCTGATCTGATCATACGGGATGCTTTTTACTCATTAGAGAGAACTTGAGGTTCAAGTGGATGCCTCCTGTTCTTCTACCATTATCTCCAAGACCCTCCCCCATCCCCAGAGAAGTTCTAGATCCTGACAATATGAAACAGCCCAGCAGTCACCTAGCTGAGGGCCAAAATCACACTGTAGATCCCTCTAAACCACACTATTCTATAATGTTTGAAGACAACGACATATTGCCTCTTGTCCCAAGAGATGAGACTCGACCCCAGAGGTGCTTCTGCTACCTACATTTGGGAGACCCATTGTAAGCTTTTTATAGGATAAATTTGAATATTTTGCAATCTTTCCAGGGACATTACATTTTTGTAGGGTGGAATGTAGCATAGTGCCCATTTACTCAGCTTTCTCAGATGCAGGCACATGCCCTTTTAACTCAATTTCCCACAACTGCTTGGGTTCTCAGACTCACCCAAGGACAATAGGTTCCTCAGCTCCCTTTATTTCTCAGAATTTTAGAGTGGCCACAAATGATAATACAGAGGTACCTGGGTGAGTATTCTGTATTCATGTAAGTGGACCACCACTGTCAAAACTGGCACGTGGGCAGCCACACAGGAGCCTATTAGCGTGAAACTTCTCCAGAAGACTCAGCTACTGTGTAGAAAACCTCCCTAATTGTCATCAGAGTACTGCAGTTCCAGTGAGGTGACCCTTTGTCCTCAGGTCTTGGATCCGTCTAGTTGTTTGCCTGTATTACTATAGCTTCCCTGGATATCTATTGTTATCCACTTCTGGACCAGCGACGTACCTGTTTATCACTGGACTGTCAGTGGTTGTACTAGAGTGATGCATGCAGCTACTAGCTGCTCGATTGGTTGTACAAGCAGCGGGAGGGGACGCCCGCCCCTCCCGAAACAGCGGCCCATTACCATCATTTGAATGAAATTATTTGCTGTAATGGAAACTCCATAGACATCTACTGTAGCTTCTGATTCCATTCAAATGATAGTAGAATCCAGACTGCGCAGGGACCAGGTTCAAAGAGCAGGAATTGCAGGTGCAAATTCACAAAATAATAATGGGGCAAACTTTATTTAGACTTTTTTAATAAGTGTAATAAATATAACAACCCATCCTAATTCATCTTTCTCTAACCTAACATCAAGAAATAAATCTCTGCTTTGGGTTACAATATGTTGCTCTTTGCAGTTCCTTGTTGAATAATTCCATATTCTCTATATTTTTTTCAAATGTAAATATATCAGTTTGCTTATCTGTAGCATATGAACATTTTAACTTCACTAGCATATGACCTCTTGTAGTAGCATGCAGGCACTCAAGTGGTTAACATACATCTAGCAATAGATACATAGTATCACCTCTTTTTCACTACCGGTTACAAACCTACTTTTTTTCCGTATTACAAGCGTCTACATTCTAGAAATCCAGCCCTCAGCCTCTTATCTGTTACGTTTTCCAACCATTACTCTTCCATCACCCTCATGTCTCTACTCAGATTAGGACTCTCCCTGATAAACGTCCCCCTATCTCGGCCAATTATTCACTTATTCCAGCAAGCCAAGAGGAGAGGGGAATCAGTAGTTATATCGGAGCTGGAGAAGCCAGCTGAAATACATTTCTACTACACCAAGCTGAATATTTAAACGCTACAATATCTCAAGCCATTAACTAATATTGCCTTTGCTTGCTGAAGTGTTTCAAAGTTCCCCCCTCCTTAAGAAAAAAAGATTATGTGTTAAGCCGAGCATTGCCTTCAAAATATCACCTTCAATTTTACGTCTCAAGGTGTTGAGAACTGGATTTGATTGCAGAGATTGGAGCTGGTACAGAGGCCACAAGAGCTGTTCCAGATGTCCATCGGTGATCGTGTGTTCTGAATATGAACTAAATAAGATAATATAATGAATCAAGATGCAGTAAATGTATCTTTACTAATTTAAAGCAAAAAGACAGATAAATACTCCAGATCCTGTTGTTTTCATGTGTCCTTTCCTACTTCAGTTTGTGCTACCTTCGATCTGCCTTATAGCAACATCTATTCCTTATAGTACAACCACTCTCTAATACTGCAATCTCTAATAGAACAATGTAGTCTCTCTCTCTCTAACAAAGAAGCCTCTGTCTAACAGTACAGTCTCTCATTAGGCATTCCTTCACTTCACTTTTAACAAGCAATCGCTCTCTAATAGGACAGTCTGGGTCTAAAAAGGCCAGTTTCTAACAGGGTATCCCTTCCTTCATTAGATAGTGTCTTAGTGTCTTATATAGCAGTCTCCAACATAGCAGTCTTGAACAGGGTATTCACTCACATAGCCATTTCGCTCTAGTCAGGCAGTTGTTCATGTGGCAGTCTTTCTATAAAGTTGTAGTCTCTCATATGGCAGTCCCTCTTGGACATCGCTCTCTCATCTGTCATTTCTCATATGACAAGCACACTTTTTTTACTCATAGGACAATCTCTTACTAACAGGACAGTCATTGACATGGCAAGCTTTCTGTAACACTGTAGTCTATCGCATGGTAGGCTCTTTCTGTCATTTTTTGGTTGAAAGGCAATAGTCTTTGATATGACAGCCTCTGTCTCTCAGTTGGCATTCTCTCATTCTAACCGGACGTTCTGTCACATTTGTATTCTCTCTGTAATCAGATAGTCTATCTCATAGCAATATCTAACATGAAAACACTCAAACTCTTTGGACTACTAAGGACAAAACACAAAAACCTCTTCAAGGCTTGGGGAGTGTATTGCAGCTGGAAAGAGTGTTATTTATTGACTAATATTGCTTTTTGGGTTATGCTGGTAGTGGTAGAGACTCTGAAGCTGTAACTTGAGACTATCAGAGTTAAAGAAAAACTTTTACTCAAGAAAAGATCACTTGGAAATGATGTGGAGGACTGAGAGGAGCATTGAGTGAGGATGCTGGAATAGGTGAGATTATAGATCTTGTGATATAACAAGTTCAAGAGCTTAATTTCTTTCTCTTTGCTACTCCCTGCCTTTCCTACACTACTATCACCAACAACTTTACAGTGGGATAAGATGGCAATGCAATGTTTCTGAATGCCACATCCATGGTCAATGTACTTTTTTATTTTAGGAAATGTTTTCACTGGTTGGCTGCTCCTCAAAAGTTAGGTGAAATAAAGCTTTTTGCATTTTACTTATCAGCCTATGTAGGAGACCGAGGGATCCATTTATAAAGCAAAGATGGGCTTTTACAGCAACTGTACCACTGCTCTACAAAAAAGCACAATTATAATGAACAGAAGTACTTGAAAGCTAATGGAGCACTATTAAAATGAAAAAAAGACTGAGGGAGTCAAAATCATAACAGTGGCTCTCCTCCAATCACAGAGTTCTCTTTACTGCAATAAACAAAGTGAACTCCATATGACAATGCAGACTCTACACCCATGGTCTGCATTTTAAGAATGGGGCATATACAGTTGTGTTCAAAATAATAGCAGTGTTGAAAAAAGTGAATAAAGCTCAAAATCCTTCTAATAGCTTTTATTTCCATACACACAAATGCATTGGGAACACTACACATTCTATTCCAAATCAAAACATGAAGAAAAATATATCAAATTTGTGTTGTTCCTCTAAAAAAAAAATGAAGAAAAGTGAATATTAGACTGTTAAAAAAAACAGCAGTGTTTGTATTTTTCTTTACAAACTCAAACATTCACTATATAAACTGAGAAATGTTTGAAGATTTTGCTTTCCTTTGAATCACTTAATTAATATTTAGTTGTATAAGCACTGTTTCTGAGAACTGCTGTACATCTGTGTTGCATGGAGTCAACCAACTTCTGGCACCTGTGAACAGGTATTCCAGCCCAGGATGATTGGACTACATTCCACAGTTCTTCTCTATTTCTTGGTTTTGCCTCAGAAACTGCATTTTTGATGTCACCCCACAAGTTTTCTATTGGATTAAGATCCGGGGATTGGGCTGGCCACTCCATAACGTCAATCTTGTTGGTCTGGAACCAAGATGTTGCACGTTTACTGGTGTGTTTGGGGTCGTTGTCTTGTTGGAACACCCATTTCAGGGGCATTTCCTCTTCAGCATAAGGCAGCATGACCTCTTCAAGTATTCTGATGTATTCAAACTGATCCATGATCCCTGGTATGCGATAAATAGGCCCAACACCGTAGTATGAGAAACATCCCTATATCATGATGCTTGCGCAACCATGCTTCACTGTCTTCACAGTGTACTGTGGCTTGAATTCAGTGTTTGACGGTCGTTTGACAAACTGTCTCCGGCCACTAGACCCAAAAAGAACAATCTTACTTTCATCAGTCCAATGGCCAGTTAATGTGCTCTTTGGCAAATTGTAACCTCTTCAGCACATGTCTTTTTTTCAACAGTGGGACTTTGTGGGAACTTCTTGCAGATAGCTTGACTTCACATAGGCGTCTTCTAATTGTAACAGTACTCACAGGTAACTTTAGACCTTCTTTGATCTTCCTGGAGCTGATTGTTGGCTGAGTCCTTGCCATTTTGGCTATTCTTCTATCCATTCGAATGGTAGTTTTTCGCTTTCTTCCACGTCTTTCAGGTTTTGATTGCCATTCTAAAGCATTTGCGATCATTTTAGCTGAGCAGCCTATCATTTTGTGCACTTCTTTATATGCTTTGCCCTTTCCAATCAACTTTTTAATCAAGGTACACTGTTCTTCTGAACAATGTCTGGAACGACCCATTTTCCTCGGAATTTCAGAGAGAAATGCACTGTAACCAGCATGTACAACATTTTCTGCCTTCCTTAAATAAGGGCAATAATTGACACCTGTTTTTCAAAGAATGAATGACCTCACTAATAGAACTCCACACTGCTATTATTTTGAACATGCCCCTTTCAATTAGTGATTCAATTACACAGAATCAGCAGCATGCATGTCATGACTGTTGGGTCTGTTGGATTTCTATTACTCTACTACACCTGCTAGTAAATTATTTGCCATGTAGAAATATCATTTCTACCATAAACAGGGATTGATCAGGCTAGTGATGTCTGGCTGCTATTATTTTGAACACAACTATATATATACACAGAAGTATAGTATATTTATGGACTAAGTTAGTATATTTTTTATGGCTATGTCTTGTTTTTTATGAATCAGCTTAAAAATCGTTCTTATGGAGTAACCTCTCCAGCACTCTAGGGATCAAATGCCAAAGGAAAGCCATAGGAACCAGGACCAAAATCTCCTATGGATAGCCTTTTGGAGATGCTGCCCTCCTCAGATAGGGAAATCAACAACTGAAAAAAGAGCAAACAGGAAGCACAAACCCCTAGTGCATTATCCAAGGTTTATTAAAGGTAAAGAGGATGAAATATAATTTCTACCAAAAACAGTGATTGATCAGGTTAGTGATGTCTGACTGCTATTATTTTGAACACAACTGTATAACAGAGTGACGAGAACAATAGCCACTCTCCATTATAAATGTTGCCCTGACTGCCAGATTTCTTGGGACACTGCCAGAAAAAATTTTTTTTCAATGCAGTCTTATTAGTGTACACCAGAACATCATAACTTTCATTAGGATATTTCTAAAAAAAAGAACGAAAATGCACAAGAGTGTTATTTCTAACCCTTCAAGAACAGTAATAATTTTAAAATGTACAATCTACAAGAATAATATATTTACTTTTTTCCCCATTGGCCTAATTCATACGAAATATAACTGTTTTTTGAATCACATGGCGAACTATAGGAAATAACTGATAATGCAAAAAAACTACCAAAATGGGCAAACCTCCAAAAGTCTGCAAATCCCCACCTATTATGAAATATCCTAGACCTTGTATTGACTTATTCACTTTTTTTTTGTTTATATATAGGTATATTTTGTAAAATGTACTTTCTCTATATTGCTGTTTCTGATTGACTGCAATTGGACAACTGCTGCAGCACAAGTCTATGCATTTAATAGTGAGCTGTTATATATTTATCAGTTGTCATCCAGAGATGGTATTGTACTATACAGAGGGCTATTATCTGCATATTATTTCTCAAATGGCTTACTTTGTCAAAATAATTGGCCAATATATAAGCTGATTAAGATGATTACCATGAAATGACCTTTCAAAAAATAATAATAATAATAAAACAATACACGTTACAGTTTGAGTAGTTTATTCCAGCTCATGATAAGGTACAGTAGTATCCGCTACATTTTTAAGTTAAAATACTGCCCTTCCAGCTTATTCTGTACAAGTTTAAGTCCTTTGATTGCTACAGTATTCAAACTTTTCTCCATTTTAATTGGCTGTGTTAACATCACTGTTTTTTATGGTGTCCTTCTAGAAAAACGGCCTCAAGAATTGGACTTTTAAGTAGCTGCGGTGAAGACTTTCAGTGGACCTATGAATTACATCTGAGATTTAAAATGCTTCATCTTATTTACTTTCTCATCAGAAATGGCACTGCTGCATTCCCTTTTCTGACCTCCGTGCTGATTATACTGAAATGTTAGTTATGTGGTAAGGAAGCAGGTAAATCCAAGTGTCATTATTCAACTAATTAGCCTGCAAAACAGCTACTTGCCCTGAATGGACTGTTCTAGTAATATGCATAGGCTATGTATACCATACACAGTATTTCAAGGCTGCAGAGACACTTTGAATATTATAGACTTCAGTTTTGCAATGCAAATAAAGTGCCTTCAAGCAGAAATCAGAAAACAAGTTGACAAACTTCAAAACTTGTAACAAACGGCACCTAGGACCAGAGCCACAAATTTTGGAAAAAAATCAAAATTAAGCAAAAAAAAAGGAAAAAGTAAAAAGAGTTGAAAAGTCAATAGATTTGCGGTCAAAAGACTCAAGTGTTAATCATTTTGAAAATTAGTTTTCTATGGAAAAATCTATATGCTAATTAACTCAATGGCTTTTTCTAATGGGTCTACTATCGGGTCATTCAGGAAACACTGAGTTGTTGCTGTTTAAAATTCCATCTTATTAAGGTCTTTCTGAGTTAGGAGAGGTTCAGCAGTGCAATAAACAGGATCAGTGGCAGTCTCTCTTTGATCTGCTTTTGCGAGACATGTTGCACAAGTTAGAACACCTATGAGGTCAGCTTTTTACCTGTATCCAAAAGTAAGTAAAAATGAATAAAGAAGGCAAAAATCAAAAATAGTATAAAAGGTTGTTGTTTGTTTATAGCTTTTGCTGCAGTGTAAATAATCAAGTTTATACAGGATTCAAAATTTCAAAAGGATTAAAAAAATATATTGTAATTATGTAATCATAGATCATATCACAAAATTCAGGCATTCTCAGAACATAACACAATCACTTCAGCATTTAAAAAATTACATATATACTGCATAAAAACACACACATAAAAATAAATCACATCGCCTTATCCTAACTATTTAACGTGCTGAATTAAAAAAAAATAATGTTTAATCTATTAGTATTAGCCCCAGTTCTGCTATAATGCTTCCCCAGTGGTAGAATCTCCAAGAAACAAAACTATGATGAGCACTATCCTAGTTTTAGATGCCCTATAAATGTAAATAAAAAGAAAAAAAAACTTTAAATTTAAACATGCACATTAAAGGATAAGGTCATCTGTAGAAACTTGTTATATGTTACAGTAATATTTAGGTTGTAACATGTAACATATTTCCATTAAGCACCTCTCCTCTCTCCCCTGTGACAGCAGGCAGAGGATCCTGCTCCGCACCCACTGTCACTTTTTAAAAATGGTGCAACAGTGCAGGCAGGTAAATGAATTAAAAAGCTACAAGTCCCATCTGTCACAGTTAACTTTTAATTACAGCGTGTCAGGCAGTCAGCATACTCATTCATTCTTCCTCTCGTTTTGGAACAGAAATCCTGTACATAGGTATGGGCACAAAGCTGGAGGAAGACTGTGCAGGAGCCTGAAATTGCACCTGTGATCTACTGATAGCTAGAGCAAATCTCTGCAGGCTCCTGTAAAAAGAAAAGCAGAAATGCACATTTTTTACCTGCAAAATCCTGTGTTTTATTACATAGTTAGTCTGGTTAAAAAAAGTCCATCCAGTTCAACCATTAAAAAAAAAAGTTATAATCCTATACCCACAGTTGATCCAGAGGAAGGCAAAAAACTCATCAGTGCCGCCTATCAGTTCCAATCAGTGCCGCCTATCAGTGCTCATCATTGTTGCATATCAGTGCCAACTCATCAGTGCCACCTATCAGTGCCACCTCATCAGTGCCGCCTATCAGTGCCTGTCAGTGCTGCCTATCAGTGTCCATAAGTGCTGCCTATCAGTGCAGCCTCATAAACACACATCAATGAAGGAGAAAAATTACCTGTTTGTAAAATTTTATAATAGAAACAAAGAAAAACTTCAAACTTTTTTCTCTTTTTTTGTTTATAGCGCAACAAATAAAACACCCAGCAGCAAGTACATACCACCAAAAGAAAGCTCTATTTGTGTGAAAATAATGATAAAAAATGATAAAATTTCCCAGATTTAAACTCTCAGGAGCCTTTGCCCTTCTAAAGTTGCTGTCAATTGGGCCCAGCATATTATTGCGAGTGTCATGTTTAGCAATGACGGGCAGGATGACATAATGATAATGATAATACTTAAGCTGCTCTCCCACAGAGGAGTTGTTCAAGCGTTTTTACTTTAAGAAAAGTGCCTGAAAAGCACAAGAAAACTGCTTCCCTGTGTATGTGAATGTATATATATGTATGTTTTCACATGGAGGCGGTGTGCTTGCAGTATGGTGTAAAAACTCCTGCTTGCAGCATTTTTGGGGCATGTTTGGGGAGTTAAAAAAATGCCCCAAAATTGCTTCTTCCCATTGAAATCATTGGAAAACACCTGAAAAGCGCCTCAAACACCTCTGAGAAGCGTTTTTGTTGCATTTTCTTAAGTCACATGTCCTTTAAAAATGCTCAGAAAACGCTGCAAAAGCGCAGTAAAAATGCCTATGCATTTTTGCGGCAGATCAGAACACAGCTGCCTATAGCGTGGCACAGATTCGTGCACAAAAGGGTGACTATGCCACTGCAACATGGGAAGGCACTTGGTTATCACTGTCATCCTCAATGGGAGGGCCTCTGAGAATTAAAGTAATTGGATCACCAGGTAACATTTAGGAAATTGCTAGAGCTAAAAGAGAAAAAAAAGACTATACTATAGAAATGTAAAGGTACATGACCAATATATTGCAGTTCTGTATTCATTACCACATCACTAAATTTATATTTTTAATGCAAGCAGAGAAATTACCTGATTTTCACTCTCTGTAATGCAGAGCACAGAGAGAAATTTAATTTTTGGGCTGGGATATATTTTTAAGATGGCCATACATAATCAGATAACGTTGGTCATCACGCATAAGATAGCTAAACATTCATTGAAAGTGTTTCTAAATTAAAGTGGTTCTAAAGGCTCAAGGTTGTTTACCTTCATGCATTCTATGCATGAAGGTAAAAATCTTTCTCTGTGCAGCAGCCCCCCCAGCCCCCCCAATACTTACCTAAGCCCTATCTTAATCTAACTGGAGTCTTGACTATCCCTAAACTCCCTCTCCTCATTGGCTAAAACAGAAGTGGGAGCCATTGGCTCCCACTGCTGTCAGTCACAGCCAGTGAGTCAGTGAGAATAGAGAGGGGGGTGGGGCCGAGCCAAGGCCCCGTGTGTGAATGGACACATGGAGCAGCGGGTGCCCCCTCAGCAAGCTATTTTATATTGGGGCACCTAACAGGAAGGAGAGGCCAGGAGAGTCTGCGGGGAACCCAAGCAGAGGAGAATCCAGGCTGCTCTGTGCAAAACCACTGCACACAGCAGGTAAGTATAGGCATGTTGGTTATTTAAAAAAAAAAAAAAGTTAACCCTTTAGTATTGCTTTAAGCATGCACTTGTTACAAGTATGATACTGACAAGATCACCAGGCGAAAATAAGAAAGAAAAAAAAACTAAAAAATGAAAATAAATGCAGTCACCTCATCTAAGTATTGGTTGCAAAATATTAAATTTTTGTTCTTGGATTTAGAAACACTTTAGGTAGAGCAAAAGTTATACTCTATGTAAACTGTTTGCATTGCTCCAATATTAGTTATTTACCAAATATGTTTGCTACCTAGTAGCCAATCTTGTAAATCTCTATTGTCGCAATCAGCACAATCACTGGAAATTCTGTATTTGAATGTGAGCAATTCTTTAGCTCCTTGCTGTGATGGAAAATCACACCTGTAACCATATTCTAAGAATATAACTGTTGCTTATAAGGCATGGATTTACAACAACATGTTCAGCTGAACTCAACAAGCATATTGCCTAAATGCAGAAGAATCTGAATTTTAAAAATATTGATGCATCTCATTTCTCTTCCTGTTAAAGTGGCAATCCTCATAATCAGTCTTTTGCAGATTTTTCCCCAGATGAAAGTTAAAGGAATCAAGATCAGAGCAATCCATTGTAAATTAAAAACCAAAGTGTGTTAGACATGTTTAACAAGTCATTAGACCTCAGTCATAATCTGCCAAGAGTCTCCTAATTGAGTAATGACATATGTTAGGAAGGCAGTTACTGCTTAATGTTCACTGGTGAGATGGTGTGATGGAAAGGACACTCCTCGAAAGGGATGTATCAACACTAATGAGGAGATCATTCATTGGTGATAGCCGAATTGCAAAGAAAACTGAAATCTGGATTCAGGAGATACTGTTTAGGAGAAGTTAGTAGCCTTAGTGACAGTGAGGTATAACACACAAAGCATGCAAGGAATTTGTCTATGATAAAAGATCTGTATTAGTAACTCTACAGGCAGAAGATTTTACAGGCATATGTTTCACTAGTCATTCCTACAGACATTACATACTACTGATTTTGTACAATTTAATCAGAAAGAGTGAGTATAATATTTTCACAACGGTGGCCCTTGTAATAAAAGAAAAAAAGAAAATTGTGAATAAATAAAATACTGCATGGCTGACAGGATCAATAAAAATAAAGTGATTCAATTATACTATTAAACAATGTAGGAAATAGCTATTTTGAAATCTCTTGCGTGACCTTATTTTAAAATGTCCACTTATTTTCTCTGCTCCACACATTTAGATGTCAGTGCACTGCTGGCCAATGACCATTCCATAATTGAAACTTTCCTCAGTCTTTTTGAAAAAAAAAATAAAAGTCAGCATCTACAAATACTGCAGCTGCTGACTTTTATTAAAAGAACACTTCTCTGTCCAAACATTCAATGCCACCCTCACTTGGCTGATTCTTCACCAGTCTTCAGATCCACATTTCCAGCATGTTAACTGTGGGAAGTTGGTTGTGATTCCTCGGGGCTTCCCAGCTGGCTTCCTACTATGTATGCATGAGCCTCCCTGTGCTGTGTGAATGGTCTCACAACCTCCTAAATCCTTTGATGTGTCCCAGGAAGTGATGAGTGGGGAGGGAGAACTTCCAATGGAATCACCTAGGTGAATCCAGCAGAAGCAGGGGAGGGTGCATGAGAAACCTAGGTACCCTCTCCCCACACCAAAAAAATGTGTCAAATGTAGTGGCGGGGGAACAAAAAGCCTAATTCACCTTCTTGGGCAAAGTTCCACTTCAAATGTTGAAGACAGGAACCATTATCACCAGGACTGAAAGTGAAAGAAAATCCAAAAGGTTGAGTTGTCACCAAAACAGAAATAGAGGGAAAATCTTCCATTGAGGGCATTTGTTCTGGTGACACCTATCTAAGATAAGATTCCCTTGCTGTGGAGAGATTTCCTCTCACTTCCTAATGTGTACACAAGTACAGTGCAAGAAGTGAAGGGAAATCCCCTCAATTAGACAGATGGCATATAATTCTAACAGTGGTTTAAACCCTTCTGTACTCCAATAAAAACTTGAATAAAGGTTTCCAGTTCCGGATCTGCATGGAGAGGAGGTAGGTAGACAAAGCACTCCTCTCAAATCCCGCTTCTCAAGCCTGCTTCAGCCAGGGGAAAGCCCCACTTTTTACCTCTTGATCCCTATGGGACCCACATAGATCATTTTCTGGAACGATTCCACAACCGCTCGGCTTCCTCCAGCCAGCAGATTCATGGGACACAGTGGCTGCTGCAGACAGTGTGCATAACCCTGAACTCCAGGACACAGTGGCGCCCGACATTAGACTGACCCAAAAAGGTGCAAACTGACCTGGCACTTAAAGATTACCTCTAGTGATATTGCTATAACAAATATATATGCTCCCAACTCTCCAGACACCTCTTTCTTTCAGGAACTGACATCCTGGGTGATACAAGTCCCTGAAACTCATCATCTGATAGGAGAGGATTTTAACTCAGTCATGTGCCTAGTTGAAGATCGCTCGGGCGGTCGTGTTTCTATATGTCGAGATCCTGCCTCTGCTACATTGGGTCCCTCCCCTTTAGCCCATGCTTTTTCACTGCTGCATTTGGTGGACATTTGGCACCTAACCCATCCAACGGATTGAGACTTTACCTTTTTCTCACCTCCCCCCCAAAAAAACAAATTTTCATGAATAGACTGTTATTTTGCCTCACCGGCATTAGTATCCTCACTCCATGATATGGCAATAGGTGACATTGCTATTTTAGACCATAGCCCCATCATACTTGAACTATCTAGCTTCAAAACCTCCTCTCATACACCTATTTCGTGTTTTACATCTTACCTGGTCACTAATGAGGATTTTTGATACATGCTATATACAGCAAGGGGAGAATATGCAGCCACTAATGGAGCCCACCTTACTGATCCTAATCTTTTCTGGGAAGTGGGCAAAGCCTTCTTCAGGGGTTTAATTATATCTCGTATACTTTTCAGTATAAAAAACATCCCCGACAACAATTCCAGTAAGCTAGTGAAAATCTTCGCCTGGCACATAAGGCATTGTTACAATCACGCACCTTGGCCACTAAGAAAGCTTGGGAATATGCCAAGCGTCATTATGATTTATGGGCAGAACAGCAGAAGGCAGGAAAATTGTCTTATTCCACTTTACAATTCCATAGGTTTGGCAATAAAGATGGTATACTTTTAGCCAACTTATGTTCAGGCCCTAGAAGACATACCTACATTTCTGCTCTGAAAAACCCTGTGGGCTCTCTTGTTACCACAACTGTGCAAGTCAGTAAAATACTCACTGATTACTATACATCTCTTAACTCAGAGGATCCGATTGACCAGACAAATGCTCATGCCCTATTGACCAGAGTGCATATTCCTAAATTTACCCCAGGTCAGATTCCCTAAATGCCCCAACTTCTTTGGAGGAGATCCAAGCAACTATAAAATCATTACGCACAGCCAAGTGAACTTTGCAAGTTCGAAGAAATTTTATTATGGACTTTCTTGATAATTATATGGACACTGTTACTGGAAATTGAGCCGGTTTAATATATATATATATATATATATATATATATATACATATATATATATATATATATATACATATTTTTTTTTTATTCACTTTTATTCATCTTCATTCATATTCCATTTAATTTTTTATTTATGGTGGTATGCAATATAAGTAATAGCAATTGGATGTATAATTTTAAGTGAAGCGCGGCACATTAGGGCATATTGTGGAATTTATGTTTTGTTTTGTTCCCTGAAGAAGTGGGCTCTGTCCCACGAAACGCGTTGGAATCCCAAAACAAAGTAACTTTTCATGGTTTCAAGTGAAACTACATGTTCATTCTTTCGTCAACACCTATGATACTATCTGGTTAGGTATCCTATATCAACATCAATACAATTATCTGTTTCCATTGATAGCCATGTACCATCTTATCCACTATTTGTGCAGTTTAGCCTATTTGCTCTAAGGCTATGGCTGCTGTTTTTTGCGGCTTATACCCGTGACGTCGTCTGCACCTAGGACATCAGCAACATTTTACTGTGGCCGGGTCTCACTTTCTGTATTTTATCTTTATGGTTCTCTATGTCTATGTCTGATGAATATGCTCCACCTCTGGGTGGCTTTTTAACCTATTAAAAGGTGTTCAATTTTATCTATTGTTCCTATATTTGTTCTATCCACTTTTATTGGTATGGTTTGGTACCTTTGTAAAGCCCCATTAGTTTTTCTGGATAGGGTTTTTTTCAACATATTTCCTAGTAACACTACTGGTTGTGGAAGTAAGTTCCACATCCTTACCACTCTGACAGTGAAAAAACCTCTACGCAGTTTAAGGTTAAACAGTTTCTCCTCCAGTTTCATTCAGTGGTCCTGTGTTTTCTTATACTCCCTGAAACTGAATAGTTTATTCCTTATATTAGAATTACCATTAAAATATTTGTATATTGCTATCATATCTCCTCTCAAGCATCCTTCCTAGATTATAAGCTCCAAGGAGCAGGGCCCTCAAATCCCTCTTGTATTGAACTGTATTGTTGCTGTATTGTCTCCTGTTATATTGTAAAGCGCTGAGAAAACTGTTGGCGCTATATAAATCCTGTATAATAATAATAATAATAATCCCTTCTCCAGGGAGAATAAGATTCATGTTTGTAGTCGTTCCTTGTAACTAAGGTCCTTCAGCCCCCTATTAACTTTGTTGCCCTCCTCTCCAGCTCAAGCACATCCTTCCTGAGGACTGGTGACCAGAACTGGACAGCATACTCCAGATGTGGTCGAACCAGAGTTTTATAATGTTGCAGGATTATAGTTTTATCTCTGGAGTAAATTTCCAATGAGATCCCAAGGAATGCTGAGCACTGCAAATTTCACAAGAAAATGTTGCAGCATATTCTTGGGAGTGAAATTTGGTGTTTTTATATTCCCCAGATCTCTGCAGAAAGAGGATGTTATCACCCTTGCCTAGTAGTCACAGGTGGAAACCAGGGGAAAATTGACTAACTTTTACCAGCAAGGGGAGGGGATTAAATGTAAGCAGTGGACCCTGCATTATTTTAATGAAAGTGCAAATTATTTTCATCATAACTCACTTATCTATATATGTAAAATGGTGGCTGAATCTTTAGGGTTGATTTTCTAAAGGCAAATAGACATTTCCCTTGGCAAGGGAAGTTGCATTTTTCAAGGGAACTTTCCCTAGAACTTAGTGAATGAGGTGAAGCTGAAGCATTACTTACATCCATCATTCAATCATGCATAAGTAGAAATGCTGTTTTTTTTTCCTTCCAAATAATTGAGTAATATTTGCGAAGCAAATTTTCACCATAATCACTCAAAATGAATAGTCTATTTGCCTTTAGTAAATTGATTCTTGGTTAATACCAACTTTTACTTAGTTTTTGATAGACTGTGTGTGAGTAAGAACTTCTGTTAAGTTTTTACAAACCTGGATCAGAAATGAGAAGATGTAGGTGTCATCAGGACAGGCAGACACAGAGAGCAATAGAAAACCTGACAGATGTTTTAACCTTTCTCCTCACTACGAAAAAGTGCCTTTGTTGCTGTCTTTGTCCCCACAAGAGAGTTATTTCGTCCCTTTCTGGACTTGTTATATCCATTCATCGGGACAGGTAGTGAAAATGAAGCTGGATTCACACCAAATGCTTTACATTTGTACATTTAAAGCATGCTGACACTCGCTAAACATACTTGGGTTGACAGGTAATAACATGGGCTTCATCTTGCAATTGCACTGGACTTGTGTTGAAGATTGCAGCCCAACAAACAGGGTGTAAAAGGGGACACAATTAACAAAAACAAACCTGACAAATGTTCTATCCCTCCCTCTCCTTGTACAAATTTAAAAACAATATTGGCAAGAGTTTGACTCTATGTGTTGTAAGCAATAAAATATTGCTCCTCAGCCTCCTTCACTGTAAAATATTGCATACTAGTTAGGTTTATACATTTAACAAAAGGACTTTCACTTTGCAAGGGAATTTTCCCCTAGCTTAGTAGATGTGCTCAAAATTCACTTTGCAAAGAATACACAATCACATGCAAGGAAAATAATGAAAGAGTATTTTTTTTGTGCACATGATGGGATCACAAATGTAAACAGAGCTTCACCTTATTCACTGAGCTAACAAAAAATGCCCCTGCAAAGTGAACAGCCTGTTTGCCCTCTAGCAAATCAACCCCATACTGTCATATGTGAAATTTTAGCTTTGTTAAAAATAAAATCCTTTAAATAACCTATGTTGTATATAAATTGCGACATTTCTAAAACAAAAACATAATTTCAGATTCTTGCCTGCATATGTAGTGTTGACACGGAGATGATAGGTGTTGCTAGTACACCTACAGACAATGAGTGCTAAGCGAGAGCCTAAGATGGATTGGGGTAGTTGTCAGGGTTCATCTTCTTCTACCCAACCTTCTACACCTCTGGGGCTCTGGTCTAGGATAAATAATGTTTAACTTGGGAGAGAAGGCATAGGTTGAGTGCACTTTTCTGTGGAGGATACACAGGACACTGCTGTGAATCATTAACTCATTGCCATATGCTGTCTTTGGATAACAAAGCATTCTCTAAGTAGTGACATACTTTTGGCCATGAAAAGCAGCTATAGACAGTTTGAATTTCGGCCTGTTTAGCAGGGACTGGCCAAGATTCAAACCATGTATGGGCAGGCTGAATGTACCCAAGTTGATTGAACGATCAACTTGGGTACAACCAGCTTGTCTGATTTTGCATGTGAAGATTGCTAGCAGTAATCACTGTGTTTTGCCTGCAGGGACTGCTTCCCCCCGACCCTGCTGGGAGAATGCAATGGTTCTTTGGGAAGGATTATCTCATCAATACTGTCTGTGCTGATGGAGGAACTTAGCGATTTTCTTTCCTGCAACCTGTAGTTGCAGAAAAGAAAATCACTCCATCTATGGCTGGTTTAGGACTAAAATCCTAAATCCATCTATCTTTGGCCATTTGTTATAGATAAAAGGGTTGTCTGTGTTTTCTTATCACTGTCTCGCTCTGTCTTCCTCTTTAAGGGATGGAAAGAAAATACTCTTTGACAATCATGTACTTAAAGGGCAATAGTACTTTGAAATAAACAACCTTAGTACATCCCTATTTGTACTCCTTCTAAAAAATGTAAATGACCTGCCAGACCCCAGATTTATGCCTTCTGTGATTTGACTGCCATTGCTTAACTAGGATTGAGTATTGTTCACAGCTTTCTGTAGTAGTATATACACACCATTTTTGAGTGCAATGCCCCAACTCCAGAGTGTCTCTGGAAATTTTAGCTAAAGAAGCCTCTGTTGATGGTCTTTTCTTCACTTCAAAACAGTTCTGCATTCCAACACAGGTTCATGTCACTTGCAGTCAGAAGATAGTCAACTACAGATTAGATGTACCTATCAATGAATTCAGAATGATTTCTGAAGCATCTCAGACTGACATCAAACTGATGTGATCAACACAGGCCCATAAGTAAGTACAACCTAAAAATAAGCTCATAGCCAGTTTCCTTTAGGAGACACCCTCAAACATTCCTTTGCCAGTCTGAAAATACCTTCCATTCCTTCAAGGGGTAATGACATCCACTGAACCAGAGCAGTGCATTTCTTGAAATGATAATCCATCCAGAAGATCCTAAGGTAACTGAGAAATCAATATTTCGGTTATGTCACCTAGTTCATGTGGCTGTCTTTGTGCAGTATTGGTCAGAACTGAGATGTCCTGTCCACTGAGAAATCCAGTTTGAAAGGCTTGGCAGAACTGACCCCAGACCCTGCCATGCTGACACCTCTGCAATTTACTGGGCCACTCGTGTTCCCAAGCAGTAGGTACACTCAATTTTACACCTCTCGTTGTAGCCTGGCTGCTAACCACAGCTGTATGTCTTGTGCTGTTAATGCCAATCAGGCAAATCAGATTTTAAAGGAAATTGTTTAGGGTTTTGTACTGGTGTTCTACTCATTATTGCCTTCAAATTAATTTTGTTAATGCTGCACATATTTTCCTGAAATTGGAAATAATTAAGCCAAGGCCTTAATTTTTTGCCTTTACTAACATACACACTGCTGATAAACTTGGAACAGCCAAGCATTCAATATTAGAAAATTAACAGCTCTGTTTAAAGCAGACATTGTATGTGTGAAAATCTGTCTTCTCCACTGACAGATGGGTGACTGAGAGAGACACAGTTTGTTGGAGTTCTATTTCTCATAAGTAATGTGTAACCTTCCTACAAGATGTATTTTGGGCCTACTGTGCACAAATGATGATTTGTTGTTCAATGATCTTTTCAGACCTATTTAAAGTGGAAGTAAAGGCAAAACCTAACTAACTCTAAACCTACTCTCAGACACATTCTAAGCCTAATCTATCTAGAACTGTAAAGAAAAAAAATCACTATACTTACCTATTCTGCAGGTCCAGTTCCACGTTGAGCTGTCAGTGGCTGCTTCAGTGTGTAGAAGAGGCAGCTGACAATAGAAGCCCCATATGAGTCTATGGATGACGCCCCTTCCAAGGCATTTCTCAGCCATGGTCGGCTGTCTCCAGCACACAGAGGGCGCCGCTGGAGACTGGACCAGAGCAGCTGAAGGACAGATAAGTATAGCAATTTTTTTCTTTACAGGGCTAGATAGATTAGGTTTAGAGTGTAGCTGAGAGTAGGTTCAGAGATAGTAAGGTTTTGCTTTTGCTTCCACTTTAATATTAGATGCTGTAAAAGTGAGATCTTTCAAAAAACACAACTAACTGTCATCGTTGGTTATCAATCATGTTCACACTAGACCACCTTTACTGCACCACTCTATTTGGCTACTGATTTGTGTGCCCACATAGTTCTATATACTTCAAATAATATAGAGTGATAATGTACATGTGGAGATATGTTAGTCTATTAAAACATTCCTTTTGTAATACTTATGTAAAACAAAATGGAACAAGGTATAGATTACCATAAATATTGCCATGTTAAAGATAGAATGGATGTCTGGTGTCCTGTGACTGAATGGTCCATAGATCTGTACCAGAATGCTAGCATATGGTACAAAATATTTTTCACTGATACATTTCCGCCCACTTCAAAGATCACTACACACATTACAATCTGACTGCACAATCTACTTTTGATTTACCAACAACTATGTAGTGCAAGGGCCTGCCTGCTTGGGTACAATTTGAATGCATATGTAGCACACTATAGTGTGCTACTAGAATAGTGTAGGCAAAACTATTGTGTATGACATAGTAACTGGTGTGAGTCTGTGATTAAGGCTGGGTTTCAGTAGGTCAAGCTGAATGACTTAACAGGTTGAGACACTATCACCTCCACCTGGTTCTGTAGGACCATGGGGAACTTCCATAAGCCAGTAGGCAGAAGAGGTGGAGACCTAATCTGCATGTTTGTGGGAGTCTAACCAGTCCTAGGTTTGAAGGCCCTGGTAGAGTACTGGACCAGCCTATATATGAGATAGGCCGACTGGAGGAGTGTAGGATGGAGTGCTGAGGAGACTGTTGGTGGTCTGGGAGGGGTCCCCTAGATCAAGGCCTGGAAGCAGTGGGAGCAAAGAGGACAGAGTGAGTACATCACACCCTGGAATTTACAAGGGGAGAATCTGCCACATGTAGCAAGATTTCAAAGAACAGCAATGTGCTTAATCCTTCATACTTGTCCTGGGAGATCTTCAGAGCAGCCAGGAGAGCTGGTAGTATCTGCAGGCTGTGAAGCTGGAGGAAATTCTACAGGGGAGAGGAGACATCTTTGCATGTAGTTTGTAAAAAGCTAAGCTGATTTCAGAGGGGCTGCGAATTCCTTGCCCGTAACGGGCTGCTGCTACTGATCCGCAATGACTGATGGCTTTCGAGGAAAATAACAGTCCAGGATCTGTTTCTGTAAATAGAAAGAAGGTTTTCCCCTTGCTTTGATTCAATTAAGTTGAGCATCCCATAATCCCTATTACCCTATCCAAGTTATATTCCCCTAATAAAATAACAAAAACCAAGCTGTCAGAAATCCGGATATGACCAGAGATGTGTGGACTGGCACAGGGAATATCAGGCTTCAGGAGTGATGTGGATAATATAATTTATTGTGAGCTACACCAGTATACAAAAACACACAGCGCAAACAAAAACCAAACCTTCAACTAATATAATCAATATATATGTTCAGAAATAAAAGCGTAGTCAGGGCTGGAGAGGTAGAATAGTCAGGCAGGCCGGATCAGGATCAATCGTGCGGATCAGGTACAGAGGAGTAGGCAAACGGATAGTAAAAGGGAGAGCTGGGTTGATACAGGCGGAGTTCAGTCGTAGTCAGAATCAAGCAGGTAAATGACAGGAGACAGGATACAGATACAGGACAACAAAGGCTCATGGGAAACAAACACCAAGGCACTGATTACAGGCCTGGTTACTGTTTAAGTACACCTGCTGCAATCAGCCTCAGGAGATGGCTTGATTGCAGGAGGTGAGATCCTGGCTGCTGAAAGGCACCTGCTGGTAAGTCCCAGTACTGCAGCTCATAGTACAGGTGAGCCACAGCACCACCAACAGTGAGCCCTTCCCTGACACAAGCCCATGGACTGTTCAATGACTGTGGATGAAAGCGTGGAAAATGCATGTTGCCTGGCTGTGCAGAAATTAGGGGTACCAAGAAACACAGTGGCCTTCACAAGGGTAGTGTTACACATTGTTTAGGCAGATCCACATAAAACTGTGTTTTGCTAAATCTACAGGAGATTGCACAATGATTGCATAGTCAGATTGTAATGTGTATCATGAGCATTAAAGTGGTTGTAAATCTCTACTATTAAATATGAACAAAGCATTTCCAATTTATAGTGTGTATTTGTCTCAATCCAGAGCACTATGTTTCCTGATACCAAGACAAAAAAGCTGATGGGGGCGGGGGCTCCAGTAGATTGACAGCCTCAGCTCTGTTCCTGTGTGCTGTGTGAAGGGGTGTGTGTCTTCTCTCCAATCAGTTCTCAGAGTTCTTCTCACTGAGCTCTGCAGTGCATGACATCAGATCCCCATCCCTGCCTCTGAAAGATGAGAAAAGCTTTATAAATTCAGCACTTTGAACAAAAGTAGAGAAGAAAAGACTGCAGATAAACAGGTATAGCTTATGTAGGATGATTTGTTTCATCTCTATGCCACTTCACTAGGTATATTTAAGGGTTTACAACCACTTTAAGAGAAATTCTACTCAACAGTTATGAATCAAGGAAGGTGATATAAGATGGGATAATAATATGACTCTGTTCCATGCACCCTCTCTTTATGGCATTTCATCTGCTTTAAAGTTTGCTGAGCTCACAACTAAGTCCCATCTTTTTCAGGTAAAGTTCTTTTAGACTCACAGATGTCCAGAAGAGGCCTGTAACACTTAACACAGACAAAGGAGGCTTCAAAATAATCAGTTTTTAGTCACTTTCAGACTTGTAAAAAGGCTACCTGAGGCAAGCCATATCTGGAATACAGACTAACCCCTATTTAATGGTGTTTTACCTATAAGGGCTGCAGGTGATTTTTACAAATGGAGTGCATGTACAAGGATCCTAAAGGGTCTGCCATTGTATACACATATTTAATTTTATACATTCTTAAAGTGATGTTAAGCCCAAAACCAAAAATTTAATATATTGCAGTTTAAGGATCATTAGATGTGCTGGCCACCAGGGGTGGACTGACAACTCATGGGGCCCCCGGGCAGTAAGAAATTATGGGGCCCCCTGTGCCCCCACCCACACTCAAGCACACCCACACAACACCCTACCTACATATTGCAGCTCAGCTGCATAGAAGGGGCATTTACATATTTACTGCAGCAAAGACTGCATGAATGTTCCCAGCATCTTTCCGTAGAAGCCACTGGGCACTTTCAGGTTTAAAGATGGCTGCCATGTGGAGGAAGTGAGAGAGGGGAGTGAGAGGGTGAAAAAGAGGAGGGGTGTGAGAGAGAGGAGGAGTAGGAGTGAGAGAGAGGAAGGGATGAGAGAGGAGGGGTGTGTTTTAAATTGCGCTAAAAATTGGGCATGGATTAAAAGGGGTGTGGTTAAATAGTGTCTGAGATTACTTATATAGTGCAGAATGAGGTAATGTTAAATAGGGAATGTATAGTGTGGTGTGTATGACAGTGGGTAGTATGTACAGGGAGAGGAGTGCGGAGTGTATGGCGGTGGGTAGTATGTGTAGGATGGTGTTAGTAGGCGGTGTCAGTAGTTCTTCATTTATATTAGTATTTTTTTTTTTTACAATTTTATTTATTTTTTTACAAATTAATGTTTTATTATTTTTATCATTTATTTTCAAAATGCTTTTGGGTGGCCAGTGGATGGTGTCAGTAGAGCAATGGCGTGGGTGTCAGAATTTTTAAATTTTTATTATCTAATTTTTTTATTATTTTTTAAAATTTATTTCTGTATTATTCTTTTCACAATGGTTTTGTGGGGGCAGTGGACAGTGTAAGTAGGGAGTGAACAGGGAGCACTAGTATATGTTGGGCTGTCATTAGATTGGGATGAATAAACAGAACCTGTACCCCCTTATATCGGAAGGAAGGGAATGGATGGAGGGAAGGAAGGGGAGGGAAGGAAGGAGGGGTGGGAGGAAAGAATGAAGGGAGGAGATGGAGGAAGGAAGTAAAGGAAAAAAGGGAGGGAGGGAATGAATGGAGGAAGGAAGGAATGAAGGAAAGAAAGAAAATGGATGGAGGAAGGAATGAAGGAACGGAAGGGGAGGGAGGAAGGAAGGAATAAAAAGGGAGAGAGGGAATGAAGAAAATGGAGGGAGGGAGGGAATGGATGGAGGAAGGAAGGAAAGAAAATGGATGTTGGAAAGAATGAAGGAAAAGGAAAGAAGGGAGGAAGGATGGGATGGAGGGAATGAGGGAGGGAATGAATGGAGGAAGGAAGGAAGGAAGGAAGGGAAGAAAAGGGAAGGAAGGGAAGAAAAGGGAGGGAAGAAAGGAAGGAAGGAAGGAAGGAAGGAAGGAAGGAAGGGGAGGGAAGGAAGGAAAAGGAGGGCGGGAATGGATGGAGGAAGGAAGGAAGGGGAGGGAAGGAAGGAGTGGTGGGAGGAAGGAAGAAAAGGGAGGGAGGGAATGGATGGAGGTAGGAAGGAATGAAGGAAGGAAAGAAAATGTATGGACGAAGTAATGAAGGTAAAAGAGGAAAGGAAGGGGAAGGAAGGAAAGGAGGGAGGGAATGGATGGAGGAAGGAAGGAAGGAAGGAAGGAAGGGGAGGGAAGGAAGGAAGGAGTGGTGGGAGGAAGGAAGGTAAGGAAGAAAAGGGAGGGAGGGAATGGATGGAGGTAGGAAGGAATGAAGGAAGGAAAGAAAATGTATGGACGAAGTAATGAAGGTAAAGGAGGGAAGGAAGGGGATGGAAGGAAGGGATGAAGGGAGGGAGGGAGGAAGGGAGAAAGGAAGGAAGGCATATTTGAAGGATGAGGAGGTAGGGAATTAAAAAATGAAGGGATTGGATAGAGGAAGGAATGAAGGTAAAGAAGAAAAGGGAGGGAGGAAATGGAGGAAGGAAGGAAGAAAATGGATGGAGGAAGGAATGAAGGAAGAGGAGGGAGGGAGGAAGGAAGAAAAAGGAGGGAGGAAATGGAGGAAGGAAGGAGGGGGATGGAGGAAGGAAGAAAAGAGAGAGAGGGAATGGATGGAGGAAGGAAGGAAGGAAGGAAGGAAGAAAAGGGAGGGAGGGAATGGATAAAGGAAGGAAGAAAGGAAAGAAGGGAGGGAAGGAAGTAAGAAAAGGGAGGGAGGGAGGGAATGGATGGAGGAAGGAATGAATGAAGGAGAGGGAGGGAATGAAAGAAGGAAGGAAGGAAATTAAAGGAGGGAGGGATGAAAGAATGAAGGGAGGGGATGGAGGAAGGATGGAAGGGTTGAAGGAAGGGAGGGAATGGGAGGGAAGGGGCAAAGAAGGAAGGAATGATTGAAAGACGAGGAGGAAGGTAAGGAAAAAATGAAGGGAGGGAATGGATGAAGGAAGGAAGGAATGAAGGAAGGAAAGAAAATGGATGGACGAAGTAATGAAGGTAAAGGAGGGAAGGAAGGGGAGGGAAGGAAGGAAGAAAGAAAAGTGAGGGACTAGATGGAGGGAGGAAGGAAGGAAAAGGATAGAGGAAGGAATGAAGGAAAGGGAAGGAAGGAAGGAAGGAGGGGAGGGAGGAATGAAGGGAGGGAGGAAGGGAGAAAGGAAGGAAGGAATGATTGAATGATGAGAAGGGAGGGAATTAAAAAATGAAGGGAGGGGATAGAAGAAGGAATGAAGGTAAGGAAGACAAGGGAGGGAGGAAACGGAGGAAGGAAGGAAGAAAATGGATGGAGGAAGGAATGAAGGAAGAGGGAAGGAAGGAGGGGAGGGAGGAATGAAGGAATGAAGGAAGGGAGAAAGGAAGGAAGGAATGATTGAAGGATGAGGAGGGAGGGAATTAAAAAATGAAGGGAGCGGATAGAAGGAAGGAATGAAGGTAAGGAAGAAAAAGGAGGGAGGAAATGGAGGAAGGAAGGGGATGGAGGAAGGAAGAAAAGAGAGGGAGGGAATGGATGGAGGAAGGAAGGAAATGAATGAAGGAAGGAAAGAAGGGAGGGAAGGAAGTAAGAAAAGGGAGGGAGGGAATGGATGGAGGAAGGAAGGAATGAAGGCAAGAGAGGGAAAGAAAGAAGTAAGGAAGGGAGGAAGGAAGGAAATGAAAGGAGGAGAGGGATGAAAGAAAGAAGGGAGGGGATGGAGGAAGGAAGAAAAGGGAGGGAGACAGGAGGGAGGGAATGGATAGAGGAAGGGATGAAGGAAGGGGAGGGAAGGAAGGAATGAAAGAAGGAGGGGAGGGAGGAAGGAAGGAAGAAAAGGGAATACATAGAGAAAGGAAGGAAGGGAAGAGAAAGGAAGGGAAGGGAGAAAAGGGAGGGAGGGAATGGATGGAGGAAGGAAGGAAGGAAATGGATGGAGGAAAGAATGAAGGAAAGGGAGGGAAGGAAGGAGGGGAGGGAGGGAGGAAGGAAGGAAGGATATGAAAGGAGGGGAGAGAGGAAAGAATGAATGGAGGGGATGAAGGAAGGGAGGGGATGAAGGAAGGAAGGAATGAAGGGAGGGAGGAAGGGAGAAAGAAAGAAAGGATTGAAGGAAGGGGAGGGAAGGGGGAAAGAAGGAAGGAATGATTGAAAGACGAGAAGGAAGTTAAGGAAAAAATGAAGGGAGGGAATGGATGAAGGAAGGAAAGAAGGGAGGGAAAGAAGGAAGGAAGAAAAGGGAGGGAAGGAATGGAAGGAGGAAGGAAGGAATGCAGAAAGAAGGGAGGGAAGGAATGGAAGGAGGAAGGAAGAAATTAATAAAGGAGGAAGGAAGGAAAGGAAGGAAAGGAAGGGGAGAGAGAGAGAGGGGAGGGGGAGAGAGGGGGAGAGAGAGAGAGAGGGGGAATGGGGAGAGAGGGAGAATCACAGAGCTACCGGCTGATCTGGACAGGGGAGGCAGAGCAGATCCTCTCTCCTCTGCTGTTCAGTGGAGGATGGGGGAAGGGGCTGGACACTGTCAGAGAAGATGAGGCATCAGAGACCTGCGACGTGGGGGGGGGGGGGCAGGAGGGAAATCCGATGCACAGCCAGGGATGATCGGTGCAGTGGAGGGACAGTGACAGCACCGATCTCCCTGCATGGATTTCAATGAGGCAGCTGGAAGTCTCTCCCTCTCGCAGCTTTCAGCTGCTTCATTGAAATCCATTCAGGGAGATCGCTACTGTCACTGTCCTTCCACTGCACCGATCACCTCTGACTTTGTTCCCGATACATATCATCCATGAAGGAGGGGTGTGTGCAGGGTGTGTGCAGTAAACACCCCGCACCATGGATGATATGCCTCTCACCTTCTCATTGCCCACCGGCTCCATCAGAAGCACAGTGTCCGGACCTTCACCCGACTCACTCTGCCACCAGGTGAAGTGACAGTGACAGTTGAGCTACTTCTGGCTTGGGATCTGAGACTGCCTCCTCCGTTCCCCACCCCCTACTGACCCTGGGCCCTCGGGCAATGCCCGAATGCCCAAATGGTCAGTCCGTCCCTGCTGGCCACGTTACTTTTCTTTAAAATTAAAAGCTGACCATTGTAAACACCTGTCAGTGGTACATTGCTTGTCTCAACCATCAATTGCTTGTTCAGGACAGCTTGTTCTGTTGAAAAACAACATACTCACTGGTTAGATCACCAGGTGAAAATAAAAGAAAGAAAGTCTAACAATAAAAACTAATGTAGCTATCATATTTAAAGTGTTACTAAACCCAACACCCTACATTCACTCTATCTGATCTCCCACAGTACATACTACATGGAAATGCAATTGTTTTAGTAAACAAACTGCTAAATACCTTTTCTCATCAGCAGTTAGAGCAATCTTGTGACTTCTATCAGTGTCCAACAGAGCACTAGTTAAAAATTGTAGGAGGAGTTTTCATTTTGCACTAGGAGGATGCAAAACCCCTGACCTCTGTCTGGACCGTGCTGATTGACCCTGTGCTGATCACATGCACTTTCCCAAGAAAAAAACCCCTCTCTAGCAATACACACTAAACTGAGCTTGTGCAGAGTGTCTCCACACAATATGTATTATCAGGGGAGAAGGAGGAGCACTGGAAGAAGGGGAGGATCAGAGAAGTCAGGATCAAACAGCATTTTTAAACAATGCAGACCCCTTAGGTTCCACAGTGAGTATAACAAGCATGCTTTACTGCAGATACAGACTGATTTACTGTTGTGGGTTTAGTAACACTTTAAGATTTGGTAAGCTGCAATATAATAAATGTTTACTTTTAGGTTTAATCCCACTTTAACTGCTAAAAGGCTAACTTTATTTATTTTTTTAATATTTTATACATTTTCAATATTTCAACTTAACATCAATAAATTATCATATTATTCACATACAAAGAACAATTTCATTTAAACAATTCCCTTCACAGATTCCCCCCCCCCCCTTCCCAACCCTTTTCCCACCCACCCTAAGCCCCATCTACCTCAATGTTCTCTTATCCCTAGCTCACTGTTCCTCTTCATTTCTAGATTTCTCTTGTTACTCCCTTCCCTACATGTTCCTGAATCTTTCGAGACACTAGTCTCAGTAATCCCCTGTATTTGGTATATTATTTCTCCCAATATTTCTGTATTTTAGAACACTCCCACCAAATATGTGCCATTGTGCCAAAAAGTCTAACCTTAACCTCCCTAACGGTATTCCCGAGTGTAGCTCGGGGTAAAATGTCAGTACCAAAAGTGGTAACCCCGAGCTACACTCAGGTTTACCATGCAGCGCTGCATAGGGAGTCCCTGCAGCACTTACCTTGTCCTTGGCTCCCACGATGTGTCCCCTGCAGCGTCCCCGGCCATCTCCTCCGGCGGATGCCGGCATCCGCCTCCTGTGTTCCGGTCCCTGTGACGTCGGGACGTACGGGCGCCACCGGCGGCGGGAAATTTGAAAATGTAAAAAAAATGTCATTTTTTTCAAAACGATTTTACATAGTAAAATATTGCTGTTTCAACCCATTTCACATACATTTTGTCCCTAGTGCTTTGTCCTGCCCCCTGTCTGCATTTTGATTGTTCTTTCTGCCTGGAAACTTAGAAAAGTCCATGGCGTCCAAAAAGTGTCCCTTTAGGTCAAAATCGGTTTTAGACCAGCTAGAGAACAGCGATAGTAAATCAGAAACACTTGCAGAATTGAGTGATAATGATTCGTGGAGAAATTCGTCATCAGACACTGAAAACAATTTTGCGACTTTGCTCAGCGATGTGCGAACTTGGCGCTCTATTTCAAATTTCAGTGTTTTTGGTTTGATTACATTATTGAATTAAATGTATGATTTAGAATCGTGTTCAGACAGATTTCAGTGAGTTATTCCTAAAAATTACAGCCTACAATAAAAAAACTACATATTTCCATGCAAAATAATGGTACCGCTTTCAGCACCAAAAATATGAAATAATCATACCGCTAGGGAGGTTAAAGCCCAAAGGAAGCCAAAACATTTTTCAGTTGTTTTGGATAGACCTTAGAAGGCACATTTCTATCAAGTTTGAGATATCTTTATAACAGTGGATATGGCACTACGCCAACCATGGCACTACCTGCAGGGAGTTTGCATGTTCTCCCTGTGCCTGCTTGGGTTTCCTCCCACACTCCAAAGGCATGTTAGTAGATTAATTGGCTCTGGTCTAAATTGGCCTTAGTAGGTGTAGGTAAGGATGTGAGTTAGGGACCTTAGATTGTAAGCTCCTTGAGAGCAGGGACTCATGTGAATGTACAATGTACGTGTAAATTGATGGCGCTATATAAGTACCTGTAATAAATAATAACTGCTATGATATATCAACATTGTGAAAGCAGGACAAGAAAGAGAGTGGTGGTTGATGGTATGGGATGGTGAAGACTGTAAATGTGCAAAGTACCGTTGAATGCCTTGCCACTATAAAAATAGCAGAGCAGTATAGCAAATAACATCATTAGGCAAAACAAATGGGTACATCTTTGTCACAATTGACAATTAAGCCTTAAAATGTATAAAGCAACAGACCTGTTTTTTTCATCTAGGTAAAGTTGTAGATAGGTCTACATTTTGGTTGAAGGAAAAATAAATGGGAGATACAGGTTGAGGTGCAACTTGGGTGTGGTTTAATGTGGTTTATTTAGGCCCCTTTCACATGCATGTTCCGATCTGGTCCACCTGCCCGTTTTTCAGGCAGACCTGATTGGAACCTTCATTCTCCTCTATGGAGCAGTGGGTGTAAACAGACATGTGTCTGTTTACACCGGCGGACATCCAATCCGATCTGATCCACCAAAAAGAGATGGATGGGGATCCAATTTTCTTTCCGTCTCTTGGATTTGGTCAGATGGAAATGGACAGGCGCTCTGTTTTTATCCGACCGCCCATTGAAGAGAACAAGCTGCTCTGTGTCCGCTATGCAGCAGCGGAGCGAACGCAGACTTGTCACCCGCTTGCTCAACGGGGATCAGTGGAGAGATCCCCCACTGAGCAAGCGGATCTGTTAAATGGGTCCACACCATGTGGAAGGACCCTAAAAGAGGGCATGTCTCTGTAACTGTGGTTAAAGTTGTGTGGTTTACTCATAATGAATGTAATAAACCACAGCTTTATATGAGCCTTATAGGGATCCTTTCCTGTAATGCTTAGTCTGATTTCACTGTCTGCTTTGTTCTTATATAACATTATTGTTACATATAAATATGCTGTGAAGATATGACAGTTGCCATACAAACACATAATGTGGAAGGACACTGATTTAAACTTTTATTCTAGGTGTAGGGATGTGGTTCTGGTTCAGACTGATGTAGGATTTTAAATTAATAAAAATAATGCAGTGTTAATTAATTATCTGTGAGCATTATAATGTGCATTATCCCTTTAAAGTGCTATAATTAAACGTGATTGTGCTGCTAAGGCTTCTTAAAACATTAACCTCTTATATACATACATAGAATAATGGTCAAATACTGTACATGCAATTCTGTGAAAAATACGAGAAATCTTTTTGTGCAAAATTCTGCTGGAAGCAGATGGTGTAGAATTTGGCTTTGTCTGTTTTACATTTAGCAAACAGGTAAACTAAATCTGGTGTTTGACTGCCTGCTGAGTTGCAGTGGGAAGTCATACATTTAGCTGTAAATGTGACAGCTTCCCACTCAAAACTCCTAGGAAGCCAAAAGAATGCATCTCATTCATCTGAATGCTGGGAGATTCTCAGCAAGCAACTGAATGTAAACAAAGGGCAGGGTGCTGCATGACACCATCGAACAAATATGGGTATGTCCATATTTGGTCAATGTTATGAGCCAGCATCCCCACCTTTTGGTCTACAATCAAGCAGCTGGCCCAGGAATCTGTCGTAGCCAGGGGATGCGACGGGAGCAGACATGTTATTATTATTATTATTATTATTACATCGAGTTTATATAGCGCCAAAGGGTTTGCTCAGCGCTGTACAATAGAGGGGGGGACAATACATGAAACATTACAGCAACTACAAACAGCACACGAGGGGTTATAGGGCCCTACTCTTTCGAGCTTACAATCTAGGAGGGAGGGGGTAGTGGTACAGGAGGAAGTGGCTGTGGGGGATGGAGTGGTAGGAGGAATGAAGGAGAGCAGCAGTTAGGTGAGGGTGGGGTAGGCTTCCCTGAAGAGCTGGGTTTTCAGGGAGCGCCTGAAGGTGAGGAGGGAAGGTGACAGTCTGATGGATTGGGGTAGTGAGTTCCAGAGGATGGGGGAGGACCTGGAGCAGTCTTGCAGACGTGCGTGTGAGGAGGAGACATGTGGATGTATTCCCTACTAATTCACATACAGGAGGGGTGGATATCTGGGGGCCCCTATGTATAAAGTGGCTTCCAGATACTGATAACTCCCTCTATAGAATCCCCACATCCACCCTACGCTTTCCTTCCTCATCTTGAACCTTTCCTGGCCGCTAGTTCTGCCCCTGATATAGGAGGTACCTGTCCTTACACTACTTACATGTAATTGCATGCCAAAACCTGGAGAGCAGATACATAAAGTGGAACTATGCTCACCTCTGAACCCGCAATGCGCTGTCCCAGAACTCCCCAATTGCCCGCTGACATCTTCAGGCGACTAGCTTCCAAGTCCTGAATGCTGGCCTCTGTCATTGGCCAGGCAGGGATGACATCACTCTCGTGCATTTGCGAAGGTTCTGTCAAATTCGGCATTGTTAAATTTGTACAGTGAGCTGCGCCTGTGTGTCTCACTGTAAAGGGGTGAACAGGCAGGTAGGTAGTTTTAATGCAGAATAGACCAAGCATATCCCTTCTGCATTAAAAATTCTGCCTGTTAACCCATTTTTTTATTTTTTACCTAAAGTTCCACTTTAAAGAGACTCTGCTGACTCAAGATGGCCACCAAGGGTCACCTAGATCCAGTGCAGCCAAACGACACGCTGTCTCCATGAACCAGGAAACCACAGAGAAATAAAGTTTCCCCTTGACTTTCTCTCCAGGCTGTGATGCCCAGGTCCTGAATGCTGGCTGCTGTCATTGGCCAGGCAGGGATGACATTACTCCCATGCATGATCGGGAGTTCTGTCAAATTCAGCATTGCCAAATTTGTACAGTGAGCTGTGCCTGTGCGCCTCACTGTAAAGGGGTGGACAGGAAGATAGGTAGCTTTAATGTAGAAGAGACAAAGCATGTCTCTTCTGCATTAAAAATACTGCCTGTTTGTCCATTTTTTATTTTTTACCTAAAGTTCCACTTTAAAAAGACTGCTGACTCAAGATGTCCACCAAGGGTCAAATAGATCCAGTGCAGCCAACCGACATGCTGTCTCCATGAACCAGAAAACCACAGAGAAACAAACTTTCCCCTTGACTTCCTCTCCAGGCTGTGATGCTGCTTTGACCAGGTGCCACCTACAGTGGAGTAGCAGACTGCACCTGCCTGCATGCTGACTTTTTTAAAACAGCACTGGGACCCACCAAAATATTTATCAGACCTATATAAGGGTTTGTTCCTGCCTGTCCACCCATTTTTTTTTTTTTACCTAAAGTTCTACTTTAAATAGACTCTGCTACTCAGGATGGCCACCAAGGTTCACCTAGAAGATCCAGTGCAGCCAACCGGAATGCTGTCTTCAGGAACCAGGAAACCACAGAGAAACAAAGTTTCCCCTTGACTTCCTCTCCAGGCTGCGATGCCGCTTTGGTCAGGTGCCACCTACAGTGGAGTAGCAGATTGCACCTGCCTACATGCTGACTTTTTTAAAACAGCACTGGGACCCACCAAAATATTTATCAGACCCATATGAGGGTTTTTTTTATAAATTTTGGGGTGTTTCCAGCAAAATGTAATTTACCATATTTTTTTCTTTCCCATAATATCAGTTTGCTACAGTACATCTTTCATATTCCACAGGTGTACCACTTCACAAGCAGGTTTAGGGCATCCCCAGGCATGTTATTTAAATTAATTCTGCTCTCCACTGAACTGAATTTATTTCTTTATTTATTTTGCATGGGTGCATGTTCCCCAGGGCAGTGCCAAGCTCTCCGTACCCTTTGTTTGCCTCTTAGCATTGATAATGACCAGTTGATTTTAAAGATTCAGCTCCCCTTGACTTCAGTGGGATGCTGATTGACATTCAAACTTACAAGCAGTTTCGGGAACATCCTGCAAAAAGAAAGCAGGTACATATGTCTCATCTCTAGGGGAAGATAAAGGGTTGAGTGACCACCTTTCATGTCATCTTTCTACTGCTTTCTAGTATGCAAAAAAAACAAAGCAATACAGGCTTAAAGGAGAAAGCACAGAACAGAGAGATATACAGGCACGGTATCACATTATACTATGTACAAAAAAACGTGAACAATAGCTTGTAGGGTGATCACATAGTTCTTCTGAATTTCACAAAGAAAGCTAACAATGTTAACCCATGCAGCGCAATGTAGTTGTAGTGTAGAGGCTTGCACAAAGCTGCTGCGGCAAGAACGTCTGACATGTTTATGAAACATCAACAGGCACATTTGCTTTGTGAATTTTTGCCTTTGACATAGAGTTATAGATCTCTTACTTCATTCCCCCTGAATGCAGGGCTGATGCGTGCTGAATCATAGAAAAGGTTTCCAGACGTGGGAAGGTTGCGTCTTTGTTTAACTGGGTTCCCACTAAACAAGTGTCCTAAATTGCAGTGTGCACAGTGCTCGTTCTGTTTTGCCCCAAGTGCAGCTTTCACATCCCCTGGAGGGGTTGGTGAAAAGGAGGCTGACCACTAATAGAGTAGACGTGAATCTCTCCTTTGTTACCCACAGACAGAGCAAGGTCATGTTACCCTGGCAACTGTAAGCATTTCCTTTCTCCCTTTGCTTCACCCCACCTCCATGTACCCATTCCTGGGAATCCCAGACCACAGTTCAGGGCTGTGCATTTGGGGTTAGAGGTCAGATAGGAGCACAATGGACATGTTAAAAGAAAGCAAAAAATAATACCATGGCTCAGCCTGAGCTGGCTCTGCCAATTGCAGTCTACGATGTTCCAAACCTTTTAACTCTTTGTCCTCCATTAAAAGACTACAAATGTATTACTAAAGCAACACAGCCTGAACTGACTATATGAGCCAACAGCAGGTAGAACTTATCGGAAAAATTTCATTTTAACATTATGCCGTGTTAACCATTTACAACCACATAATTTTTTGCCAAAAAGTAAGCATATTTGGATCAACACCATCTCTGTGCCTATCAATTTACATCAAGAAATGTACATCGCTTTATGATTCTGAAAAAGTAGATTTGCATTGAAGGCGGATTTCAAACTTTTTTGATCCAACAAAATATATTCGTGCACTCTGTGAAGAATTATATAAAGTAATTTATTAATCCAGACTGTCCTCATCGTAATATATGTCATTCTTCACACATCATACATAGCTGCATGCAAATATTCAGGTGAACCTAAACTTTGCCTAAATATTTGTAGATCTGTCCAAGGCAGGGGCGGACTGACAACTCATGGGGCCCCCGGGCAATAGGAGATCATGGGTCCCCTGTGTCCTTGCCCAAACTCAAAAAAGCCTATGAAAAAGGTACCAGGGGCATCTCATGGGGCCCCCTACTGACCCCGGGCCCTCGGGCAGTGCCCGAATTTCCAAATGGTCAGTCCGCCCCTGGTCCAAGGTGTGGAAAATCCTCAGCTGCACATACTTTCTTTCGTTTCACTCTCCTGCTGCCCTGTTCACCATTTGGAAGCAAAGTAAGAATTCCATGTGTAAGCCCCTAGCTTGTGCAGGACTAAAGACTATTTCCTACCCCTTTGTGACATAGCTGGGTGCCTAATCAATCAATCACCAAGCAACATCACTGTCAGGTAGAAGGAGAAGAAGGATGAGTGAGCCGCATACTGCCCATGGTTGAATAAAGTAAATTAATGAAGCAGCAGGGGAACAAAAGGAAACTGAGTATGTGTGGCTGCTGAGGACAGCATCTCCCCCTGCACATTCTCATGCTTCTAGTTAGCAGAGGAAAACTAACTTTTATGTTGCATTGGAATGAATTGTAAAAATGATCCACAAGCAGATATTTATCAATCTCAGGACAGGACTATGTGTCTCCCTTCCTGCTTGTTTAACCCCTTTGCACCTAAGGGTAAAACAAATCCTAATGCCTAAGCACAATTTTGCAACTTTGACATGTGTTAGAAAAACCATGCATATCATCACAACTACTTTGTGCATCCAGGTGGATTATAACTTGTTTTTTTTTTTCAGAACAAATTGGGCTTTCATTTGGTGGTAAATGATAATGGATATCTCCCAGGGGCGGACTGACCATTTAGTCACTCGGGCACTGCCCGAGGGACCAGGGTCAATAGGGGGCCCCATGAGATGCCCCTGGTACCTTTCATAGGCTTTTTTGGGTGTGGTTTGAGTGTGGGAGAGGACACAAGGGCCCCATGATTTCCTATTGCCCGGGGGCCCCATGAGTTGTCAGTCCGCCCCTGATATCTCCTGATTTTTTTTTTGTTTAATAATCAAAGGAAAACTGGCCCGAAATAGTAAAAGAGAAAATTTTCTTTTACATTTTGCTGTATGCTTTTTGCTACTTTCATAACCTACCACCAAAGAACAACCCAAAATAATTTCTCCTGCTCCTGATGATCGCAGCGATACCACATGTGTGTATGTTAGTTGTTGTTTGTACCCGTAGTATGGCCCAGAAACAATAATGCACATTTTGCTTTTTTTTTTTGCCTTGCCACTAACTGACACGGATTCTAATCCTGACCAAAAAAAAGAAATACTGACCATGTCCCTTGCCCCTGACCTTTGACCCTTGCATTGATCTTTGACCCTGACCTTGACCCATACATTAACTCTGGCACTGACCTAGATCAAACCGTAATCTATGTTCTTTCTTTCTTTCTTTCTTTCTTTCTTTCTTTCTTTCTTTCTTTCTTTCTTTCTTTCTTTCTTTCTTTCTTTCTTTCTTTCTTTCTTTCTTTCTCTCTCTCTCTCTCTTTCTTTCTTTCTCTCTTTCTTTCTTTCTTTCTTTCTTTCTTTCTTTCTTTCTTTCTTTCTTTCCTCTCTGTCAATGTATCTCTCTCCTCCATTCAAAGAGAAAACATAGGGGTGGGCTTCACAGTGACTAATCACTGTGCTAGCCAATCAGAGGCTACCACAGCGATCAGATGAGCTCGAATCGGGAGTTCCAGGCCCCAATCAGTAGCGCAACAATTAAGGGGTATCATTAAAAGCACACAATTCCTTTAAAAACAATGTTTGGTGGGGTGTCTTAAATTTGCCTGTGAAGGGGTGAATCTGTAGGATGTATACAAACAAAAGTTAAATTTACAAAGAAAATAAAAAATGAAAAAATACCATTTAAATTGCTGGCTGCTAAATGACATTTCCCAGCTGCTTCTTTCTGTTTTTAAACAAAGTAGCTGGGTTTTCCCTTCACCAATACCAGACTTCCACATGTCCACATGCCCTCAAAATGAGGAGGGTACCTTGCCCCAAAGCACCTAGTCCTCACTTTATTGTGGAAAAGTGCCTCTTCTCCACCTCCCTGGACATGGGGGGGGTCTGTGGGAAGAAAACGTATCTAAATCATGAAGCCCTCTTTAATATGAGGGGCCCTCCTGATATCCCAAATGAGTTTTTTTCTATAGCAGTCCTTGCTCATCGTGATTGATGTCTAAATCACTGGAGATTGAGATTGACAATCAATTTGCACAGCGGGTCTTTTTTGTTATTAAAGGGCTTTGTAAAACTTTTGGTGTGTTTATTTATATTGCTATTTTTTCAGTGAGTAACTGGAGACAGATATCTGGGAGAATCCTTATCTTAAATAAGCTATAAGATTCAAATAAGTTGCCCCCACAGACTGCCATGTCCACCAGGCTAGGAATGTGTTTGAGAGGCTCTTATTCCCATGGGAGCAAGGTGCTTTGCCAGCACTCCCCTCCATGGTACCCCCCCTATGTTGGGGGGGTAAGTAGTTGGCATTGTTTAGGTGGGGGTGCTACATGCTCACCCTCTTACTTGGCCATCTTGATTGCACAATCAGATAAGGGTCTGGTATACATTTTAAGGACTCCACACAAAAAAAGCATGGGATCTTCCCAAAATCCATACCAAGCCTTTGTTTGAGCAAACAGCCTTGCTTAATATGGATATCGGATCCCCATCAAGGATAAGGGTCCATATTTTTAGAAGGAATTCTACACGGTTTCTTTTTTCAAAGTGTTATTAGTTGTTATGGTGCACCATAACAACTAATGACTGTGTGACAGTCAACGTCGTAGTAAGTAATGTCAGCAGAAACTAGGATGCAAGCAGTCAACCACAGAGTGTCCTTCTAGGATGAAGGCGGCACAGCGGAAATTTGTCATTTAGTGGTGGTATTAAAGCTTCTGTTAAATGAATGACTCCCTGCTGCAGTCACGCTTTTTATTAAGCTGTCCCAGGATGGCCCGGACAGTGGGCCAGAATCTGTACTGTGCCCTCGTGATCCCAGTATTGTGCCCTTCTCTCTCCCTCTGTACTGTGCCCTTCTGCCTCCCCCCACTCTCTTCCTCTGTATTGTGCCCTTTGTATTTTTTTTAAAGTACAAATAAATATATGTTTAATTCTTTCAACTATTTATACTTTAATTCCTGAGAGCAGGTGAGTAAATTGGGGCAGGGTGATAGGGGCTCCAGTGCATTACTTTGCCCATGGGCCCATGATGCCTTTAAGACTGCCCTGTTGCTAGCCTCTGTTTTTGAGAATGTTAGTTCACTGTCTGTCATGCTAATGCTTTGGCTTCAACACTTTCTGTGTTGAAAATACTGACACTCTTCTGATACTAATGTACAACATGCGTGCTCTGGGTCTATGATCTGAAAGTATTGAAGATTTTTAGAAGATGTTTTGCAATGCAGCCCATATACAGTACTTCTCCCAATCACTCATAACAGAAAACATCTGACAGGATTCTAGCAGGGGCGGACTGACAACTCATTGGGCCCCCGGGCAATAGGGGATCATGGGGCCCCTGTGTCCTTGCCCAAACTCGAAAAAGCCTATGAAAAAAGTACCAGGGGCATCTCATGGGGCCCCGTACTGACCCGGGCCCTCGGGCAGTGTCCGAGTTTCCAAATGGTCAGTCCCCCCTGGATTCTAGTCATTCCCCACTTTATCCAAAACTAGTAAAAGTTGACTGTACATACATTTTAGGCTAAAAAGGTGAAGTTTGACACCAAACTTTATCAAATCCATTAAAATAGGTAAACATTTTCACTTATAGTATATTCTTGCAATCAGGTGACTTTAGGGCTCCATGCACACTGGTTTAAAAAAATTCCGCTTCTACAAAGAATTTGTGTTTTGCCTGTAGAAGCAGCTCAATGTTATCCTATGTGCCCATGCACATTCGGACATTTAGAGGCATATGCTAAGCTCAGAGTTTAGGCAGAAAAACCCTTCTGGTTTACATTTTTGATTGGAGTTTTTTTAGCAGAAAAATCGCTAAACACTTTTAAAGGCGCATAAACATTGTACAAAAAATGCTCTATATGAGCAGTTTTTTTTTTTGGCCAAGGGAACTGTTTTTAGGCCCAGTGTGCATAGACCTAAAGGTTGCATTTTAAGCTAAATTTCTGGGAATGGGTTGATTATGTAATTGTAAATAATTAGAGTAGTATATGTTTTAAAAAAACATATTTCTCACTATTCCTAACTTGAACCTATTAAATAATAATAATAGAAGTGCTCACATGTACTGTCAAATTAAAGCCCTATCTGTCCTTCACCCAAAAATGTATATTATAGGATATATAAACCCTCTCAGCGTCTGTGAATCTTCAAAAATTCATCTATATAGTCCTCCCATGCTCAAAATTGCCAATCTCTATGTATGGCTGCCAACACATTGCCACATACCACAATGGAAAATTGTTAAATAGAAATTATTTGGTGCTGCACTAATATTTATTTATTTATTTATTTCAGGTACTTATATAGCGCCGTCAATTTACGCAGCGCTTTACACATATATTGTACATTCATATCAGTCCCTAACCCTCAAGGGGTGTACAATCTAAGATCCCCAACTCACATTCATACATACACATACTAGGGCCAATTTAGACAGCATCCAATTAACCTACCAGCATGTCTTTGGAGAGTGGGAGGAAACCGGAATACCCGGAGGAAACCCACACAGGCACAGGGAGAACATGCAAACTCCAGGCAGGAGGTAATAAATGAATATATCCCTTAATCAAAAAATCATAAAACCAAAAAAACAACAAAAAAACTTCATGGATAACAGTAAAATTATAAATCTAAGGTGTAACCTAGGTACACCATAAATAGGTGACTATAGGTGACAATCCTTATTAACCATAAATGGTGCCAACATAAATGGTGATAATTCCACAAATAGGATCCCACCACGACAGTGCTAAATATGCACTAAAATATTGCTGTGATGTGAGAATATACTTTCAGGTATGCTGCATGTCAACTAATAGTGGCTATAAACCAAACAGAAAAAAGACACATATAGTGCAGATAGTGAAAAAGAAAACTATTAAAAAAGTGGTTAATGGGTAAAACCACAAAGCTGATATAACGCAACACAGTTGCTGAAAATAGAATCAGGCAAAACTCAAACAGAAACTGTTATGATTTAGGTGAACCATATAATAGTGACCTCTAATTGGGGATAAAGTGAAAAAATTAGTGGCTAAGTGACACTAATACAGTGCTGTATATGGTGGACAATTATAAGCCACAAAGCCTACAAATGTAAAGAGTATAAATAAAAGTGAACTATTTATTTGTGACCCCCAAATTAGGGGATAAATAGTGGAATAAGTGACACAAACGTGAATCCCTGACACATGAAGTAAAACGATTCAACCGAACTAGAAAGTCCAAAACCACCTAAAATGGTGGAGGTGTTCTATAGTCCTTAAATAATGTTGGTATATGAAAGGTTATACATAGAAAGAGATCCATCACTGGGTGAAATGCCAACTCATCTCCATGAAGCGACCCCACAGGGTCAAAGCACTTGTTCAAGCAATACCGCACCAACTGGGAACCCGGACCCCCTCCTGAAGGTATAGGGTCCAACGATGGATCAATTCCCCTCACTGATGGATAACAGCACTGCAGGCAGCCGCCTCAGAAATATCCCAGGATCAGCCAATCCTCATACAGCCAGAGAAGATAAAAAGGGAGATGCTCCTATAGTGTAATAACGTTTTGATTAGAAGTAATAAAGTAATACAAGTGCCCAGTCACATGTACATATCTTTAAAGAAGCCTTATGTGAAACTACATGCTGTGGGTGTACTTTGCATTGGTGTCTATTGGAGTACCAAGATGGCATCCACACCGGAAATTACGTCACCACGTCCGGAAATTGCGTCACCACGTCCCACGCGTTACATCACGCTAACACGTGACATACCCCAGATGGAGATTGTACTTGTTTATTGTCCTAGGACGTCATTAACTATTATATCTGTATCTTTAGCTCTGCTGGTGAATGTGAGGATCCCTCTAATGTCTTACAGTCCCCTCCAGTGATGCTCCTGTGAGATGCGCAAACCTGAGGGAGAGAAACACAGGAGCGTTACTTGGGGGGACGGTAGGACATTAGAGGGGCCCTCACAGTCACCAGCAGAGCTAAGGATGCAGAAATAATAGTTAATGACGTTCTGGGACAATAAACCCAAGTACAATCTCCATCTGGGGTAACTGAATAACAAGCACAGCACAGGAGCGGGGTGTGACGATCGCGGCGTCATAGCCCAGTCCTTCTCACCAAACTCGTGACCAAAGGTCTAGCCAATCTAAAACCTTGCTGTCACGTGCGTAACAATGCCACGCCGATCTGCACCCTGCAGAAAGATTTTCCAGCTAATGGACCACAATCTGTGTATTTGCAGCCTAGGAGCGATTGCTACTGGGTCAGGTTAATTACGCAATTAACCCTTCACACTGCCACCACCTCCTTTATGTACAGAGAAAGAAGAAACTCGGCAATATTAGCAATACACTATGATGTTTGCATAAGCGTCCGTATACCACTGTCACCGCAGGCAGAGATATACAGAAGTTTAAAACACACACAGTAGCGCTCTTCAGAGGCAGGGATTCTTAGTTTGCATTAAAGAGCTTTAGAAACAGTTCAACACTTTCAGAAAGTAAGATTTATTACTAAAAGGTCAAAAGGGTGCAATAAAAATATTTACAGAAAAGATGTAGCCAATATATATATATATATATATATATATATATATATACAGAGAGCAATAACACAGCAAAGAGATAACAGAAAGGAATTTAGAGAGATAAAGTATTTGCCAAAAGTCCTAGTTTAAGCAGCGTTCAAGTTTCAGAGCAAAAGGGCCATGTTATGATCCGCCAGGCGGAGCCTTCCGGCTGCCAACTGATAGACCAACCCAGAGCGTGGGGTCTAAGCCCGGGCTGTGCCTTCACCAGGGCCCCTGATGGTGGGGATGGACTTGAAACAATCCCGGGCCAGGTCACGACCTCTGGGCGGGCCCACCAGCGGCTGGGAAGGCCTCCGGGGATGCGTGTAGGTACCGGGAGAGCCAGATATGAGGCGGATGACGGCCCCAGCAGGGTGGCATGGATAGTGGTTCCGTGGGGGGTAAGCGGGGTACCAAATCAGCGGGCAAGGAGTAGTCAGGTCACATGCAGGGTCAGCCAGGTAAATCAGTCCGTAGAATAGTCAGGATATCCGAGTCAAAACGCAGGAGCAGGCAGAGTAGTCAGGACAAGCCGGGTCAAACACAGGGGCAGGCAGCGTAGTCAGGGTTGAAAACAGGGTCACAGAACAGGAGCAGGTATCCAGGATCACATAAGACCTTGCGGCAATGGGTGACAGTGCAGGGCATCTTTAAATAGTGCGCCCTGCACTGTCATTGGCTGGCTGGGACGCGCCCCCGGCTGTCATTGGACGCCTGAGGCGCGTACTCGACTCTCTACTGCGCATGCGCGGCGTCCTGTCAGCCGCGGCTCGCCGCCAGTGCGCATGCGCGGGGGGACGGCGCCGTGATGCAGGATTCCGGCGCCGTGATCCCTGACAGGCCATCTCCTAAAGTTGGTTCCGATGTTAAAAGGGAGAATCTTCAACTTAGCTCAACTCAACTTAGCTTAACTTTCTACTCGAAACATAACAGCTTTTTCTAGGAACTCAGCAGGGTGTCTCCTTAAAGCAGGGAACCAATCGGGGAGGGGTGTTGTAGGCGGGGAGCTCAGGCTATGACCAAATCCCTCCCAAATTATACTATGGTCAATAACTTTTCCTAGGTACATGTAACATTCTATCCATGGGTAGATTATTACGCAGAATCATCTGCTGAATGTCTAGATATGAAATATGACATACCTGCTGGGATGGTTAAGGAGATATAATTTTCTGCTCTCCTGTTTGTGTTGGCTAGGGGGTGTAATATATCAGACGACTTGTATTAAAGTGACCGGCCTGAATATATGCCTGGTTTTTATGTAAGTCTTTCATATTCCAAGATATGAAATCATAGGGGAAAATAGATGTTGAATGTGATGTCTGGTTTACGACTACCTGGAATGTCTTTGAGCTCAGTGAAGGACTTGGTTTTATGGCTTTACGATATCCCAGATTGAGGACCTAACAGGCATCTGGGCACCAGCTAGGTTGGGATTTTATAGCCCTGGAGCTCTCCCGCTGAGCCTGATTGCCTGTGACCTCTGCATCATACAGACCACATGTCACTCAACAGAGAGGGAAGGGGGTTGAGGGAAGCTGATTTGGGAGTAGAAGATGGAGGCCTTTGCCAAAATGGAGGTTCGCATCCATCTCTGTGTGCAAGATTGCTACACTGGGTATCTGGTGAAAACTGCTTGCCAGACAGTACAAATACCCCCTAAAATGACCCCTTTTTGGAAAGTAGACAGACTGAGGTATTTAGCCAGAGGCATGGTATTCTTTATGAGGATGCATTCGAAGGATCAGTTTTGAGTGGATTCTAATATGGAATGAGTTTAAAGATATATACAAGTATTTTTGGGGTAAGAGTATTTAATTCAGCCACATAGAAGTGGACACTGGGTGATTTATGCAAATCTTGAACACAATATACAGTGAGATTTTGTATTTGAGTTTTATTTTGACATTTATGCAATAAGGATAATGCACTATACATAGTTTTTCTTGTTTTATGAGGCACACGTGGACATTTAAGAGTGATATTTTTGGAGATGGATCAAGTGGAAGTATGAATTTTTGAAGATTCACAAACGCCGAGAGGGTTTATTTGACTTTGGACTTTCGGGGGAGAAAGTGTGACTTTTTGGGCGTTTTCTTATATATTTTGTGGGTATACTGATTTTTGTTATTTATTTTAGGATATATTTTATCTGAAGCAGCTAAAAAAAATCCTCTGAGCTGCATTTAGTGTGTTTGCTTACTCCAACTTTACATATCATACAATGTGTTTGGCATATTATTTTATTTATATTGGCATACTACATAAAGCAATACTTAAAATGAATTGCAGGTATGTCGTGTATTCTGCATTATACATATGGCAGAAAGTACTGCTTACAATTTTCCCCAAGAAACAGTTCCTCTTAAAAGAACCTCTAGTATTACTACTACTACTTGAGATCTACTTTTACAAAAGTTACTTTTGCATTTGAAAAGTATAATATTGTTCATTAGTATAAACAACATTTAAATGAGGTCTCTTTGCATTTGCTAATGAAAGGCAAGGGCGGTTGTTGTCTAGCACTTAATCTGTTTTGTAAAGCAAATACCTGTACACAGCCTATTATTTATTAATGTACTGTATTAATTTGCAAAGATCTAACATATTCTGTAATATTTTACATGTAACTATTTTCATTAGTCCCTCACCCTGATGAAGGTGATAACAATCTGTTCCTTTGAAAATCACACACACATACACTCTGACCTGTTTCAGGCTGATGACAGTTTTGGGTATCACCATATTTTTGGGTTGTAGAAGCAACCTGGAGCATCTGAATGAACATCCCATGTAGATGCAGTAAAGGGGATTTACTAAAATTGGAGAGTGAAACATCTGGGGCAACTCTGCATAGAATCCAATTAGCTTCCAGGTTTTATTGTCACAGCTTAATTGAACAAGCTGAAGTTAGAAGCTGATTGGTTACTATGCACAGCTGCACCAGATTCTGAATGCTCCAGTTTTAGTAAATCTCTCCCACTAAATTATTTGAAGTAAATTAAACCCATTTCATAAAATGTTTGTTTTTATTTCTTCATTTTAAGATGAACTTGCTATACAGATTATTTCAGTACATAATCTGAATTTCTGTAATTTATTTATTACAGGTACTTATATAGATTCATCAATTTACACAGTGCTTTACACATACTGTATATTGTACATTCACATCAGTCCCTGCCCTCAAGGAGCTTACAAGCTAAGGTCCCTAGCTCACAGTTATACATGCTAGGGCCAGTTTAGACAGGAACCAATGAACCTACCAGCATGTCTTTGGAGTATAGGAAGAAACTGGAGTATCTGGAGGAAACCCATGCAGGCACAGGGAAAACATGCGAACTCCAGGCAGGTCATGTCATGGTGGGGATTTGGACCTGTGACCCTGGCGCTGCAAGGCCGAGGTTCTAACCACTTAGCCACTGTGCTGCCCCTGTAATATTTAAAAAAAACCATTGTGTCAGGGATAGGTCACACCATAAATGGTGCATCCAAGGACACATGTTTTTGTGTGCTCTAGCATGTTCCAGTACGCCATGATTAGGACAGCCCATTAATTTCATAGCACTGAAGGCTTAATTTTCAAATTCATGCCATAAAAAACTGCATGGCACTGCATTTTGGTGACCACAAATGTACCCACAGTTTGTAGATACGTGGAGGTGCCAATAGTCTAGGTTCATATCTCTGTGGCTGGGGAATGCACGCAAAGTTCCCAACCTGCATTGAAATCAGATGCTCTTAAGTAGGGGTGCATTTAAACTGATATTAATGAATTTTAAAAGAGGAGTTTTGCACAGAACAGCCCCAACCCTCCTCTTCTCGGGTCCCCTGCCAGTGCTCCTGGCCCGTCCCTCCTGCCGAGTGCCCCCAGAGCAAGCTGCTTGCTATGGGGGCTTGCAGAAAGGCTCGCTCCTGACAGGAACAGCTGGCTCTGGCTCTCAGTGGTGTGCCAAGAGACTGAGACAGCTGCTGGTCAGGAATCTGGGTGGTTCCCAACATTAAAGTAACAATCCTTCCATAGTTTGGAGTGGCTGAGTGACATCAGCCAACAGACTTTAGCTTGCTGTTGGTTGAATCTGGGTCACAAGAGTGCAGAACGAAGTGCAGGCCTGTGTCCCACAGGAAAAAGTAGGGCCAAAATTGCTTTGGCCTTGCTTCTCCTTTAAAAATGGAGGGTTTACTGTCACTTTAAGCTTTCAAATGGGCCATGGTTCTGTAAGTCTACAAACAAAGTTCTCACTGACCTCTGTAGCTGCATGTAATGTAAAGTGATTAATTCTCAAAATCCTCAAAGATTACAACAAAAACTCCTAAGTGGGGAAGTAAGGAAGTATATAGAAAAGATCTGAGATTTCAGTGCCTCTTTTGTGATATTTAAAGATGTGTTTCTCCACTTTCATTTAGCTACAGAGGTGAATAAGGGGCTTAATGTGTTTTATTATCTTGTTTATGTAAACACTTTAGTATGCATAGTCTGCACAAAAATATACTTTAATATGACAATTTCTATTACACGGCAGTCTGTTATTTCCAAAATAATACTCTTTTCCCCTTAGCCCCTCCTGTACTAAAAAGAACAAATGACTTTTTCCTCCTCCATCTGCACCCTAGTATGATTGACCTCATGTCCTGCACACCTTGATATAGTAAGGGTTTAGGTGTACAGTATATTCTGACAGTTGATGTGTTCCAACGTAATGTAGTGTTATGACATAACATGACAAGTCATATGTTCTCACATCCTGAAATGTTCTGACACAGTGAGGAATTCTGACAGCTGTGTTCCCACATAGTGCTATGTTTTGACATAGAGACTAGCAAGCAGCACACATTTTTTGCATAGTCAGCAATTGTGCTACATAACAACCATAACACAACTGCACAGCAAATGTACCCACAAGCCTCTTTTTTACAGTATATACACCTAAAATATGAGCTCCTTACTTCTAGAGGTGAGTTATGACAACTACATTCCTGAATTTAGCCATTTAAACCATATGTTTTAAATCATATAATTCTAATCCCCAATAAACATCTGCAAATTTATGTTGCTGTCCTATGTCAATAGGAAGCTACACAAAATAAGAAATACCTTTAACTGGAAAACAGTGCTATGCTATCTAAGCAGTGCTGGACAAATGAGACAATGACAGAGCAGGCCATGTACTCATCCACAGTGAATGGTCAGGGAGAGCTGCTAATTGGCCTGCTTTGTGTGAACATTACTTCATGACTTCTCCAGCCTATATGATCAAAGCTTGGCCATCTGATTACTGTAAAACAATATCCTCTGATATATAGTACCTTGAAAAAGTTTTAAGAACCTTGATCAGTTCTCTCCTTTTACTTTTTTAATAACATTTTTTTTTTGTTTGAAAAGTACAGTATGTTCACTGCCTACATATTTAATACCTACATTTTAACATTTTGCAGAGCCACCTACAGCAGCAATACAGATATTTAGGTGTCCTGTAGTTTAATCTTTAATAATAAATAACTGAAGCTATGAAACAACTTCCTCTAGCTTTCAGTCAAAAGGGCTGGGAAGAGGCGTATTTAGCCAGGGCAAGTCAATTTGCAGGTCTTTATTGAGACTGAAAGCATTGTAAAGTCACATTTTTTTTACATGCTCTGTGCAATGGTATTGCACAGAACAGCCTCAATCCTCCTCTTCTAGGGTCCCCCGCCAGTACTCCTGGATCCTTCTCTTCTCAATTTGCCACCATAGGAAACAGGCCCAGACTGGTCATACGGCACACCTGGCATTTGCCCGGTGGGCCGGACCACATGGCCTAAGAAGAGTGCCCTGTTGATGACCGGGCCACACAGTGGCAGGTAAGTGGCGACCGCAGTCCAGACAGTGTAACACAGACCGTGACCGCCACTCACCTCTCGCTATGTGGCTATGCCTAAAGCAGAGCTGGCAAGAGATGCGGCAGAGACAGCTCCAGAATGGGAGCCTCCAGTGACAAAAAGGAACTGCCTGCAGTGGGGACACACCTTCCAGGCCAGCCGCTGCAGATACAGCAATACAGCGACACTGAAGGGACAACAGCGGCTTCTCTCCTTCGCCAGCCAGCACACTTTGACAGCCAAACAGTCCTGCTTTGTAGAGGCAGTGCGGGGTTTGAATGGGCTGTCTCTTTGATGGATGGGCTATCTCTTTGCTGGATGAGATGTCTCTTTGATAGATGGGATGTCTCTTTGCTGGACAGGATGTCTCTTTGCTGGATTGGGATGTCTCTTTGCTGGATTGGGATATCTCTTTGCTGGACTGGGCTGTCTCTTTGCTGGATGGGGATGACTCATTGCTGGATTGGGATGTCTCTTTGCTGGATTGGGAAGTCTTTTTGCTGGATTGGGATATCTCTTTGTTATATGGGGATTTCTCTTTGCTGGATTGAGATGTCTCTCTGCAATATGGGGATGTCTCTTTACTGGATTGGGCTGTCTCTTTGCTGTATTAGGTTGTCTCTTTTCTATATGGGAATGTCTCTTTCCTGGACTGGGCTGTCTCTTTGCTGGATGGAGATATCTATTTGCTGGATGGGATCTCTCATTGCTGGATTGAGATGTCCTTTACTGGATAGGGATGTCTCTTTACTGGATTAGGTTGGCTCTTTGTTATATGGGGATGTCTCTTTGCTGGATTGGGCTGTCTCTTTGCTATAAGGGGATGTCTCTTTGCTGGATGGGATGCATCTTTGCTGGACTGCACTGTCTCTTTGCTGGATTGGGATATCTCTTTGTAGGATGGGGATGTCTCTTTCCTGGATTGGGATGTCTCTTTGCTGGATGGGGATGTCACTTTACTGGGTTGGGATGTCTCTTTACCGGATGGGATGGCTCTTTGTTATATGTGGATGTCTCTTTGCTGGATTGGGCTGTCTATTTGCTATATGGGGATGTCTCTTTGCTGGATTGTGCTGTCTCTTTGCTATAAGGGGATGTCTCTTTGCTGGATGGAATGCGTCTTTGCTGGACTGCACTGTATGTTTGATGGATTGGGATGTCTCTTTGCTGGATGGGGATGTCTCTTTGCTGGATTTGAATGCCACTTTACTGGGTTGGGATGTCTCTTTACTGGATGGGATGTCTCTTTGTTATATGTGGATGTCTCTTTGCTGGATTTGGCTGTCTATTTGCTAATGCTATTTGGTAAAAAATGTTTAGGCTTTACAATCATAATTTACACACAAATTACAATTTGTAGGTACAGCTGCACTCTGCAAGGGCATTTGCTCCAGAGTAAATGAGATAAACTTCACTTTGCAAAGAATATCCAATCACATGCAATGAAAATAAAAAACAGCATTTTTCCTTGCACATGATTGGATGATGGAAGTCAGAAGAGCTTTCCGACATTCACTAAGCTCTGGAGCAAATAAATCAACCCCATAAAGTTGGACTATCAGATTTTAGTTGCTGTAGTAATGGATAAAGTTCACCTTTGGGAACATACTATATGTTCCACTCGTTTTTTAGGATGGAACATGTAGCATGTTCCCACTTCTGCATCCTCTTGCTAATCCCCTCCCCCCCCCCCTTGTGACAGCATAGGCCACAAAAAAAAAAATAATGATATATTTTTTACCTGCAAAAAAGTGCATTTGTTATTTTTTTGGAAAGGTGGACTTAGCCTTTAAAAGAAAAAATTCTCGTATATGCCTTTGGAGAGGGCACAGACAAATCAGTTATTGATGTGGTTTTGTTAAATTAAACCTGTGCACCGAATACCAAAAAGTATAACAAATTATTTATAACAGCTGCCACCCCGTGAAGTGTAGATACACTTGCATTAATGATAAGTGAAAATAGGGGGCGCTAGTGTGCATAATATGCTAATATTCAACAAAAAGAAATAAATGTATGTACCAAAAAAACATAAATGAATATAATAATACCAGATACACATGCATCAATAGCATATGATAGTAGGGGGCACTAGGGTCCATAATGTGCTGCATGTAATATACAGTCAAAAAAAATTATATGTACCAGGCAATCATAAAGTAATAAATCAATATTAGTGACACCAAATCCCAATTGTATGTAAACAATCACTGTGCGTGTGTCATAAGCAAGAGTCCATGAAAAGACCAACAAAATCTTCTATTCCACCTCCAAATTCTGTGCCAATGAAACACTAAACACACTCCAGATGGCATGTGACCCTTTTTTCCAAAATGGGCAGCACAGGCTTAGCTGAAAACTCCACATGATATATCTTGTATGTCAAAGACCAGCCCAACTCATAGATGTTTACCATAGGGTATCTCCACCACAATGCTGTCACATCATCATACGTGTATGGACCAAAGGGATAGAAAAGTGCTCATACTGCAGTAAATTTATTATGTACACAGTGAATGGTAAAAAAAAATACAGATGTGCCCTTAAATTATAACTGGCACATATCAGCCCTAATACAGCAATGAATGTGTTAAGAAGCACCTCCTCTCCGCCAAGTCCTGGAGCCGGCCTGTGTTCTAAACACCGGAATTCATGAAACCGGAAGTTCTACCTCTACACGTTTCGTCACATCATCTTCGTCGTTGACATCATCAGGATGCCCCCTATTATCAATTATCATTCATGAGGTTTGGCATAAGTACACACCCCTGCAGCCTAAATCTCATTCTAAAAATTGAGAAAACTCCAGCATGTCACAGATCCCATTACCAAGAATTCCTGCTGGATGCCAAGGGCATGTGGGTTGAGCAGAACAGAGGTTCTGCATGGCATGAGAATCATAGGTTACGTGCTTTAAAACTTTAGGCTGCAGAAGGCATTGGAGGAGATTTACTAAAGTGGTTCACTCAGAATCTGGTGCAGCTGTGCATGGTAGCCAATCAGTTTCTAATCTCAGCTTGCTCAATAAAGCTTTGACAATAAAATCTAGAAACTGATTGGCTTCTATGCAGAAGTGAGCCTGATTTTGTACTCTCCAGCTTTAGTAAATCAACCCCATTATTTTATGCTGAACTTTAATAATTAAGTTGTTTGCCTGTGTCATCCTGAAAAAGTACATATGAACTTATTTTGAATTTCACTCTTTTCAGACATGTCATTGGTATTGTACATAGTTCTAGGATTATTTCTGCTTATCCTACCAAATAATTTTCCCTGGTTATTTGGATGATGTATACACACCACACATTCTCAATTGGATTTAGGCTGTGACTGGCTTTTGTTGGGGATATTCCTTTTTTGTTCCCATTCTGTTCCAGTGTTATTTTTTCTTTGTGTTTGGGATCATTGCCCTGCTAAAGGTTGAAAGGTCATCATGGATTCAGATGTTTAGAAGACTGAAACAGGTGCTTTTTTACTTTCTATTTCCCTTTTTATTTAAAAAAAACATATAGGATAAAGCCACACCCACGATATTGTATAGTAATACATATTATAGTAATGTATAGTATTTGTTTATCTTTCAGTTGTGGGCAGTTTTTGATCTGTAAAGATGTCCAAACCTCAGTAAGTGGAGTTTAAGGTTCCTTAGATTTATGTAAATGGCTATCAAGAAAAACGTCTAATGAGAGTGCCAGATGAATAGTAAAGGGTCAAAAGAGTTTTTTTAAATTAATCTATATTGAAGTGACCCTAAACAGCCAACATTTTTCAGGAGTTCTGGCACTCATTCAGCGGGACTTGAAATCCAAGGAGAATTTAATATGAAAGGACTGTTTGGTTTTACGTTATTATTAGAAGAAATTAGAAGGTTGATGTTTGTTTGATACACTTGGCCAGTGGCATATTGGGGCAGTAAATCTGTGACTGCATCCTGGGTCCTTCATCTAGGGGTACCCTGCTTTTATGAAGGCAACCTTACTAAAGCTTTTTAGCTTCATGTATTGAACCAAATTATTATAATTATAAGACAATGTGGGTCACTGCTATTAGGTTGCGCTCCCCAAATTTGTCAATGCAACACCAACATTAAACACAAACTGTGTCTGCTTTATTATTTATCAGGGCTATATTTGGTCAATAACATTTTTGATCCCATCATAAAACCTTTTCTGATATCACAGTTAGACCTTTTCAAATAGTATTATAATAATTGTTTACATTTAATACAAGGTGGATCTGTGAAAAAGGACTCCCAGAGAATTATGAGATTTCTAAAGAGAACACAAAAAAAATAATTGCCTTCAGGCTCTATCCATTTATTTCAGGTTTAACTACTGTTGGTCTTTATACAATAGATATTTTTTCAAAACAGCTTGGTAAACATGTAAAATAAATCTTAAGCCAACCATACATGGACTGAAATTCAGCTGGTTCAGCAGAGACCAGCTGAATTTTGATCCACGTATGGGCCCCCTGATTGTACACATGTTGATCTATTGCTTGACTTGTGTACAACCAGACTGTTAGGTTTTTCCCAAATGTTTAGTCATTGTGTTCTGCTGGCAAAACAAATAGTGATAAGGGAGGGATTCCACCCTTGGTGGAAGGAAAGAAAACTGCATAATCTATGGCCTACCTTAGTATTCTATCTATTGGCCACATCTGAAAATACTAATGTATAATAATTAATATTAACCTGAATAAAAAAGGTTATTTTTAATTGTATTTTTTAGTCTTAAAAGATAATATACACAAAATCATGAAGCATTCCCTTCAAGTAGTGGTTTCTTTTGCAAGACCCAACCATTTAGGACATTAATAATCAAAGCTCTTGAAATGGTTGATGGTTGCAACTTTACATTTAGTGTCAGCTACTTACTTGTGCAGCTAATTCAGGGGTTCTGTAGATGGACAGATTCAGGATGCCTTCATGTGCAGTTAGCATACATTTGAGATCAGTTTATTATTATTATTATACAGGATTTATATAGCGCCAACAGTTTGAGCAGCACTTTACAATATACAGTTTAAAATGCTTCTATCTACATTTCTCAACTGGTGCTTCTTATCTCCTAACCTTTTTCTTGCATGCTTCTGACCAATCTTACCAACAGTCCCAACAGCAACATCCAAGCACTTGGATATTATTTTGCACCCTTTTTTGAATGTATGCACTTGTATTGCTTTATCTCTAAATTCTTTGGATTGCTCTTTAGTCTTCATTTTCACAGCTGTCTTTCAGATTCACAAACTGAATACTGATCATGTAACTGTGGTGTTTTTATTCAGAAAGTGTGGCCATTATTTTAATGATTCACTAGTGGAGGCCAATTGCAAGGCAATTGTTTTCTACCTGTGTAAACTTACAGCTTCCACAAGTTGGTAAACATGGATGCAAATAACACATTTTGTTTTTTCTTAGGATGTGTTTCTAACATAAAATGATATCTTAAAAAGTACAAAAAAAACTTCAAATTAAAATACGAATATCACAGAAAAAAATGAGGACATGATTTGTTATTCAGTAAAATGAGAGAATTGGTCAAGGGTCTCAATACTTTTGCAAGACGTTGAACGTGAATTTCATTTCAATATCTTTTTAACAGAGCCAGATAAATTGGACATTCTGAAGTTTCCTTAAAATTTAACATTACTTTTATTTTCAAAAGAGAATCTTCCCTATGGAGTGTCTCATGGTCTATTTTCTTGAGATCTTTTTAAGTCTATGAGTTGCAGTGATGTACTGCTATGATCTGCACTAACAGACCTTTAATGGAAACCACACAGAGGGATTGAAATGCAGGGATGATTAGACGAAGAGACTGCGAGATAGATATAGATGATAGGTAATGGTAATGTATGATTGATATATAAAGGTAATGAGTGATTGATGGATATGGGAGACATATAAAGAAGATTGATAGAAATGTAAAAGGGGAAAAATACAGCTCACAGTGGTAACAGTACGTGTTATATTGTGCCTGATTAGCGGTTATGTGAGATTAATACATTTCATGTACTGCACTGGGGTAATATCCAGTATATAAAAAATGTTTAAATCTGAAAGTTAACTTTCATAAGCAAACACACTAAAAGAAACTATGCAGCTGATTATAGAATCAGTAAAAAAAAATGTATATGAGAATAATTGGAGTAGATTTTGAAACAGTAAATAAGATGTGTTTATATTGTCTATAGCAACCAAATGACCTGACCTGCGTACATCTTTTAAATTTTGCCAGACCTACTGTATGAGAGCAATTTGATTGACGTTCATGGTTGATGCATCCTCTCTTATTCCTTAAATTTTATAAATTAGCCTAGCAAATAACTAATAGGTTACTGTAAGAGAAACAGGCCACCTACATTTGCTTCAATTATTTTATAAATGTTAGAGATGTACATAAATATACTGGCAATTAATGTTCTTGTTATGCACAATCATTGGCCTTGCTTCTTGAGCTTAAGATTGCAATATGTTTACGAATCATTGTACATTATTGTTTATTAGAATAGACATTATATATAATTTTGCTTCTACACACTGTAGATTTTATTGCTATTTAGAGGTAGTTCTTCTTTTTAGGCCTAACCCCATCTACACATACAGTGCTGTGAAAAAGTATTTTATTATTACACAAAGATAACGTGAGTAAATTCAAAATACAGTATGTGAATGATGATTTCATTTATTAAGGGAAAAAAGCTGTCCAAATCATCCTAGCCCTATGTGGAAAAGTACTTGCCCCCCTTGCTAAATCTTGAATAAACTGTGATTAACAACTTTTTTTGGAAAGCTGATCCCTATGATCAAGCTCCAGGGGTGGAGTGAAACATATTGGGGGCATGGCCTGTCTGGATCCCAAGCTGAGGTTGTTACACTTTCTTACCTAGGGTTTGCAGAAATGTGCGGCTCATATGGACATTTTGTTCCCTGTACATTTTCTGGAAAGCTGAGTTAAATTTCACTTGCACCACCTGAGCCTAATTACTACCTGCTGAAACAAGAAATCACTTAAATAGAAGTTGTCTGACAAAGTAAAGCATGCTAAAAGATCTCAAAGGCAACACATCATGTCATGCTTTAAAGAAACTCAAGAACAGATGAGAAACAAAATAACTGAAATGTAGCAGTTTGAAAAGGGTTACAAAGCCATTTCTAAAGGCGAGTGAGAGTCATTATCCACAAATAGAGAAACCCTTCCCAGGAGTGGCCAGCCTACCAAAATTATTCCAAGAGCACAATGACAAACTGACCCAGGAGGTCATTAAAGAGTCCAGGACGACATCTACAGAACTGCAGGCCTCACTGCAGGTCTCAGTTAAGGTCAGTGCTCATGATTCAACAATAAGAAAGACACTGGGCAAAAATAGCATCTATGGGAGAGTTCCAAGGTGAAAGCCACTGCTGGCCAAAAAGAACACAAAGGCTTGTCTCACATTTACCAAAACACATCTTTATTATCCCCAAGACTTTTGGGCAAATATTCTGTAGACTGATGAGACAAAGGTTTAACTTTTTGGAAGGTGTGAGTCCTTTTACATATGGTGTAGAACTAACACAGCATTGCATAAAAAGAACATCATACCAACAGTCAAACATGGTGCTGGTCATGTGATGGTCTGGGGCTGTTTCACAGCTTCAGGACTTGGACTTCTTGCCATACTGATGGACTTATGAATTCAGTGCTCTAATAGAAAATCATAAAGGAGAATGTCTGACAATCAGTTTGTGACCTCAAGCCCAAGTGCACTTGGGTTATGCAGCAGGAAAATGATCTGAAACACACCAGCAAGTCCAACTCTGAATATCTAAAAAAAAGAAAATCAAAATTAGGGTTTTGGAGTGGTCTAGTCAAAGTCCAGGCTTACATCCAATTGAGATGCTGTGGCATGAACTTAAACAGGCCGTTCATGCTTGAAAACCCTCCAATGTGTCTGAATTAAAACAATTCTGCAAAGAAGAGTGAACCAAAATTCCTCCACAGTGATGTGAATGTCTCATTGCCAGTTATCACAAATTATTATTATTATACAGGATTTATATAGTGCTAACAGTTTGCACAGTGCTTTACAATATAAAAGGGAGGCAGTGCAGTTACAATACAATAAAAAAACAAGAGGATTATGAGGGCCCTACCCATAAGAGCTTACTATCTAACAGGGTGGAACAAGTGCTACAAAAGATTATAACTGTGGGGGATGAGCTGATGGAAGTGATAAATGTTTAATTGGAGGCGTGATAGGCTTCCCTGAAGAGATGCGTTTTCAAAGGTTGCTAAAGGCTGCCAGAGTAGGGGGATAGCCAGACAGATTGTGGTAGAGAGTTCCAGAGGATGGGACAGCCTCTGGTGAAGTCCTGGAGATGAGCAGGGGAGGAGGAGACAAGGGAGCTTGAGAGCAGGAGTTCATGAGAGGAGCAGAAAAGACGGTTTGGGCGATATTTGGAGACAAGATTGGCAATGTAGCTCAGGGCAGAGTTGTGAATAGCTTTATATGTTGTTGTTAGCATTTTGAGTTGAATTCATTGAGCAATCGGAAGCCTATGGTGGGGTTGGGAGAGAGGGGCAGTGGACACTGAGCAGTTGGTAAGATTGACAAGTCTGGCAGCAGCATTCATGATAGACTGAAGAGGGGATAGTCTACAGAGAGGTAAGCCTATGAGAAGGAAGTTGCAATAGTCAAAGTGAGAGATAACAAGGGAGTGAATGAGTAGCTTGGTGGTTTCATTAGTTAAGCAGGGGCGAATTTTACAGATGTTACGGAGGTGAAGTCTACAAACTTTTAACAGCGATTGGATTTGGGGCTGAAAGGATAGGTCAGAGCCCAGCATTACACCAAGTACCATGGCTTGAGGAGAGGGACTGATAGTTGCATTATTGATCTTGATGGAAACGTCATGGAGGAGGGCACAAGCCAGGGGGTAATATCAGCTTGGTTTTAGAGAGATTTAGTTTATGGAAGTAATGCGACATCCATGTCAATTAGTAAGTTGGTAGTGCAAGTGAGGTGAGGAGTAGAGAGATAGATTTGGGTGTCATCGGCATAGAGATGGTATTGGAAGCCATGGGAGGTTATCAGGTGACAAAGAGAGGAGATGTAGATAGAGAAGAGAAGGGATCCAAGAACAGAGCTTTGGGGGACCCCTATAGAAAGTTGTTGCTGCCGAAGGTGGCATAACCAGTTATTAGGTTTAGGAAGCATTTATTTTTTCACATAGGGCAAGATAGGTTTGAACAGATTTTTTCCCTTAATAAATGAAATCATCATTTTGTATTTACTTGGGCTATCTTTGTGTAATATTAAAATTTGCTTCATGATCTGAATCATTTAAGTGTGACAAATATGAAAACAAAATCAGGAAGGGGGCACATACTTTTTCACAGCACTGTATTAATTGTGTACTTACCTTCCCAGGTCCTAACACTTAGATATACTTCTATGCCTTGCTCCTTATCACCAGTTATCATTTGTTGGTGAAATAATATTATAATAATAAAGCCCTCTTTCTTTGCCTTTTACCTTGGTCTGCTAGAGCAAGAGCAGTAAATGCTAAGGGTAATTGTTTCTAACTGACTAGTTGGTGCTGGTGGAGGCAATAGCAAATAACTGGAGGGGTGGATATCAATTCAGTTATGGTCTATTTGAAAGTTCAGCCAGAATTCAAAATAATGCAAAATGTTTGTTTTTTACCATATTGGCTGGTGTTAATTGTTTACATTTGACCATATGTATCATTAAAGTGCAAGTTCAGCTTTACAAAAAAGTTCCCTATGTTGTTTCATATGAATATAGTGGCATAGTGTGCTAAGCCTACCTATCAGCAAGGGTCTCCATTTCTGTTTAACACTGAAATCACTGATTGGTGTACATGTAATTGGCCCTGTATCATGTGATCACTATGACCAATCACAGTGATCACAATAACAGTAGTAACTAAGGACTTTCATTCATGATGCCCTTGTTTACTACTGTGATCTCTGTGATCACAGAGAGATTAAATGGTGCAGGGTCAATCACATTGGTCCTGTACCATGTGATCAGTGTAGTTAATCACAGCTATCACAGTAGTATAAATCCTGTATCACAGTAGTATAAATCCTGTATAATAATAATAGTACTGAATGGCTTCATGTATGCAGCTGGACAATTAAAAATGATTGTTTTGTAAAAAAGAAAAAAGTACTACAGTGACATTTAGTGCTGTGGCATAATCATGTATAATGGTTGGCTGTTTTGATATCACGGCAGTACAATGTTACCAGACCAGTGCTGTCAGTCAGTGTCCCTAATAACCACCCCACCAGTTACAGTGTCCCTAATCACCACTGAATCCGACACAGAGTCCCTGAGTAATGCCACACCAATCCCAGTGTCTTTCATCACTGCCACACTAAACATAGTATTACCATAAAGACTCATTGTAAATAGCAATCCATTTTCAAAAAATTCTTCAGAGAGCATTTGGCAGGCAGTGAGAAGGCATTGTATCGCCTCCCCACAACCTGCATGTAGACCCTGCATAAGCACCCCCTTTCACTTGAATGGGTGGCAATCAGCGGACAGGGGGTAAAAATCCTGCCCCAACTGCAAAGCATTTGTGGCATGTGTACACCCCCAATGCCTGCCTCTGCAGCTAAATGGGATGGCAGTTTAGGGGTAGTAAAACCTCAGTTTAACCAAAAGGTTTTACCTCCCCTCAACCTCACTCATGAGTGAGCCCTAATAGTGCAGTCAGTCAGTGTTTCCGATTACCACCACACCAGTAACAGTGTCTCCAGACCGGTGTATTTATAGTAAGTGTTCCTGATTGCCACAACACCAGACTAGTGGAGCCAGCAACAGCTTTCTTTATCATCATCACACCAATTGCAGTGCCACCACACCAGTGCAAGCCAGCAACAGCGTCCCTGCTTGTTGCCAGTATCAACAGTCCAGTGTAAGTCAACACTATTCCTGATTTGTTCCTGAGTAGCACAACACCAGTGCAGTGTTGCCTCTACCTTTCTCCTGTACTGACCCTGGCCTGTTTATTGACTACGTTTCTGCCTGCTGCCTGGACTGATTCTTTGCCTGTTTGCTGACTATGTCTTCTGAAATGTGACATTTGCACGTTTGAATATGTCCCTGGAAGACACCAGTTCCAGCAATCCCATGTGGACAACTGCACTCTTGGAACCTTTGGAATTTGTTCTTTCTTTCTTCAGCCTCCTGTACTTCCTGATCAATGAACATGGCATTCCTGGGGGCAGCCACCTAGAAAGCCTAAACGTGTTCTTTGGATTTAGGGTCTCTCTATGTGGTTAAGCTGTGAAAAAGTCTCACAAATATGGTACATACTTGGAAGGAGTAGCGGAATGTGTTTTGTGGTGTCGTTCTAACTATGCCTATGATGTGTGTTAGAAATTACTTACTAATTTACAACTTTGTGTAAAAAAATACATTTTCATTTTCTTTCCTGCATTCCCCAAAAACGTGTGGAAAAAAATGAAGTATTCAAAAGACTCACCACGCCTCTAAAATATGATGATTAGTAAGTAAAATAGACACATAATTTATGCTCTTTGAAAGTCCAAATGTGCTCCTTGGATTTTGGGCACTATATATAAACTATATATATAAACTATATCGCTATAAACTTAGGCTGTGAAAAAGTCACATGTGGTATACCCATACTCGGGATGTGCAGTAAAATGTGTTTTAAGGTGTAATTGTAGGTATGCCTATGTTGTGTGTGAGAAATAACTTGGTAAAATTACAACTTTGTGAAAAAAAATTATTTAACTTCTTTTTCAAAATATTTTTTTCAGAGTATTCACTGTGCCTTTTACTAAATACCTTTGTAAAAATTGGTAATTGGAGGGGTTAATTGTACTGCCCTAGCATTTTAGGGCCTTAATAAATGAGATAGGCAGTCAGAACATCAGGACTGATCCATTTTTAAATATATATATATACACCATAGTTTTTAGACTCTATAATTTGCACACAGGATAAATATTATACACTGATTCGGGTGCATTTTGGCCTATATAGTGAAGGAAGATTATTTTTTGCAGATTATTTTTAACAAAAACAATTTTTTTCAAACATTTTAATTTCTGTCTGTTTTCTGTTTTATTTAGTAAAAAAGAAAAACTCAATGGTAACAGACAAAAGAAAGCTCTATCTGTCTAAAAAAAAATGATATAAAATTCATTTGGATACAGTATTGCATAACTGAGTAATTGTTATTCAAAGCGTGACAGGAATGAAAACTGAAAAATGGCCTGGTAAGGAAGGTGGTGAAACAGTTTGGTCTTGCATGGAGCAGTAGGGCCACATGAGCCAGCTCTATCTGGTGCTTTTGGCCCACACATGCGTAATGTCTGCTATCTCCAGTCCCAGCTACTGAGCTTATCTTGGGCAACAGGACAGAGTACACATTGCATGAGTGTGGTCTAAAACAGCCTTTCTCAACCAGGGTGCCTTGAGGTTTCTTCAGAGGTGCCTTGGCAATATATATAAAAATTGCACAAAACGTCTATACAAGCCAGCAGGTGGAACAAGCCTGCCTTTTAGTTACACAAAGCCACAGGTTTTCATTGTGCACCATTATGACCTTCTAGCCGCTGGCATCCTGACATCCAATTACATCATCAGCTGATAAGGAAGATTTCAGCTGCCTGCACAGCATCCTAATTTGACCTTCCCCTGCCCCTCTTCATCAGTGCTGGGGTCACATTAGCTCAGTGATGGAGAAAACCGAGGGAGAAAAGAAACACTCAGTGTGCAAAAGTGCATTTACTTTGGAAGAATAAATCACCTCTAATGTTGGGTGTCCTACACTAATAGTTTTTCACATTTTAGAATGGGGTGCCCTTTTAAAATTATGGACAGTTTTGAGGCACCCCATATCAGAATGGGGTGCCACAAGACTGTCCTTAATTTTAAAGGGTGCCTTGACTGAAAAAAGGTTGAGAAACACAGGTCTAAAAGACTAGGGCATCTTTCCTGCCATGGCACAAGGGGGCGCTGGCCCCAATGGCTACTTTGTTCCTTCGATAACTCAAGACAAAGTCAAAGATGGAGGCAGAAGATTTTTAAAAGCTTCTTCTAAATACTGTTGTGGACTTCATGGTTTACACAGAAGGGGAGCCCTGGCTGGTAGGTAGGTTTAGCACACTATGCTGTTCTACCCATATGGGACAGCATAATGTGCTTTTTGTAAAGCTGAACTTACACTTTACAGCTCACTGGGCATGAATGGATTAATTTAACAAAATCATACTGAATAGGATATTTTTAATCCTGTGAACCTCCTGCTAATCTTTACCGTCAAAAATAACTTTTTTCAATTCATGGTCAATTTTATAATATGGGTCAGTTTAATATACCATATTGTCACTACCTGTTTCTCCTGCTGGTGGCATTGCACTTCCCTGGGCAGAAAGCTGTCCACCAGTACCTGTATTGTATCCTGCTTGCCGTGCTGCCATTAATTGCTGATTCTGCTCTTGCTCCTGCCCTGTATCCAGTCCCCTATTACCTTGCTGTCTTGCTCCTTCTCAGTTTTGTTTCCTGCTTCCCCAGAATTCCCCCTGCCCTGTATATTTCACACTTGTACATATTTGTATATTTAGTTCGTAGTTTTAGGTGTCTGCAGTTTGGTTGCTCAGTTTATTTTTCATGCTTTTTCATGTTTGCTGCTGTTGGTGTGTGTTTATCATTCACTGTGAATAAATCTCACTTTAAAGATATATACACATGGTCTGGTCCCAGTTCTTGTGTGTATCTACATTTATCTGGTCATCTCTTGTGCTGACTCCTGACACATATACACATATTTTAATTCTTTTGTGTATGTTGTGCACAAAAGTCAATAAGCTGAAATTAGCTGTACTGAAGAGAGCAGAAAAGGGATCTACTGGAGGTAAAGGTGAAAAAAAAGATTCATGAGATGAAATGACAGTTAATGAACAATATTGGCATATAATGGTTTAAGCCCATTAACCAAGCTGGCCATAGATGACTTTTTTTTGTTTCCCCGGCAGCCAGATTTCTTCATCCACAGAAGCAAGATGGATAAGGGAATCGTCCCTGCTGGGGGTTAAATGCTAGTAATGTCTAGAGGATAGATATGAGAGAAAGTATTACTTACCCTATCCCCATATCCAGCTGTGGTCTGTGGGCCACCCCTCAACATCATCATGTACAATGCAGGGTTTATGACCCTGCATTGTATGTGGAGGAAGCCTGCTAGAGTGAGGAATAATTTAGTTTTTTTTAAATTCTAGCACCCCTAGACATAACAAGCATTTAACTAGGGAAGCAACATTACCCTTTTTTTTTATCAGCAAGCACGAGTACCAATACTTTCAGTCAAGTACTCGCCTATACCGATCACGGATACTTTATGGTACAATTTGCATCAATACAAAATGTATGGACACAAATTGAACTGCAAAGAATAGCATGCAATTTGAACAGGAATATGATTCCTGTCCAAATCGCATGTAGTTTCACATGGGAGCGATGCAGGGAGGTTTCCCGCAGAGGAGAGTGGGATTGTGGGGATGTATACTATGAAGCAGATGCTCCATATCCTCAGCAGTAAGAGAGGAGAGAAAGCAGCTCCACTTTTTCTCCTCTACCTGCAGGGATGACATACTGTCATCCTTGCAAGGAGAGGAGAGAAAGCCACTTCACAGGTCTGGGGATTTGAAATCTCCGCCGCTTTCTCTCCTCTCCTTGCAGCCATGATAGTAAGGGCTAGAAGACATCTGATTGGTCAGCATTGTCCTTGTGAGGGTGTTGACCAATTAAAAGCCCTCTAGCCTGAGCTGTCATCTCTGAAAATTCAAATCCTTTCTGCTTTCTCTCCTCTCCTACCACTGAGAATATGGAGCATCTGCTTCCATAGTATACATCCCCACATGCCCATTCTCTGCTCAGCATGGGATGCCTGCAGGGAGGTTTCCCTGCTCCTGTGTGAACTCAGGCTATGATAAGCAGGGAGCAGTGGGAAACTGCATGCGATTTTGGACAGGAATCACATTCCTGTTGAAATCGCATGCTAATATTTGCGGTGCAATTTGTATCGATGCAAATTGCATCGCAACGTATCGGTTTCCAGTATCATGAACATTTTCACAAATATGAGTACTCATAAAAATACTCAGTATCGGCACTGATACCGGTATCAGTGCATCCCTACATTTAACACTTGCAGTACAGGTGAGGGGGGCACACCGCCAGGGTATTTTTTTTATTGTGCTTAGATTTGGGCTTTAAGCTATTCCATTTCCAAAATAAGGATTTAAAGTGTAACTAAACAATGACCCTGCACTCACTATATCTGGTCTCCCACAGTACACACAACATGGAAATGCAATTAGTTTAGTAAATATAAACTGCTAAATACCGTTTCTCATCAGAAGTTAGAGCAGTCTTGTGGCTTCTATCAGTGCTCAGCCAAGCACTAGCTAAAGCTTGTAGGAGGAGTTTTCTTTCTGCTCTAGAAGGATGCAAAACCCCTGACCTCTGTCCAGACAGTGCTGATTGGTCCTGTGCTGATCACATACACTCTCCCCCCCCCAAAAAAAAACCTCTCTAGCAATATACACCAAACTGAGCTTGTGCAAAATGCCTACGGTTCAGTCTGTCTTATCAGGAGATAAGAGGTGGTTGTTTAAAAAAGGGGAGGAACAAAAAAGAAAGGATCAAACAGCTTTTTACACAATGCAGAGGATTAACCCCTTAGGTTCTACAGTGAGTATAACAAGCATGCTTTATTACATATACAAGCTGATTTTACAGTTGTCTTACCACTTTAAGACAGCTGCAATAATTAATGAATATAAAAAAAAGAGAATATGATCATATGAAAATATTAAAATGTAGTTGACAAATATTCTGTGGTTTAATGAGTTATCCCCAAAGTTTACAAATCAATGGAACCTAGGTTTCAGCGGAAATGGTTTTGTTTGTTTTGGTTAGCGAAGGGGTGGGTTACAAACTTTGCTGAGTTTTTATTATTGCCTGAGATCTAATAGAGCTAGAGTTCTCCTTTAAAATCAACAGCATATATAAAGCCTTTATTGCACACATTCATGGAAACATACTACGCACAGTTTAACACCCATTTCAGAATCCTAAAAACAGGATGTGAAAATCCTATTTCAGAATCCTTGTTTAATTTGCACATTTCCAGATGGCAGCTGTCTAGGCTTGCTCGGACTTCCCTGAACTAACAGTAACTAGTAACATAGCATCATACAAAGATAATTGAAGAATGAATTATATTCTACGGAGCATTGCTGTAAGAAGATGTATAGATGCATTACGCTGTATTTACCTTACTGGCTGCAGATTGGGATTCAGCAATTCCCAGGTGTTTGTTCGATAATGACAATTTATTACTGTTCTACTCCATAGTACAAAACATACTGTAGTATTAGGAGATAGGAAAAAGATATTGGAAAACAGAAATCGGAGTCTTGAACCTGATCTTTTAATGAATCACCTGCCTAATCATGCATGATGCAAGATTGACAGCGCAAGGTAGCCAGTTGCGTGGATTTAGGATTTTCGTTGTCCCTTTTCTATTTTCATCACTGGTGACACCAGATGTGCTGGAGTCAGCAGGAACAATTTATTGATTAGCCATCAGGAGCGGTGTGTGGCCGTCGTGGGCTCGGCCTTATTGATTAGCAGGGACTTTCTGTTGTTTGGTAAATGTGCCCCCTCTCGGCTTTTGTCAGAAAAGTTGTATGCCGCATTAGCTGCTCTTCTGGGGCCTGCCACGTGACATGTCTGCCTGGGAAAAGATTTAGGGGCAGCTGTCCTGAAATAACTGGCTGAGCTGAGGGAGGAGGGAAAACAGTAACGAGGGGGGATGCATGCAGATAATCCATTAATCCCTAACATAGAGAGAGTAAGGGATATTTTGCTGCCCACCACAAGGGGTGCAGGTTCAGATTTGCACATAAATACAATTCTACTTTCCCCTTAGACAGGAGAGGTTAAGGGGTTATTGATTAGAGAATGTTGCACATTCTTTTTCTCTTACAAAAGCAATATGCAAGCTGCTGGCATTGTGCCTGGCAGTGTACAAGTGCAGTAATCAGTGATGCAACATCTTCGTTTTGGAATTTCACTTAGTTTCGTGAATTTGTAGCTAGTCTCGTTATCAACAACACAAACAATTCAAATAAAGAAAAAAAGAACAAATTGAATGGTATAAATATAGCCGCATGGATAAAAATAGGCTAAAATCATTTAACTAGCAAATCAAGATGTTCCTTATAACTGAAGCATAGACATGCGATGGAAGTTGAGGCAGCCTGGAAAAGGTGTTTTTATAGTCTTTCTATGTCTTTGGTAAAGCACCAATGATGCTTCATTAAAGTTTTTCTTGATATTGCAGGTTTTCTCCTAGATCGCTGATGCCAGTTTGATTCTCCTGCTCTCCAGCACTCTCCCAATCTCTACATTCTGATCTAAGTACACTCACCGGCCACTTTATTAGGTACACCTGTTCAATTGCTTGGTAACACAAATTGCTAATCAGCCAATCACATGGCAGCAACTCAATCAATGCATTTAGGCATGTAGACGTGGTGAAGACGACTTGCTGAAGTTCAAACCAAGCAGAAGAATGGAGAAGAAAAAAGATTTTAGTGACTTTGAGCATGGCATGGTTGTTGGATCCAGACAGGATGGTCTGAGTATTTCAAAAACTGCTGATCTATTTCAATTTTCATGCACAACCATTTCTAGGGTTTATAGAGAATGGTCTGAAAAAAGAGAAAATATCCAGTGAGCGGCAATTGTGTGGACAAAAATCCCTTGTTGATGTCAGAGGTCAGTGGAGAATGGGCAGACTGGTTGTTGTGACATTCAGATGGTAGGATCAGAATTTGGCATTAACAACATGAAAGAATGGATCCTTCCTGCCTTGTATCAACAGTTCAGGCTGGTGGTGGTGTAATGGTGTGGTGGATATCTTCTTGGCACCAGCAACGTGTACCTAATAAAGTGGCCAGTGAGTGTAGTTTGGAAATCGCCACAGACATAGAATCCCTATAGGTTATAAATATCTTAAGAAATCCAGAGCACAGTGGAAACATCATAATAGCAGCACATAGTAGGGACACAATGTGGAGTGCCTAACCTGTGTAGCAGAATAACGAGGGATTTTACTAATTAAAACAAAATGTACAATATATACTGTCTGCATGCCTTTCATGGATTTTTCTTTATATGTTACTAAAGCCTAGCTCCTGGCACATTAAAAAAAAATACCTCCATCTACCCCCCCAAGGAAAAATTAAATACTCATTTTTTTTTCTAGGGGATGGGCTACTGCATAGTCCAATTCACTGCTCTCCAATACTGGTATGTGTAGGGCACACCTTCCATTGACAACTAGTAATGTTGGGCTTCATGTTTTAGCGAACACACAAACAGTAAGGGCGTTCAGCGGACTGTTCACTCACCACGCCCCACAATGCACTGCTTGACAGTGCATTGTGATTGGCCAAAGCAATCCACCTGACCACAAGTCAGGTGCAATGCTTTGGCCAATCACAGCACCCCCTTGTGACGTTATCACACTTTTAAGAACTGTCATTCTGGCGCAGCTGTCAGACAGCAGGAGCGAGCATCAAGAGTGGAGAATTTTTTTTTCTATCTTTTTTTGAGTCGGCGGTGGGCATAGTGATTGACGTTGGATCTACTTCAGGGGACATTTTTAAAATTCCTGTTTTTCATAAAGGACTTGTCAAAGACTGTCTCTTGTTATTTTTACCCTACACTTTTTTTTGTGAGTAAGTAGAGGTACTATGTACCCCATACTCATTCACATAGGGGGTCTGGGGGCCCCCTTGTCAAAAATGGGCTTCCAGATTCCGATAAGCCCTCCGCCCACAGACCCCCCAACCACCCTCCAGGGTTGTGGGGAAGAGACCCTTGTCCCCATCAACATGGGGACAAGGTGCTTTAGAGGGAGCCCCCCTGCTTTAAAGCATCCCCCATGTTGAGGGCATGTGGCCTGTATGTTTCAAGAGGGGGGGCTTGCTCATCCCCCCCTTTCCTGACCTGTCAGGCTGCATGCTCGGATAAAGGTCTGGTATGGATTTTGGGGGGGACCCTCACAACATTTTGTTTTAGATTTTGGTTTGGGGATTTCCTTCAAAATCCATACCAGACCCAACGTGTTGTTTTTTTTTTCTTTAAATTTTTGAAATGCTGGGCAATGTTGTCAATTCTTTTTACATTCAGCTGTCAGCGGGAAATCCCTCTGACAGCTGTAACATTAAAGAATGTCTTCAATACTAAAATACCACATGACTTAATAATATAACTCAGTATTTTGGCAGCTGTGAGGTAACTTACTGCATACTCAGATGTGGAAAGATACTGCTTAGTGAATTGTCGTACTTTGGGTAGGTTTGAATGTTCGACCACGAACCAAACAGGGGGCGGTTCGGCCCATCACTAACAACTAGCTCCAATCCTAATTAAATGGGTACTACTTGTGCACCAATTATGACGATGTTGAAGAGAAAAAGAACAGATGTAGAGTGCCAGTCACAACTGGAACTGGCAGGAAGGAGGATTCCAGGACTCTAGAGCAAGGTCAATATTACTGTGTGCTAGCCCATTCCCTAGAAAAAAAAATGAGCAACAAAGTCTTCATCGGCAATGGGGGAGGGAGACAATTTTTTGCTGTGTTTAATTTTCCCTGAGTTAGGCTTTAAAATATGCTTTGAAATAATTTGTGCTCAATTTTAATACACTGTTTTTGTTTATTAATTATATGTTAAAATCCGCTGGTACCTTCTCAAAAATCCCTTTACCTTGGCTCTAAATAGGATAAAGCACACATATTATTATTATTATTATTATACAGTATTTATAAAGCGCCAATAGTTCGCTCAGCGCTGTACATTACAAAGGGGGACAGAACATGTGACAGAACAATACCAATACAATGCAAAACATGAGGGGATTGAGGGCCCTGCTCTTTCGAGTTTACAATCTAGGAGTCTAGGACATATTGCATGTTATTTTAATGATATGATATAATAGAGGGATTGTGCATTCATTGTATATTTTCATCCTTACTGCAACATTGCAATACTTTGCAATTTAAAAATGCATGTGTTTTAATGTGTGCGTTTTTAGTGGATATTTTCATGCTTGAAAACACGCATCAACGCATCATCGTTAACATGCACATTAAAAACTTGTGCATTTGTACAAGGTGTGAATAGAAATTTAATATGCAAGACCTTTATTCTTTTGGAGTATAATTACAGCCATAATCCACATGTCCATCAAAAATGTGGGTGCAATGCTTTGTCGATAAATTTTCCCCACAGTCTTTTCACCTGTCCTGTCTCTTGTGATGACATCCCAGCACACTCAAGAGTGTGAAAATATATTTTTCATGTAATATGTGCATGCCTAGCATCACTGACTCCTAGAGGAGGTGATATAAACATCAGAGGTGAGTGAGAAATAGGAGTTATAGGAAAAAAATGACAGTATACACAGCCAATGCTGGGGGATTGTAGAATGGCTGGGATGGGAAAGATTTATGTATGACTGTTTCTTACTCTTTTTTTACTACCTCGATCCTCTAGGTTCAGTTTATATATGTAACTGGCATGCCGGTGGCTGCATAAATCAATTTACCTATCTTTATTTTTTTTCTTTTAGATATTGTAAGACACGCCTGGGATAGAAATTAATGGGGTTACAGTTCAGGACAAAAGCAGCAGGGCATTTGACCATTTAACCATTTATGTGCCTTAGAGTCTTAAGTACTGGTATTACCAGTGAGCTGACAGGCCCTATTTTTTTTTAAAGTGCTTGTAAACCTCTGACATGAAATATGAACAAAGCATATCCCTTTATAATGTGTACTTGTCTCAGTCCATAGCAGGGGCGGACTGATCATTTGGAAACTCGGGCACTGCCCGAGGGCCTGGGGTCAGTAGAAGCCCTATGAGATGCCCCTGGTACCTTTTTCATAGGCTTTTTTGAGTTTGGGCAAGGACACAGGGGCCCCATGATCCCCTATTGCCCGGGGGCCCCATGAGTTGTCAGTCCGCCCCTGGTCCATAGCATTAAGTGTCATTTCTGTCTGCTGCCTGGTTTTTATGCTCTCAGTATGAATCACTTCTGACAAGTTTAGCTGACACCAAGAGAAAAAAGGTGACATGGGAGGGATCTGCAGCACACATCCTGTGATTGACAACCTCAGCTTTGTCCCTGTGTAATGTATGAAGGGAGGTGTGTCCTTACCCACCAATCAGTTCTCAGAGTCCTTCTCACTGAGCTCTTCAGAGTGTAACTTCAGCTGCCAATCCCTTGCTTTCTGAAGCTCAGACAAGATTTATAAATTCTGCACTTTGAATGAAGAGAAAAGGAGAGAGGGCTGCAGAGAAACAGATGCAACCTATGTAGGAGGAATTGTTTCATCTCCGTGTATCACTGGGTATATGTAAGGGTTTACAAGCACTTAAAATGTATGTAGATCCTAACAATGAAATTCTCTTGTTTGCTCCCTTTTGGCTGGTTAAAAATATGTGTGTAATATAGGACTGTGCTTTGGACTTATGGATATTCAAAAACTCACACAAATCACAAAAAATACCAAACAGGGTGGTTGCAGTTCTAAATGGTATAACCATCAATTAGTAAAGTGTCAATAAATGGGAACAGCGCTACTCCTTAAGGGCCAGTTCACACTACATGCGTTTCAGTTGCCTTTTTTCTGCAACCAAAGTTCCAGTGCATTACAGTTGTAGAAAAAAAATAACATGCTGCATTTTTTCTGCATAGAACTGTACTGGAATGCTGTAAAATGTATCAAAAACGCACCAGAACGCACTGGAATGAACCAAAACGCATAAAAAATGCACTGGAATTGAAGAACAAGAGAGGGGAAAAAATTAACTGGAATGCATAAAAAACACGCTTGAATGCATCAAAACCGCACTGAAATACATCAACAACACATCAAAAACGTGAATGCGGAAACGCACCCGGAACACATCTGGACTGCGTTTCTTTAGTGTGAATCAGCCCTAAGGGCAGTTTACATTAGATGCAGTCCAGTGCACTTTTTTTCTGCATAAAAAATGCATACATAGTGTTTTCCATTTATTCCAATGGCCCTAGTTCACACCAGTGCAGTCAGTTCCAGTGAGTTTCCAGTGCAGAAATAAAAGAACATGCTGCATTTTTTCTGCACAGAACCGTACTGAAACATAGCAAACTGCATCAAAACTGCACCAGAACTGCGTGTGGTATGAACTGTAAACAAAATGTGAATAGTGAAAAGAATAGTGAAAAAATGTGCGAACAACCAGTCTGAATATATATATCCCCCTCTCTAAAGTGCTAATAATATCTGAGAGGCTATTTATATTGTGTGCGAGGTGACGGACGTTCTTCTACTTTCAGAGGTTGTCAAGTAACAAAACGCGTAGGGCAGGGCCAGGAGGTGACGTCACCACGCACAGCAACAGTGTCTTGCGGTCCTGGAACATGGCCGGGAATGACCTATGTTTATTACCTAATGCAATTTTACTAGTGTCAGTAGAGACACTAATTAATGTATGTGACGGAAGCGTAGGCAGGACAGAAAACACAAAGAAGATGGTAAACACACAAAGCTTTATTGAACTGCGGAAAGGCACTCAATCGGGGCAGCTCTTGGCACTCCGCAACATGCGGCTTGTAGGGACACTCACGGTAAGCGGGCTCACGGGGATTCAACAGGACCTTAGCTATGGGGTCTGACCTCAGCACAACCCCCGCACAGCTTTCTAAGGACAACAGCATCCTCACGGGGACTCAACGGGACTCTGACTGTGGGGCCTGACCTCAGCACAGCTCCCACACAGCTTTCTAGGGACAACAGCAGCCTCACGGGGACTCAACGGGACTTTGTCTGTGTGGCCTGACCTCAGCACAGCTCCCACATAGCTTTCCAGGGACAACAGGCTCACGGGGACTCAGCGGGACCTTGACTAGGGGGTCTGACCTCAGCACAGCTCCCAGCCAGCTTTCTAGGGACATCAGCGGGTAGCGATGGCTCAAGCACTCAGGGGGGCAGTCCAGGTAGCTATACTCCGGGCACACCATGGGGCGGTTCAAACAAGGGTAGTCTGAGCGCGCAATAGGGGTAGCTCATGACAAGGGTGGTCTGAGCACACAATAGGGACAGTCCATGACAAGGGTGGTCTGAGCTCACACTAGGGACAGTTCATGACAAGGGTGGTCTGAGCGCACAATAGGGACAGTTCATGACAAGGGTGGTCTGAGCACACAATTGAGACAGTTCATGACAAGGGTGGTCTGACCGCACAATAGGGACAGTCCATGACAAGGGTTGTCTGAGTGCACACTAGGGACAGTTCATGAAAGGGTGGTCTGAGTGCACAATAGGGGCAGTCCATGACATGGGTGGTCTGAGCGCACAATAGGGACAGTTCATGGCAAGGGTGGTCTGAGCACACAATAGGGGCAGTTCATGGCTTCTGGGGACACTCACGATAGGCGTCTTGCAGATGCTCAGCAGCAGGAGGCTTCTGGGGGGGGGGTAGGCGACTTGCTGACGCTCAGCAGCAGGCAACTTCCAGGGAGGTAGGCAACTTGTGGATGCTCAGCAGCAGGCGGCTTCCAGGGAGGTAGGTGGCTTGCAGACACCCACGGCTCCGGGAGGTAGGTCCTGGCTCACAGCAGGCAACAGGAACAAGGGGGGGGGGCGAACCTCTTCAGCATACAGCAGAGTTGATAACCCGGCCCCAGAGTATTAGGTAGGGTATCATGGGGCCCATAGCAAAACAGTCTAGCACACAGCACAGCGGGTAATCTGGGCCCCAGAGTATTAGGCAGGGTATCGTGGGGCCCACAGCAAAACAGTTCTAGCCCACAGCACAGCGGGTAATCCAGGCCCCAGAGTATTAGGCATGGTATCGTGGGGACCACAGCAAAACAGTTCTAGCCCACAGTACAGCGGATAATCTGGGCCCCAGGGTATTAGGCAGGGTATTGTGGGGCCCACAGCAAAACAGTCTAGCACACGGCACAGCGGGTAATCTGGGCCCCAGAGTATTAAGGGGATGGCAGCAGATACTCCCACCTGGGGTATTTAGCAGAGGGCAGCGGGTAATAGTCCTAACCTTTGGGGGGTCTTCTGCAGAGTGCTCAGCGGGGATGGCTGTGGATACTCCCACCCTGGGGTATTTAGCAGGGGGGACAGCGGGTACTCCCAACCCCGGGGGTATTGCAGAGTGGCAGCGGATAATAGTCCTGACCTTTGGGGTCTTGCAGAGTGCTCAGCAGGGATGGCTGCAGAGGCTCGGTCCCCCCACCCGGGCCTCCCAGCGGCTTGTGTCTCCAGCAGCGGCGCAGGGCGAAGAGAGTCCGGCCTGGTCCCGTGCCAGCCTTTTCAAAGCTGTGTGGGACGCTTCCGAGTTGCCCCGGCAACGGCCGACCCAGCGCCGCGTTGATGGGGCAACGAGGCACGCCCCCTTGACACGGCCCGCGCTCTCGTGAGCACGGCCTTTGTCACTGATGGGCGCAGATCGCGGGAAGCCCTGCGCCTGTGCTACGCCCACTGGGGGCGCACAGAGACCTCCCGGCGGCCCCCTGCCGGGGTTTCCTGGCGGCGGGGTCACAGCTCCTCCGGTTAAATTTCCGGAGAAGCTGTGACCCTTGCCGTAGCAGTCCCCTCCCCTCATCCTGCACAGCCTGCTTCAAGGCTGTGTGCGGTGAGGGGGGAGGGAGAGAGCAGGGCGGCACACGTGACAGGCCGGGAATGACCTATGTTTATTACCTTATGCAATTTTACTAGTGTCAGTAGAGACACTAATTAATGTGAGTGGTTTTATGCTTTTATCGGAATAAACAGTTGGTATGGTTTTATGCTATGGAAGTTTCTCTTTTCTCTTCTTTTTTTTCCCTCATGAGTCACTATAAGCGTTATTGGTCCTGATGTGTCTTTTGAGATAGGATTACAAGCTGCAGATCATCACTCCCAGAGCTAATAAGTGTTTTCGCTGGTTTTAGCTTGACCAGCATATCACTCTGGTGAGTTCATTTAAGCTACTAAGTAGTGGATGAGCACTGTATGGTGATTTCAAAAGGGTGTTCCTAATATAGAAGAATCTCACTTGGAGTGGGAATTGTTTGGAGGTCGCAAGAATATATAAATAATAAAAATATACAGCGCTAAAAAGGATAAGCAAGAATATATGCTGGACTTTACAACTTGTCACATATTATATCACTTGCACGTTATATATGATTGCACTAGACACTGAAATATTTTTTTGTTTCTATATATGTTATGAAATTTATAGTATATTGATGTCACAGATTTCTTTGAACTTTATAATTGCACTGGACACTTTTATATTATATATATTTTTTAGGTTGTATGTACTGTATAAGTGACTAGAAGCACATTTAAATATGTTTACGTTATTATTAGCACTTTAGAGAGGGATACATATATGTATAAGTATATATATATATATATATATATATATATATATATATATTTAAATTAGTTGTTTGCACATTTTTTCACAATTTTTTTATTTTTTTAAGGAGTAGCGCTGTTCCCATTTTTTGACAATTTGGTTAAAAATACCATTGACAGTGTTTAATAATTGTAAAGAAATTATTTTGATTTAATCACTTACCTGCGCTGTACCTCTGCCGTACTATTAACAGCTATATCATTCTGTGGACTACAGGACCCCGCCCATCTATGTTATGAACAAGACAAGGGGAGTTTCCAGTAATCCTGTCCTGTTTTTTTGGTATAGTAGGGTAAGTGAACATTGTTGTACTAGGACATGAAGAGCTTTACTCACAAAAATGCTTGGCAAAAAAAAAAAAAAAGCCTGAGAAAAGAGAATTAATGCAGCCACCACAACTGGACTGTTAAACTTCAATATATTGCATTTTTGTTTTTTTGAGTTAGGATACGCTTTAGATTTACATACATTTCCATTGATAGAAATTTGTCTTTCTAAACATTGCAGTCCCAGAACCCAGAACTTCAACAAACAATAAATTGCTTTTAAATATCTTTGTTTGTTTAACTGTCAGAGGGGATTTTTTTAACGTATCCTTTTTTTTGCACACACAATAAAATCCTCGTTATGGAAAATTTACCCCCTACAAACACACGCATATGACCCTATAGAATGACAGGAAAGCAAATTGGATATTGCATTTAAGAAAATCTTTATTTTCACAAGAACATTTACTAAAATAGTTTTTAGTTCAAATAAGCACAATATGATCTCAAAAATGTTTTAAAATACATTTTCAAAATTAATTAAATTAAATTACAAAAATGTATTTAACAATATGGGACAGTCCCATTTTTTAGTCCATTGTCCCAGAATGTATGTGTCCCATGATCAATGCTGTGATGATCCTTTTGCAGTATGTGTGTATCACAACAAGGGTCATGATTGGTCTGGGCTGTGTACAGTGCAGAATAACCATGTTCCTTTTTGAGACTTCCATGGCTATGACTTCCATGACCTCTATGGCTAGTTAGATATAGATATACTTATCTAATCTGCCAATCCTCCAAGCTCAAGACCGGTACCTGCCGCTCATGCCCACCTCCCCCCTGCACACTAGCAGTCTTTTGAATGGCCTGGTCCTGCCGTTATCATGCCCATAGACCAGGACGGCAGGAACAGTCCACCACTGCATGTGGGGCAGCGCATTTTTCCAGGGGATTGGAGGAATGGGTAAGTACAGCGTTTCCCTGATCCCCTGGAGTTTTGCCTTGAGTATGTAGTGTTTTTCCACAATTTCTTTACTTATCAGAATGAATATTCACACAGTTAATGTTTGTAGTCCTCCTTTAAAAGCTTGAGATCAGTGTACATGTTTACTGCTATAAATAGTGTTTTGTTTGTGTTTCTTTAGTCTCATGACCACAGCTTTCTTATATATGTTTAGATATGGCATTGGGTTGACAATATGCCCCTTTCAGTCCTGCCGGCAAATACAGTTTAGAGCTAGTTGGCCCATTTTTTTTTACAGAAGAAAGTAAAAGTTCAAAAACCCTCAGAAGGGTTCCATCATCACTTCTAACACAAAGAAATTCCCATTAAGCCGCCTGCCTCTCTCTTGCAGTGCCGCTGCTCTGGCCTCAGGTTCAGGCCCTTGTCTGTTCCTCCAGACTGTGCTCACATGTATACTCTGCATACCTCACAGCTTCCTGGTGAACTCTGGGCAGAGGACCTCCTGTCTTCCAGGTGACAGACCCTTCATTATAACAGTTGTGCACAGCTGCATACACACTTCCTGCTGGTTTATGGTAAGACATGGACAGAGGATTAGAGGCTTTGTCGCTCCCAAGACTCCTTGAAGCTTCCAAACTCCAGAACTCAATCTGAGAATCACAATAGTCAGAGAAAACTGACAGATCAATTTTCTCCACTTAGAACAGGCATTCCAGAGACCCTCAATCTTCATTTGTGAGAACCATGTGTGCCTTTTTTCTTCTAATGCTTTATTTTGGCAGAAAGGTATTCAACAAACTATATTCAGATATACTCCACAGCAATGTCATACAACAAGAATAAACAATGTGGTTAGATGTCCCCCCCCCAAAAAAAATGTTACAGATAAATCAATGTGCCACGACATAAGATCCAAGACTTCCCTAGGTACCAACTGGTGGTGACAGAGGTCATTAGGACAATAGGTACAATATAGCTCATTAAATTTAGGAAAGGACTGGATCCTGTCGCTGCACTTCTCAAAATGAAAGTAAGAGCGGGGTGCAGCTGGAATGCCCAACTCTTATTTGATATAGAGAGCAGGAAAGAATTATGCAATTCAATTTTGGGCACCAATTCACAAAAAGAACATTGGGGAACTTGAGAAAGTACAGAGAAGGGTAACTAAACTGATACGAGGCATGGAGGAGATCAGCTATGAGGAAAGATTAGAGGAACTGAATTTATTCTCTCTTGAGAAGAGGAGATTAAGGGGGGATATGATCAACATGTATAAATACATCAGTGGTTCATATAGTGAACTTGGTGTAGAGCTGTTCACCCTGAGGTCATCACAGAGGACAAGGGAGCACTCTTTATGTCTGGAGGAAAAGAAATGTAATCTCCACACACGGAAAGGTTTCTTCACAGTGAGAGCTGTGAAAATGTGGAATAACTCCCTCAAGAGATGATTCTGGCCAGCTCAGTGGATTTCTTCAAAAAAGGCCTGAATTCTTTCTTAGATACACAGAATATAACTGAATACTAACATTTATAGGTAATGTTGATCCAGGGAATATCCGATTGCCTCTCGGGGGATCAGAAAGGTATTTTCCCAGCAGGAGCAAATTGGATTGTGCTTTGCTGGGTTTTTTTTGCCTTCCTCTAGATCAACTGTGGGTATACGATTATAACTTTTTTTTTTTCTCTGGGTGAACTGAATGGATTTTTGTCTTTTTTCAGCCGGACTAACTATGTAACTATGTAAGAGGAAAAGAGGAGCATGAACAAAGAAAGGGAGAAAGGGGAGAGAGGAAGAGAGAAGGGAAGGAGAAGAAGAAAAAAAAGGGGGGGGAGTTGGTAAGGAGGGAGGTTGTTAAGCTGGTACGTGTAAAGGTCACCATGTGAGCCTTTTATCTCTTTTTCCACCATGGCAGGGCCCAGTGCTGTCACAATATACTGTATGTACAATGCTCAGCATAAATGAGTACACCCCTTTCGAAAAGTACGATTTGAATCAATAAGTCAATGAACACAAGAACAATTTCCAAAATTTTGACAAAATTGAGTTTTATAGAACATTTGTTTAGCTCATTGCATGAAAGTAAGTTTAACCACTTCCAGTCCAGCCCATGTACATAAACGGCCAGACAGGAGCAGTGCCGAAGCGGGTGGCCGTTTACAAACAGCCCCTGCATTCACTGTCTTTGCACCCTGTACGGACCTCTGATGTGAGGTCCAGATCATGTGATCACCGATTGGCCAATCAGTGATCACATGAGTAGTAGTAAGCAAGATGTCACTTCCTGACATTATTGCTTACTACGTGTGAAATCTGTGAATGATCACAGAGGTCACATGGTACAAGGCTATTCACAACAGCCTTGTACCATGTGACAAGCTGTGACCAATCACAGCTCTCACAGTATTTCTCAATGGCTGCAAGAATGCAGCCAGAGAGAAGGAGAAATGATTGCTTTTACAGCTTTTATGGATGTAAAAGCAATCAGTGTAAGCAATCAGTGTAAAAAAAAAAAAAAAAAAATCTTCATCAACCCCCACAAGTAGTACAGTGGCACTATGGTAACACTGTACTACTAGGGTGACAGTATGTTTAAAAAAACCATTAATAATAATATAAAATAAAATGTAAAAAAAAATGTTGAAAAAGTATAATTTTTGGTTATAAACTAATTTGGGTTATTTTCTTTTTACTAAAAAGATAGCTGAATACATTTTGGCCAAGATTAATGTAGAAAGATTATTTATTTGCAAAATTGTATAAGAAAAAACACTTTTTTTTTCAAAATGTTTGGAATTTTTCATTTATATAGCAAAAAAATAAAAATCCCAGTGGTGAATAAATACCACCAAAATAAATTTTTATTTGTCTCAAAAAAATGCTAAACAATTCATATGGGTACAGTGTTGCATGACCTCGCAATCGTCATTCAAAGTGTGATAGCACTGAAAGCTGAAAATTGGCCTGGAGAGGAAGGGGGTGAAAGTGCCTGGACCTGAAGTGGTTAATAATATAACTTAGATTACAAAATCTTCAGTTTACTCAAATTAGGTGATGCAAAATGAATACACCCCATAGCAAAAACTACTACATCTAATATTTTGTGTGGCCTCCGTGATTTTTAAGGACATCACAAAGTCTTCTAGGCACGGAATGAACAAGTTGACAACATATTGCAACATCTATCTTTTTCCATTCTTCATGAATGACCTCTTGTAGAGCCTGGATGAAGGATGGAGAGTGATGCTCAACCTGTCTCTTCAGAATTCCCCATAGAAGTTCAGGAGACCTACTTGGCCACTGAATCACTTTCACCCTGTTCTTCTTCAGAAATGCAACAGTGGCCTTAGATGTGTGTTTTGGATCATTGACATGTTGGAAATGTGCATGAGGACCAAGGGCATGGAGTGATGGGAACAACTTCTCCTTCAATATAGAGCAGTACATCTGCAAATTCATGATATCATCAATGAAATGCAGCTCCCTGACACCAGCAGCACTCATGCAGCCCCACAGAAGGACACTGCCACCACCACGTTTCACTGTAGGCATCATGCATTTTTCTTTGTACTCCTCACCTTTGCGATGCCATACAGTTTTGAAGCCATCATTTCAAAAAACATTTATCTTAGTCTCATCACTCCAGAGTACAGACTCCCAGTAGTCTTCTTCTTTTTCAGCATGGACCCTGGCAAATTCTAGGTGGGCTATTTGTACATGGACTTTAGGAGAGGCTTTCTTCATGTATGACACCCATGCATGTCATTCCTCTGCAGTGCATGCCGTATTTTGTCATAGGAAACAATCACCCCAGTTTTGCTTTCTACTTCTTGCATGGTGATTTTTTTCAACCCTTCTCATCAGAAGACGGTCCTGCCAAAGTGTTAACTTCCATGGATGGCCTAGACATCTCTGTGAGATGGTTGCCATTCCATATTTATAACATTTTTGTATCACATTTGCTACAGTATTAAGACTGATAAGTAAAGCTTTGCAGATCTTCTTGTAGCCTTCACCTTTCTTGTGTAAAGAAATTATTTTCTTCCTTGGGCCTTGTGACATTTCTCTTCCATGTGGTGCCATTGCTGACAGCATGAAATGAGAAGGGGTTTTCTTTGTTAAGTAATGCCCTTTATAATCAACTGTCTGCTGGACACCTGTTTAATGAATAATTAGACTCACCTGTAGTTGATTTCTTGTTAATTATGATTTTGTTGTCTAAAATTTAGCTTGGTTCCATAGGCCCCTTTCACATGGGTATTCATCAGTTCAGTCATGTTTCTTCCAAGAAAAAACAGATCAGTTCACATCAGTTTTTCATCAATTTATGTCAGTTTTTCATCAGTTTACATCCGTTTTCATCCGTTTACATCCATTTTCATCTGTTTTCATCCTTTTTTGTCTGTTTACATCTATATTTATCAGTTTTTTGTCTGTTTACATCCGTTGTTGTCCAATTAGATCCATTTTTCATCCGTTATCATCCGTTTGTGTCCGTTTACATCCGTTTTTCGTACGTTTATGGGTTTTTTTTAACCACTTGCCCTCCTGAGGATTTACCCCCGTTCCTAAGGTACATCTGAGGTTAGGATGGCAGAATCCCTGGTACTACATATTAGGTGAGTGAGTTCTTGCAGAAAAATTGAAAGGTGTTCTCAGAATTACTTAGCCAAACAAACACATTTTACCATGATGTTGTTATTGAACCTTAAGTCAAAGTAAAGTTATGACTAGGGTACCCGAATCTCAGAGAAAAGCCATTTCACAAGAGGTACAGGAAATGTTAGCCTTTGGGTTCATAGAAGAATCTAACAATGAGTGGTCATATCCTATAGTGCTCTTCCCTAAACCAGAAGATTCTGCAGTGCCTTCAGAAAACTGAGTTAAAAAATTGAGTCCCGCCAAGTACATTACCACCCTCAACTTTACTAAAGGGTATTGGCATACATGGCAACAGAAAAGGCAGTTTTTGTGACACAAGATGGTCTGTACCAGTACATGGTCCTCCCCTTTATTTTACATGGGGCCTGACCTCATTCCAAAGAATGATGAACCATAGTCTTAAGTCCCACAAAGCATATGCTTGAGCTTTTTTAGATGATGTTGTCATTTTAATCTTGACTATGATTCCCACCCACAGAAGGTTTAGGCATTTTTTTTTTTCATTTGTATGACCAGGTTAACAACCAATCCCAAAAAAGTGCAAAATAGGCCTGGAAGAAGCTCAGTATTTGGGCTACACCATTGGAGTTATGAAGCTCCTAATGGACAATTTTAAAGCAATTTAAATTTGTACCCAGCCAGTGTGAAAAAAAACAGGTTAGAGCCTTTCTAGGAGTTGTAGGATACTGTCAGAGGTTTGTGTCTAACTCTACCACTATAGCAGCGCCACTTACTGATATCACCAAGGAGGGAAGACCCCCATAGTGAAATTAAATAAAGAGGCAGAGAAATATTTCAAGAGCTATAGGTAGTATTTTGTGAAAAAAACTGTTAACCACCCCAATTTCAGTCAAGAATTCCTGTACAAACAGATGCCTTTGATGCTGGCTTGGGAGCAGTTTTGTTTCAGGAAATTAATAGGAAGAACACCCAGTAGCATACCTCAGCCGGAAACAACCCCCTGCATAAAGGATCTATTCAACAGTAAAAAGAAGTGGCTGGACATAAAGTGGACCCTAGAGTCACTGAGGTATTACTTTTTTGGCAGACAGTTTTGATTGATTACAGACTATTCTCCACTACAATAGATGGTTTGGAATAAAGGAAACAATGCAAGAGTCACTAGATGATGTTCCCATTAGTCAGGAACTGACTAGAGTTTAGCTAGTGGCTTGGAGAAGCAGGCAGATGTTTTATTTTATCCTATGGCCTTGTTGTACTAAACCTTCCTGTATTGAGAGGCTCCATGCACACTGGGTTTAAAAAAATGGCAGTCCCTTGGCAGAAAAAAAAAATGTTGATATAGAGCTTTTTTGTTTTACACAGTTTAGGCGAGTTTAGGAGAATTTAGCGTTTTTTCTGCCAGAAAGCTCCAATCAAAAATGCAATACAGGTTTTTTTCCTGCTTCTACATGTTGAGCTTAAAATATGCCTCAAATTGTCCTAATGTGCATGGACACATAGGATAACACTGAGCTGCTTCTACAGGCAAAACTCAAAATACCTGTAGAAGCATCGATTTTTAAGCCAGTGTGCATGGAGTCTGACTGTAAATATACAGCACTTCTAAATAAAAGTGCAGGACAAACCTACTTGGACTATCCTTGGGTCCTCCTGACGTCTGCATGGTTTACCACTGCAAAGAGCAGTCAATCCTGGTGTCCCTACAAGATATATATTGTTTAGCCATATCCTATTAAAGAATGACAACATTCTGTCCCTGTCTCCAAATTTTGCTCCTGCATTATCACCCTGTCACATACACTTCTACTGGAGAATTTAAGTGGTTGTGCCAACACTCATTGCGCAGACATGTTCTGACGTTGTCACCATCAGGAAGTCAGTCTATAGTGATACCATGCATTCCAGAAAGGAAGTGACTGTAAAGAGGCTGGAATAAATTAGCAGCACATACTTCAGGTGCAAAGAAGGCAAAAAAAATGAAAACCGTACTTTCTAAAAGATGAGAACACACATTGAGTTGATTTTCTAAAAGTGGAGAGTGCAAAATCTGGTGCAACTCTGCAGAGAAACCAATCAGCTTCCAGGTTTAAAGTGTTACTAAACCCACAACAGTAAAATCAGTCTGTATATGCAGTAAAGCATGCTTGTTATACCCACTGTGGAGCCTAAGGGGTTAATCCTCTGCATTGTGTAAAAAGGCTGTTTGATCCTGACTTCTCTGCCCCTCCTCTTGTTCAAATGTCCACGCTGATAAGACAGACTGAACCCGTAGCCCTTCTGCACATGCTCAGTTTAGTGTGTATTGCTAAAGAGGTTGTTTTTTTTTTTGGGAGAGTGCATGTGATCAGCACAGGGCTAATCAGCACTATCCAGAGGGAGGTCAGGGGTTTTGCATCCTCCTAGAGCAGAAAGAAAACTCGTCCTACAAGCGTTAACCAGTGCTCTGCTGGACACTGATAGAAGTCACAAGACTGCTCTAACTGCTGATTAGAAAAGGATTTAGCAACACTTTAATTGTCAAAGCAAACCTTTTAGCACTATATAAATACTGTATAATAATAATAATAATAATAATATTAATAAAGTTGTTGTAAAGGCTCAAGGTTTTTTACCTTCATGCAGCCTGCTGGCTGATCAAAAAAAATGGGTCATCTATGTCCAGCTTTAGTGCTTTGGACTGAGGCAAATACACACTATGTGAAGGATATGCTTTGTTAATTTTTCATTTAAGAGGTTTATAGCCACCTTAACATAATTGTGTACAGATATATCTCAAAGACTGTATAAAGGCAAAATAATTTCCTTAAACTGAGTCAAGTGGTGTCTGCTCATTCCATTACTTACGTTCCCCCATTAATCCCCAGGTCCCAACAAATACATCCTATGCTTTGGATTACATTTGCATTCACTCCTTAAGCATCACAGTCAGATAAGTGTGCACATTTGAAGAATTACTTCAAATTTTAACTCTTAAAAAGACTCAAAAAATTTTGCCACCATATCAATGTGTTCAGCTCTATAAATAGTAGTAAGAGTGCCACACCTATAGGTAAAAAAGTCCAAAATGGTATTGTATTAGATGTTCAGCAGAATAAAATAGCCTTTCTTATTCTACTGAGCATCCAATAAAACACTATTTTGGCCTCTTCTACCTATTGGTATGGCACTCCTATTTCTTCTTTTGACTACTTTATTGGACTTTAGGCTGGGTAGACACAGGCCAAAGATTGGCTGAAAACGGTCGGTTCAGCAGGAACCATATGATTTTCAGCCCGTGTGTGCAGCTCTCTCTCTTCGACAGAAGGCTGTTTTACGACCGGTTTCTGTTGAAAGGGCACACTAGAAAACCTTCTTCTGACCCACATCTGATCGGCGCTGACAGCCAATGGCCGCCAGTACTGATTAGTCTATTCTAGCATGGAGGGGGGTTACCATGCCAGGATACATTAGCACAGCAGGGGGAGATCATTGCACTAACATCACCTTTCTTAGTACAGTGATTTATCTGGGTTTTTTTTTGTTCAGCCCACTGGGTTGAACGGGAAAAAAAAACTTATATTGTGTACCCCACATTACTCAGGGTCCTCTCTCTCCTGGGAATTATGATACATGTGAACAGCCTCACCCAGCAAAGTGAGTTGGCTTGATGAATTAGAAAGCCTTTCATAACAATACTGGTTATTAAATAAAATATGTAATGATTCTTATGCATGTGCCTTGATCATGTTAATTTATGTGTGAGCAAATCCAACTCTATCTTATGTTATGACACACTTACAAGTAAACTGATTATTTTCCTGTGTGCATCACAATGTAATGTAATGGAAAGTGGAAAACACTTTACTAAACTGTAAACTTCCACTTTGAGCAATACCATTTTGCTATGTTACATTAAAATCACACTTATGTAATATCCCTTTAGTTGGGAAACTTTGTCAGTTATATTTTGTGTTAAATATTTGGCGTTGAAAAAATTATGCTAGAGTTGTATTTGGAAAAATTAAGGGGAAAGCTTTTTTTTAATATATTTGTTCCCTAACAAAGAAAATGTATAAAAATTAAAATATAGCTACAGGTGAAACTCGAAAAATTAGAATATCGTGCAAAAGTTCATTTATTTCAGTAATGCGATTTAAAAGGTGAAACTAATATATGAGATAGACTTATTACATGCAAAGCAAGATAGTTCAAGCCGTGATTTGTCATAATTGTGATGATTATGGCTTACAGCTCATGAAAACCCCAAATCCACAATCTCAGAAAATTTGAATATTGTGAAAAGGTACAATATTCTAGGCTCAAAGTGTCCCACTCTAATCAGCTAATTAAGCCATAGCACCTGCAAAGGGTTCCTGAGCCTTTAAATGGTCTCTCAGTCTGGTTCAGTAGGAATCACAATCATGGGAAAGACTGCTGACCTGACAGTTGTGCAGAAAACCATCATTGACACCCTCCATAAGGAGGGAAAGCCTAAAAAGGTAATTGCAAAAGAAGTTGGATGTTCCCAAAGTGCTGTATCAAAGCACTTTAATAGAAAGTTATGTGGAAGGGAAAAGTGTGGAAGAAAAAGGTGCACAAGCAGCAGGGATGACCGCAGCCTAGAGAGGATTGTCAGGAAAAGGCCATTCAAAAGTGTTGGGGACTTTCACAAGGAGTGGACTAAGGCTGGAGTCAGTGCATAAAGAGCCATCACACACAGACGGATCCTGGACATGGGCTTCAAATGTCGTATTCCTCTTGTCAAGCTGCTCCTGAACAACAAACGTCAGAAGCGTCTTACCTGGGCTAAAGAAAAAACAGACCTGGTCTGTTGCTCAGTGGTAAAGTCCTCTTTTCTGATGAGAGCAACTTTTGCATCTCATTTGGAAACCAAGGACCCAGAGTATGGAGGAAGAATGGAGAGGCACACACTGCAAGATGCTTGAAGTCCAGTGTGAAGTTTCCACAGTCTGTGTTGATTTGGGGAGCCATGTCATCTGCTGGTGTTGGTCCACTGTGCTTCATTAAGTCCAGGGTCAACGCACCCGTCTACCAGGAGATTTTGGAACACTTCATGATTCCTTCTGCAGACGAGCTTTATGGTATGCTTCATTTTCCAGCAGGACGTGGCACCTGCCCACACTGCCAAAAGCACCAAAACCTGGTTCAATGACCGTGGGATTACTGTGCTTGATTAGCCAGCAAATTCTCCTGACCTGAATCCCATAGAGAATTTATGGGGCATTGCCAAGAGAAAGATGAGAGACATGAGACCGAACAATGCAGAAGAGCTGAAGGCCGCTATTGAAGCATCCTGGTCTTCCATAACACCTCAGCAGTGCCACAGGCTGATAGCTTCCATGCCACATCGCATTGAGGCAGTAATTGCTACAAAAGGGGCCCAAACCAAGTATTGAGTACATATGCATGCTTATACTTTTCAGAGGTCCGATATTGTTCTATGTACAATCTTTGTTTTATTGATTGCATGTAATATTCTAATTTTATGAGATTGTGGATTTGGGGTTTTCATGAGCTGTAAGCCATAATCATCACAATTATGACAAATCACGGCTTGAACTATCTTGCTTTGCATGTAATGAGTCTATCTCATATATTAGTTTCACCTTTTAAGTTGCATTACTGAAATAAATGAACTTTTGCACGATATTCTAATTTTTTAAGTTTCACCTGTATGTATCTAGATTTGCTACCAAATTATAGCCATATTTGTCTTAGAAAAAAATATAGACTATAAAAGCTAAACTTTATAAGGTATGAAATTGACACATATCTGAAGTCATTCTCTCAACAACTCTGTTCACCCTACTATATAGATTTTGTTAGTGATTAGAAGTTGATTGGAAGGCTGCCAAGTCATGGTGGAAGGGAGATGCTGAATTGCTGAGGGAAGGACTTCAATGCTTTTGCTGTGAATTTTGAGGATGCATTGTTCCACAGTGCCAGAAGCTATAAAGATTAGTAAGGACTTGTTTTAAAGGCCATTTATTTGCTTGTTAAGAATATAAAAATAGCTAAATGCCCATAGCCTGTCCATAGGAAAGATCCTGTGACTGAAATGTTTAAAGCTCGACTTCAGGCTGCTGTAAAATGTAACCATGCATTAAACACTTCCCGCACTGCATGGGTTAAATGCTTGTTTAGAATATGAAAATACCTAAATGCCCATAGCCTGTCCACAGGAAAGATCCTGTGACTGAAATGTTTAAAGCTTGACTTCAGGCTGCTGTAAAATGTAACCATGCATTAAACCCTTCCCGCACTGCATGGGTTAAATGCTTGTTTTGTCTAGGGATATTGAAAAAAAGTGCAAATAATAAACCTAATCCTTGCTACTGCAGGTTTCTTCTCAGGTACATGACCACCAAAGCCACTCTTCACCATTCCACCAGGCGCAGAAAGTCATCACATACAATGCAGAACCAGTGGTTCTGCATTATAAGAGATGGTGATGAGCCCACATGCTGGGAGCATCAGAGAGTAAAGAAGAGCTTCTAAAGGGAGTGAGGAATAAGCTACATATTTATTCATATTCCCGACTCTCTAGACAAAACAGACATTTAACCCATAGAATGTTGGGAAATGGGAAATTTTACACAAGCCTGGATTTAAGCTCCACAGAGCTTCAGATTTTTAGGATTCGGATTTTGTTAACTGGAGGGTAAAGGGTCAAAAATGTGAAAAGTAATTTGTTCTGCTAAATATTTAAATTTCTCTTTCATTCCACATGCCACATTTATATTTTTCTGCACCTTTGTGGGCAGACCTAGCTGCCCAGCACAAGTGAAAATGTTTAAAATTGAGGCAAACTACAGCACTGGGATCCTAACAAAGATAACATTTTACTTAAATGGTTGAAATCTTTTTGTTAAAGAACTCCAGTGGTGTTATAGTTTGCCCCAACTCTGATCATTGTCACTTTTGCTGAATGTTAAAATCCGTGCATAACTAGGGCAAAAAATATAAACAATGACATGTAAAATTGCTGTGAGTGATACTTAATATTGCCCTAGGAAAAATCATCCTGGCTGAAACCCTACAGCGCAATGGTCTGGGGCATACACAGACCTTAGTAAATCAGGCCATGGTGTCAAGGGCACTTTATTTCTAAAAGTAAGGTAACTTTGTTTTCTACATTCAGTCTTGGAGAATCAGCAATAGGAAAGATAACATGGGATACACTATTTATCACAAACCTCTAATTCTATGTAAACTGCACACACCAATTTTGAGAAGTCTCTAATTCAATTCAAGTTTTTTCCCCCAGTGAATAGTAATGAATGTAGTATACCTCTAAAGTGTTTTTAAGAACAAGGCCTGTCAATTTTTTTATACTTTGAACATTGACAATTGTTTTTATGTCTGTTGTATATTAATTAGTTTTGTTAGACTACAAAATTCGCTCATCTCACATTTGGTTTACTTGTTAATTTGTGTACCTGACAAGTAATTCATTATGATTATATTGTGAATTCCACAATTGCTTTTCTTGCTTGAAGTTGCACATTTTTTTAATGTAAATGATTATCTACATAGGACCTAAAAGAAAAAGATCCAGACTGCACACAAGACACAGGAAGTGTTATCATGGTCATCATGATTAGTACTCTCTACTCCTAAATCAACCCCATACACTTTTTTTGTGAGTAGAAATAGTAACAAAACCATTGCATCAAGCATGTAGTAAGCTAATGTGGCTGCCCCCATATGGATATATAATTAGAAACTAGAGATATGATTTAAAAAATAGCACACATTGATAACATAATTTACCTAACACTGATCTCTTTTATGTATGTATGTATGTATGCATGTATATATTTTATGTCTAAGAAATGTAAGTCTTTATATTACATTTCAATTAAATACGGTGTATCCTTCCCTTATTCACAAACTTCCCCAAAACGCATATAAACACTTTAAACCCCAAAAAGTGTGATAATCTTATGAAGTATGCTTAGTATCCCAAGTATATAAATACAAATAAACCCCCCCAGTGCAAAATAATGACCATCAAATACAGTGTATGCTTAGTATCCCAAGTATAAATACAATCATAATAGGTGCTCTAAACAAAAACAAAAATCACACAAGTCCCAAAATAATAAAATAGTCCTTCAAAATATCAAAGTCATTCAAAAATCTCAAAATCAACCTCCAGGTGAAGACAGCCTCCAAAGTGATTTCTGAAACCAAAAAACATTTATGATTAAGTCTAATTGACAAAACATGTCAAAGGGAAGTGACGTCAGACGCACAGCTGAACCGGAAGTGATCGAGCGGCCATTATGGATCCTGGAAATCTCTATCTGAGACACAGGAGAGGATCTGCTGAGGATTTCCGGAGGTCTGGCTGGGCTGATTTTTTGTTTGATGGCATAAAGGATCCTTTATGTTTGATGGCATAAAGGATCCTTTATGATTAATCCTAATTGACGAAACATGTCAAAGGGAAGTGACGTCAGACGCACAGCTGAACCAGAAGTGATCGAGCAGCCATTTTGGATCCTGGAAATCTCTATCTGAGACACAGGAGAGGATCTGCTGAGGATTTCCGGAGGTCTGGCTGGGCTGATTTTTTGTTTGATGGCAGTTTTAGAGATGAAGATATATGTAAGCACATGAATAAAGTATATTCTGTTTATGTTTTTACGGAATTACGCTATTGTGGTTTCATTTATGGTGGGCATCGTTTGGAGACTGATGTGGAGAGGAGTATAATACTGTGGCTGTGAAGATCCCTCTGGAGGAACTTATTATATATCAGTACCCTGCCTGGAAGATTACTAAGCTTGTGTTTATATTTTTTTGGTAAGGGTATTTAATTTGCAAACTCTAGAAGTGGACATGTTTTTCACAGTTTTTTATCACTAGATTTCACGGGCACGTGTTTACACAGCTATTCACCTTATCATATAGTGATCACGAGTGTTTTTGTGTGAATCACATGCTTTATGGAATGAATAATTCAAGTTGTTAAGGATAATACACTATGTGCGGTTTCCTTTCTTTTTTTTGAGTTTTTTTGGTTTCAGAAATCACTTTGGAGGCTGTCTTCACCTGGAGGTTGATTTTGAGATTTTTGAATGACTTTGATATTTTGAAGGACTATTTTATTATTTTGGGACTTGTGTGTTTTTTGTTTTTGTTTAGAGCACTTATTATATTTCTATTTATACTTGGGATACTAAGCATACTTCATAAGTTTATATTACATTTACCTTTAGAACCATTATTAAGAGTGGGTGAATTTAACAGGTGAATGTGCAGTCACAATGTCAGGGATCCCAAGTTTCGTTGTGGCGCACGAATCTGCACATGCGTAGGATCCTGACAAGACATACAGGAAGGCAGGCACTAGGACCCAGGCGTGCCTGTCGGCGCCGGGCGGGCTATTTAAACCAGCTCTTGCAATGCTCACATTGCTGTATGGTCTTGTTCCTTGTTGTTCCTGTTCCTGAGAGAGTTCCTGTTGTTGCCGAATCCTGCTTGATCCTGACCATTGCGGACCTTCTCCTGCCCTGACCTCTGGCTCATTTGACAATTCTTCTGCCTGTTCCCGATTGTCTGATCCCCTGCTGCTGAACCTGGCCTGTGACCTGAGGACCCTCTGCCTGCTGCTCTGTACTGCTCTGCCTCCACCGTTATCGACCTGACCTGTCTGACTCCGCTATTGTTCCAGTGTGTTCCGTCCATCCATCCTGCACGGACCGCTCTCCCTCTTCACATCAAGCTTCACATCAGGCTCTCATCCTGCTACGTGGCACCGACGGTTTGCTCTACCACAGCTGGGTGTACTCAGGGGCCGCGACCGGGTCTCAGTCTGCTCCAAGTCCATCCCCACCATCAGGGGCTCTGGTGAACAAGCAGATTGGGGCTTAGACTCCGCACCCTGGGGAAAGCCGGTCTGTGGAGCGCTAGAGCTACCATAGGTAGGTTCTTCCTTGCCCTATACACTGGAGGTAGAAGCATCGGAAAACGCAGTAGGGGCAGTCCTGTCACAAAGGAAGGGCCTTAAGGAGCTTATGCACCCCGTAGCCTTCTTTTCCAGAAAACTCACACCAGCGGAGAGGAATTATGACATTGGAGACCGAGAGATCTTGGCCATCAAAATGGCATTGGAGGAATGGAGGTACCTGCTGGAGGGGGCCATGCACCTGATCTTAATCTACACTGACCATAAAAATTTGGAATATTTGAGAATAGCTAAGTGCCTGAGACCACATCAGGCCAGATGGGTCCTGTTATTTTCAAGATTTGTGTTTCACATCACCTATAGACCGGGGTCTAAGAACACAAAGCCCGATGCTCTCTCTCGCATGTTCGAGGACCCGGAGGAAATCTATAAACCTGACACTATCCTGCCTGCAGGGAATTTTTCATTGCTGCAGTCTAAACTCCTGTCCAAGTTGCAAGCAGCATCTGTGGGAATACCCAGTCCACCCGGAGTTTCGGTGCAGAACAGAGACGGACTCTTATGGAAGGGGGAACAGATTGTGATACCCAAGGAAGCTGGAACCCTGGTCCTGGGCTACTGCCATGACCATCCATTGGCAGGCCATTTCGGAGTGTTCAAAACATTGGAGTTGATGCAGCGCACATTCTGGTGGCCAAGTATGGCTAAAGACTGCAAGACATACGTGAAGACTTGTGCTATCTGCAACAGAAACAAGCCCACCAGAAACAAGGCCTGGGGCTTGTTACGACCTTTGCCAATACCCGATAGACCATGGAAAATGATATCCATAGGCTTCATTGTTGAACTTCCACCCTCCCAGGATCACACTGTGATCTTTGTGGTTGTGGATCGTCTGTCCAAAATGGCCCACTTCCTGCCATTGAAGAATACACCTTCGGCACCAGAAACTGCATGGATCTTCATCAAGGAAGTTGTAAGGCTCCATGGGGTGCCTAGGGATATTGTCTCGGACCGAGGGGTTCAGTTCACTTCGAAGTTTTGGAGAGCCCTGTGTGAAATCTTAGAAATCAAGCTATCCTTCTCTTCGGCCTACCATCCATAGACAAATGGGCAGACTGAATGGACCAACCAAACCCTCGAGCAATACCTCAGGTGTTACACGTCTTTCCTCCAGGATAACTGTCTGGCACTCCTGCCTTTAGCAGATTCTGCTTACAATAATGCAAGTCACTCTGCCACCAAGCAATCCCTGTTCTTTGCCAATTATGGATTCCAACCTACATTCCTGCCTGATCTGATTCCGGAAACTTCAGTCCCTGCCGCTCAGGATACGCTGGATTTCTTTTTGTAAGGTGTTACAGGAGGCAGTTGCAAAGGCTCAAGAAGACAATAAGAAAGCCTTTGATAGAAGGAGAAGAGGCGAATTGATTCTGCATCTGGGAGACCAAGTCTGGTTGGCAAGGACCAATCTGAAGCTGGCTAGTCCATCAAGGAAATTGGCACCCAAGTTCGTGGGCCCATTCCCGGTAAAGCGTAAAATTAACGAGGTTGCTTATGAGCTAGCGCTTCCTGAATCCTTTAAGATACATCCTGTCTTTCATGTGTCTCTGTTAAAACCTGCAGCCCCGGATCCTTTTTCAGATTGTAGGTCTAGACCCCCTGGAGGCCATAGACATTGATGGAGAAGAGGAATTTGAGGTTGAAGCAATCTTAGACTGCAGGAAGAGGAGAGAGTTAACACAGTACCTCATTAAGTGTAAGGGCTATGGCCCAGAAGAAAATTAGTGGGAACCAGCCCAAAATGTCCATGCTACAAGGTTAATTCAGGAATTTTTCCTCAGCCACCCACAAAAGAGAAGTCAGTCGGGCATCCGGAGGCTGCCCATAAGGGGGGGGCAATGTCAGGGATCCCAAGTTTCGCCGTGGCGCACGAATCTGCACATGCGTAGGATCCCGACAAGAAATACAGGCAGGCGGGCATTAGGACCCAGGCGCACCTGTCACCAATGACGGCGCGGGGCAGGCACTAGGACCCATGTGCGCCTGTCGGCGCCGGGCGGGCTATTTAAACCAGCTCTTGCAATGCTCACATTGCCATATGGTCTTGTTCCTTGTTGTTCCTGAGAGAGTTCCTGTTGTTGCCGAATCCTGCTTGATCCTGACCATTGCTGACCTTCTCCTGCCCTGACCTCTGGCTCGTTTGAGCATTCTTCTGCCTGTTCCTGATTGTCTGATCTCCTGCTGCAGAACCTGGCCTGTGACCTGACGACCCTCTGCCTGCTGCTCTGTACTGCTCTGCCTCCACCGTTATCGACCCAGCCTGTTTGACTCCGCTATTGTTCCAGTGTGTTCCGTCCATCCATCCTACATGGACTGCTCTGCCTCTTCACATCAGGCTCTCATCCTGCTACGTGCCACCGGCGGTTCGCTCTACCACAGCTGGGTGTACTCAGGGGCCGCGACCTGGTCTCAGTCTGCTCCAAGTCCATCCCCACCATCAGGGGCTCTGGTGAACAAGCAGATTGGGGCTTAGACTCCGCACCCTGGGGAAAGCCGGTCTGTGGAGCGCTAGAGCTACCATAGGTAGGTACCTGACACACTGGCATTCTCCAGCCAATATATCCAGAGGATAAATGAGTGGGAGGGTACTGCGGAGGGGTGAGCTCATGGGTCCTCCTCAATAACAATGGAAAAAGAATTCATGAAATCAATAAAGAGATCTGGAAATTGCTTAATGGATAAAAGTAGCAGGGTGTGCACCAGTACATGGCCATGAAGCGCGCTCCCACCAACTCCGTGCTGTGTCATCACTAGATGGGACAGAGGAGGGTATTTTGGGCAGAGAGAAATCTTGCCCATTGTATATACAGTTCCACATAAGAGAATATGGCTTGAGGTAATAAGAAAGAGGTAACCCCTCTTGGAACTAACTTGTCAATTACACTAAAGATAAAGGAATTCCAGTAAATATAAAGGCAGTAGCTGCAACTGTTTAGGTGGCAATAACACACACATAGCCTTAGTACTAACAAAATAAACTTTATCTCATCAGAAATCTCATAGGCACTTACAAAGGTGAGCATTCAGAGCCATAGACAGGAAAAAAATGCCTCAGTTTTGGAACTAATAACTCCATTAGGAATTCCCAGACCCACTGACCTGACCTAAATAGAAGTCTTGTGATCGGGAACACAGGTAGTCATTGTTGGCAGCAGGACTGTTGCAGAAAGATACCGGTAACTAAATATACTGAATTATAACTGAAAAACCTGTACTTATAATCTTCAAATAATTCAGGCTATAGCAGAAAGAACACCAGTGCCAATAAACTGAGAATGCCTGCACTGATAGTAGAAAAATCTTCTAAATAACCCAAAACAGCAAAGCTGGGGAAAACACATCCACGAGGACACTAAGCAGGTGGGAGGTGGACAGGGTTATAGGGGCAAGCATTCAGTTTTTAGATGCCATTTATCTGTTTATGCTGCAGGCTATAGTAAAACCCTGAGTGGCTTAAAGGAGAAGTAAGGCCAAAGCCTTATATCTCCTATGGATCACAGGAGTGCAGTTAATTTTGCACTCCTGTTACCTGTTTTTAGTCAACAGTGGGCTAAAGTGACTGACATCAAGAGCTGGTCCAGGCTGTACAAAGATCCCAACCAGAAGTCTGGATGAAAGCTGGCATGCTTCTGAGAGCCTGAGCCAGCTGCTTCCACCCCCTCCACAGCCCCATGCTCCAGTGAGGACTGGTGGGGCAGGGCAGAGAGCTGGTGACTGACGGTCACCGTTTCTCTGCTCAGTGAAGACTGAGCGATTAGTGGTTTTTGATTGCTCAATTCTCAGTCTTAGAAGTGGCAGGGGACAGATGGGCACAAATTGATACTCCATATAGGTGAACATTATTATTTTTTTATTTTACGAAAGCCATACTTCTCTTTATTATCATCTAGCTGTGTTCCCTGGTGGACAATAAAGAAATATGTCTGAGTAATTACTTAAGGCTAGGAGTAAATATCTTTGTGGGTAAAATATTAAGCATGTTTTACCAAAGCACTCAAAAAGTTTCCAACTATCCTAAATTGTTAATGCTTTTGGATTTCTTTTCTTCCTAACAGAATCCTGTAGTAAAAGAATATGAAGACTGTGATTGCAATCCTCTTCTTAAAAAAAAATGCTTAGTTGCTTGGCTTTCAGTGGTTCCAAATGGATTCCAATGGTTCTAGCACTTTCTGTGTCAGTGACTTGTAAAAAGTTTGCAGTTCATAAATTCTGAATTCATTTTGAGTTTTTAATCTTCATGCTTGTTTTATGTTAGTGATAAAGAAAATACTAAAACGGGAAAATATTATTCTTAAAAGGAGAACAGCAATAACTGCAATTTGTGTTTATCTCACTATAGATGTATTTAATCCCAAATGTGAGCATGTGTAATTCTTTATAAATATAAACATTACAGTAATTAATGTTTATATATAAATAGTTCACTTAATATCAAGGAATAAATGTAAAGTTACTTTAATATAATTTGGTATGTTCTGTATATTTAATCAGGCAAAGACCTAAAATGTATCTTATACATCTTAAAGTGCCCAACTGGGTACATACCCACAGGTGTAGCTGCTGGTACCTGCTGTGAGTTTGCCAACGAAAATCCCAATCTGTGTTACAGAACTGCTTTCAGGAACTTGGTTGGGATTGATACACTGAAACAGTGTTTGGTAAACAAATGAATACTCATAGTTCCTGCAGCTGTCAGGAACAGCTGATAACAAGATATCAAAACTGAAATAAATAATTAAAATGTATATATATATATATATATATATATATATATATATAATTATTATTATTCAGGATTTATATAGCGCCAACAGTTTGCTCAGCGCTTTACAATATAACGGGAGATAATACAGCAACAATACAGTTCAATACAAGAGAGGGTTAGGAGGGCCCTGCTCTTTGGTGCTTACAATCTAAGATATATATATATATATATATATATATATAAAAGTATTTGCTATTTGATTATTGCCTTTTTATCCTTAACTAGCCTGCCTTAATTTAGAATCCTGGTTCCTCTTGCAGCAAGTTTAAAAATTTTTTTTAATACGCTGTTCCTGAAAAAAATTGATTTTTTTTATTTTCATTCATGTTGTTCGTTATATTTTGGTAGCATATGCACATGCAAAAAAAAGTTTTAATGTAAAATTGTGCAAAACTTTGCCACACTTTCTAACTTTGGTACAAAAAATATTAAAGTTGTTTCTGAAGTAATAAGATTACAGCTGAAAAGTGAAATTGGCTCTGGAGATTAACATGTTGAACACAACACAGAGTGTAATTGATTGTCTTTTGCTTCAGTCTTTTTTGGAACTCACCGTCTTACGTAATTATCTTATGTTTTACAAATACTGCAGTTTGTTTTTACCTGCAGCTAGTAACATAATTTTCTTAGTGTAGAACTTGTCTATCAGTGTAGAAAGCCATTTTCTTTAAAAATTACTCACCTGCCCAACACTGGCATGAGGATGGGTTGCCACTATTAGTATAATGGTGATGTTAGGTCCGCAGACCCCTTGTCTTTCGATTCAATCTTTTTTGGAACTCAGTTCACTGTCTTACGTAATTATCATATGTTGTACAAATACTGCATTTTTTTTTTTTAGAAAATTTGAAATTCTTACCTGCAGATACTAGTAACATAATTTTCTTAGTGTAGAACTTGTCTATCAGTGTAGAAAGCCATTTTCTTTAAAAATGACTCATCTGCCCAGCACTGGCTTGAGGATGGGTAGCCACTATTAGTATAATGGGGATTTTAGGTCTGCAGACCCCTTTTTAATTAGAAGACCTTTAAAGCTACTATTCATTAGACAGGCAATTTAACTTAGAACAGAATAGAAGCAGTACAAAAAATAAGCAGGATTTAAATGTATCCAAACCTGAAAAGTCATCAGATTAAGCTCCTACTCTTCAAAAAAAAAACACAAAGGGTAATGTGGAAAGTGTAGTAATCAGAATTCATGTCAGGGCTTACTGCAGTAAACTTAAATCTAATTTACTGCTTGTAGTTATTTCACCTAGCACATCATCCAATCCTTTGCAGGGTCTCATTAAATGCACTTATGTAAGCTTGGTTTTTGACACTACTACAGGCCTGCTCTACGTTTCCTTTTACTGAAGGCAGACTTGGTACTTCATATACATGTATGTTTATATTACATTTTTATTCTGATCTTTTTTTCATCATATATCTTTTGGAGAAATAACAGTTTAAAGTACAGATAAGGAGATAGCTTTGTTTCTTCACATTTTGAAGGTCCCCTTAATCCCTGAAACCAAATTACAGTGAGCCTCATATGATTATTGGCAATGTCAAAATAGAAGCATCATCTGGTCCTTCTGAATCTTTGTAGCTTAAAGACACACAATATCACGTTCAAAGTTATGTTATTTTTGCAGGTAATTTTCATATATATAGCCACTGTGCTCATAGCTAATGTGTTAAATAATTCAAATGGAGTCATATTAGATTCTCTTGGCCCTTTGGCTATTCTTTCTTTAAAAAGGTGCAAAATCCCCCCACACATAAGAAAAAGACAATCCCATGTAATGCACAATGCAAACTATTCTTAAATCTACTTAGCACTTTGTATTTCTTCCCAGAAATCATAATATGCAGATAGTAGCATAAATTACAAAGATGAAGCAGAAAACATAAATGTATTTGAAGCTTGTAGATATATATTAAATAAGTTTTCGTTAGAAGTCTTGCAAAAGGGGATTTTAATGAATCAGTGTCCTTCTACATAAGGTACTTATATCTACCTTGTCCCTCTTGCAGCACAGCTTATTGGAGCAAGTCAGCTCTTTTGTATTTTAAAGCTGTTTTTTGTTTTAGATCTTTAATTGTTTAATTGTTATTCTGCCTAATACCCTTGGCCAGCCTTTCTTAACCATTTTACAGTGGAGGAACCCTTTACATAATTTTTAGGTAATGAGGGAACACCTGATAAAATGAATTAGGGGTCAAAGCGCAGCGCTTGAGGTGCTATATACTTGAGGTAGTATTGTAGCACTACCCTTGTGAGGGCCGCTGTGTTGTGGGTATCCCTAAGCTTCCCTCCACACAGCCAGGCAACAGTTATTTTTTACACAGGCTTGCATCCAAAAACAGTGACCAGTCAATGAACTTGGGTTTGTAGTTTTATCAGGGGACTTAAACTTGAATAGGGAAATAGGGGATGGGATGCCCAATTTGACTTGAAACATTGGAAGGGGGATACTGCCTTCCTATGTACCAAGCAGATTCTAGACTGTTCTTTTCCTGAAAGCTGTCAGTCGCTACAAATCAGTAGCAGCTGCCCCTTATGGGCAAGGAACTAGCAGCCCCTCAAATATCACTTTATTTCTCGCAGCTACATACAGAGACGTCTTCTCTCTCCCTTACAGAGATGCTCCCAGCTCCACAGCCTACAAGCACTAACAGCTATCCTGGCTTCTCAGAAGATCTCCCAGGGCAAGGATAAAGGTTTGAGCTCAATGCTGTTTCAGACCTTGATCCCATCCATGCCTCTCTGCAGAATGTATCCTCCTGAGCCAGCCTGAGCCCAGCCTAGAGGCTGCACCCCCTTAGATCTAAGGGGCCCCTCCTAGACACCGACAGTCTCCTCCATGTTCCACCCGACTCCCCTGTCAGCTGACTCTCCCATATTTATAGACCAGCCCACCACTCTACCAGGGCCTCCAAACCTGGGATTGGTCAGACCCCCCATGAATATGCAGATTAGGACCCCACCCCTTCCTTCCTTCCTACCAACTTCCAGAAGGTTCTATGGTCCTCCAGAATCAGGAGGAGGTGATAGAGCCACAACCTGTTGAGTCATCCAGCTGAACTGCAACAACCCGACCCAAATCACATGACTCACACAACTACCATGAGTCATCCACAATGATTTTGCCCATAACACATTAAACTATTCTAGTAATGCACTATAAGGTGCTACACTATCAAAAGTGCTCTGTGTCAAATATCAATTCATATGTGCACTTATACCAAAAGCAGGCATCAAATTAGTAAAAATAAAGTGCAGTTCATAAGTCAAATACATAAATTATTATTATTATTATTATTATTATTATTAAACAGGATTTATATAGCGTCAACAGTTTGCGCAGTACTTTACAAAATGAAGGTAGACATAACAGTTACAATATAATTTGGTACAAGAGGAAACAGAGGGCCCTGCTCATTAGAGTTTACAATCTAAGTTGAAGGGTTGAGTGATACAAAAGCTAATAGCTTGGGCAATGAGCTGATGAAGGAAATAAAAGGCAGTTTACTAGTTCGAAGAAGGATAGGCTTCATTAAAGAGAAAGGTTTTCAGGGATCGTCTAAAGGCGGATAGATTAGGAGATAGCCGGACAGATTGGGGTAGGGAGTTCCATAGGTTGGGAGAAGCTCGGGAGAAGTCCTGGAGGCAAACATGGTAGGAGGTGACACGGGGAACTAGAGAGCAGAAGGTCTAGGAGTTGTAGATGGCTTTGGAAGTTGTTGTTATTATTTTGAATTTTATTCTTTGGACGAGTGGAAGCCAGTGGAGGGAATGACAGAGAGGGGTAACAGACACTGAATGATTGGTAAGGTGGATGAGCCTGGCAGCAGTATTCATGATGAACTGGAGGGGGGATAGCCTATGTAAAGGTAAGTCAATGAGGAGGGAGGGAGCTGCAGTTGTCGAGGCAAGAGATAACCAGTGATTGAATTAGAAGCTTTGTGGTGTAATTGGTTAAAAAGGGGCGTATTCTGGAGATGTTGAGGAGGTTTAGGTGCCAAGATTTGGACAGGGATTGGATGTGGGCTCTGAAAGGATAGTTCAGAATCCAGGGTTATCCCTAGCACCCTGGAATGCGAGGATGACTTGATACTTGTGCTATTGATCCTGACCAAGAAATCAGGGGAAGAGGCATGTGGCGGAAGAAATATTATGAGCTCAGTTTTGGATAGATTGAGTTTTAGGAAGTGGTGCGAAATCCAGTCTGATATGTCTGTTAGTAAATTGGTGATACGTGAGGAAACTGATGGGGTGAGCTCAGGAGTAGAGAGATAGATTTGTGTGTCATCAGCATAGAAATGGTATTGGAAAACATGGGAAACTATCAGCTGACCGAAGGAAAAAGTGTAGATTGAGAATAGGAGAGGTCCAAGGACAGAACCTTAAGGGACCCCGACAGTAAGAGTAGGAGGAGGAAGTAGAGTTGTAAGTGACACTGAAGGTGCGGTGAGATAGATAAGATTCAAATCAACAAAGAGTACAGGTATGGAGGCCAAGTAAATAGAGTTTTTTGAGGAGGAGGGGGTGGTCAACTGTGTGAAAGGCAGCAGAGAGGTCCAAAGGTAAGAGTACGGAATAGTGACCATTGGTTTTGGTGGTCAGTAAGTCATTTGTGAGTTTTAGGAAAGCAGTTTCTGTCTAGGTTTGTGGGCTAAATCCAGACAGAAGGGGATCAAGAAGATTATTCTCAAAGAGGTGGCAGCACAGCGGGTTGCAGACTAGGCATTCAAGAAGTTTGGAGGCAAAAGGGAGTAAGGAGATGGGTCTTAGGTTGCTAAGATTTGTGGGGTCCAGTGAAGCCTTTTTAAGTATGGAGGTGACTAGCACATGTTTTAGAGAGTTGGGGAAGATGCCAGTAGAAAGGGAGAGAGTGAAGATATGAGCTAAAGAGTGAAGGATAGAGCAAGAGGGTGACCATAGTATTTGCAAAGGAAGAGGGTTCAGGGGACAGGTGGTTAGGTGGGCTTTAGAAAAAAGTATACCAACCTCCTCTAAAGTAGCTGAGTTAAACAAGGGAAGTATAGATTGTACAGGTGGACAAGGAGTGTAGGGTGAGGGAGATATCTGTACACTGGAGATCTCATCACGAATTGTATCAATCTGATTTTTGAAGTGATTAGTGATCTCCTGGGCAGTGAGGAAGTTAGTTTTTTGAGGCATCTGGTATTGTCTGTTTGCCAGGGCTGTAGAAGGCGGAGCCTAATTCTGTGTGTAGTGAGGAGGGCCAATGTGTCCACGGTGGATAACAGGGAACTGTTGTAGACAGAAGTGGCCAGGTTGGAGCAGGACAGGGCTGAGATTTTGTCATAGAGACAATATGTTGCAGAAAAAAGAAGAGAATGGTTAAGATAGCAAAGGTTTCTACGGGTAACTGTTTGGTAGTTGGAAGACAAGGAGAGGGAATCCAAGGAGAGAGTAAGCTAATAAGGTAGTGATCAGAGAGAGAAAAAGGAAAGTTGGTGAGGTTGCAAGGAGAGAATAGGTAGGAGAATACAACGTTGAGGCAGTTACCATTAGAGAGAGTAGAAGCATGTGTCCATTGTTTTAGGTCAAAAGAAGTGGTTAGGCTCAGAAGTTTAGAAGTAGCAGGGGTGTTAAGATTAACAGGGTTATTGAAATCACCGAGAATAATAGTGGGGATTTCAGAAGAGAGAAAGCAACGTAGCCAGGCAGATAAGTCATCAAGGAAGCTTGATACTGGTCCAGGAGGCCGATCACAGCAATGCTTAAAGATACTGAAGAGAATAGACAAATACAGTGAACTTCAAATAAGGAAAGGGACAGAGAGGGAGGTGAATAAAGGATCTGAAAAGTGCTTTGAGGGGACAGGAGGATCCAACTCCACCTCCTTTCTGTCCACTAGGACTGGGAGAGTGAGTCCAGAGGAGACCACCATGGGGGAGAGCAGCAGGAGAGGGAAAGTCAGATTCATGAAGCCAGGTTTTCCTAACTAACTAAGGGAGTTTGTGAGAACATGGTCATGGACAGAGGTGAGTTGTTACAGACAGAGCGGGCATTCCAAAGGGCACAGGAAAAGGGGAGGCTAGTTCTAGGAAGAAGAGGAATAGTAACCAGATTGTGTGGATTGTGACTGCTGTTAGAGGATAGGGGGTGACTGGTGTGTAGGTCAAAGGAAAAAGATGTCAGCCCAGGATTTAGAGGAAATGTCTCCAGATGTTAGGAGACGCAGAATGGTAAGAGAGGTAATATGGGAGTATGATTTATATGGAGGGACAGATCCCAGTGTCAAGGAAGTTTTATTAGTATGTGGGTTCATAATTAGCAAGAGTTGATGTGTACAGTAATAAGGTGAAGAAAGGAGTGAGGGTCATAAACAGTATATAAGCTGTGGGGTGGAGAAGAGGGGCGAAGGAGAGAGAGTTTGAAGAGAGAGGGAGGAGTAGGGAGTGCTTGTTACAGAGTGGTGGGATGAAGAAGCAGACTGGGTAAGAGTTAAAAGAGCTGGTTGGGGAAACAAGTCACTTGTAGCCAGTTTAGTATTTGAAGTTGTCTGCTTCTCGCTTTGTGCTTTCTCTGAAGTGCAGAGCCAAAGTGCAATGCTCAATGCTTAATCCAAGATCAATACTTTATCCAAGATGATAGTTGCCAATGCTGCCCCTGGCTGTGCCTCCCCTAAGGAATGCCTAAATGTATACTGAGTTGGGTGGGGGTATTGCCAATTAATCAATTAGGAATGCATAGGAGAGAAACACATAATTAGCAGGGCAACTTCTCACACCAAAGGAGGACTACAAGAGACAACAAGAGAGCAGGAGGGAAAAGATGTAAAGATTAGGATCAACTGATAAATTTGAGTTAGACAATAAGAGCAAAATAACCACCACAGTAATATGGACAGAGTTAAAGATTTTGCAAGCAGTAAGAAGTATAAGAACATTGATAGTTATGAATCAGCTTCAGTTAAAGATGGAATTTAAAAGCAGTATAGATTACCATATAGCACAGCAGGGTGAATTACAGTAGCATTCATACATGGCATGGGCGATAGTACAGATGGAAATACACAAAAACAAAGTGCAAAGTGCATACGTGAAAATGTCCCATTTAAAGTGCCCTGTGCTGAAATGACGTGTCTAATTTTAAAGTAGCAATTCACATTTAAAGTTCAGTGCTGTTTCCGTCCCTCCACTCCTCTAGTCACCTTCACCACATGCTCACTTTCACCCACACTCCTCACCCACTTAGCCATTGATCAACATGCACTAAGAGGACAATCTAAGTCAGTGGTTCTCAACCTTTCTAGCGCCGCGACCCCTTAATACAGTTCCTCATGTTGTGGTGACCCCCAACCATAAAATTATTTTCGTTGCTACTTCATAACTGTAATTTTGCAGTAGGAGGAATAGTGCCACGTCATTGGTGTCATTGGGAGGAATAGTGCCCCATCATTGGTATCAGTGGGAAGAATAGTGCCTCGTCATTGGTGTCAGTGGGAGGAATAGTGCCCCCTTCATTGGTGTCAGTGGGAGGAATAGTGCCCCGTCATTGGTGTCAGTGGGAGGAATAGTGCCCCGTCATTGGTGTCAGTGGGAGGAATAGTGCCCCGTCATTGGTGTCAGTGGGAGGAATAGTGCCCCGTCATTGGTGTCAGTGGGAGGAATAGTGTCCCGTCATTGGTATCAGTGGGAGGAACAGTGTCCCATCATTGGTATCAGTGGGAGGAATAGTGTCCCATCATTGGTATCAGTGGGAGGAATAGTGCCCCGTCATTGGTATCAGTGGGAGGAATAGTGCCCCATCATTGGTATCAGTGGGAGGAATAGTGCCCCATCATTGGTGTCAGTGGGAGGAATAGTGTCCCATCATTGGTATCAGTGGGAGGAATAGTGTCCCATCATTGGTATCAGTGGGAGTAATAGTGCCCCGTCATTGGTATCAGTGGGAGGAATAGTGCCCCGTCATTGGTGTCAGTGTGAGGAATAGTGCCCCGTCATTGGTGTCAGTGTGAGAAATAGTGTCCCATCATTGGTGTCAGTGGGAGGAATAGTGTCCCATCATTGGTATCAGTGGGAGGAATAGTGCCCCATCATTGGTATCAGTGGGAGGAATAGTGCCCCATCATTGGTGTCAGTGGGGGGGAATAGTGCCCCATCATTGGTATCAGTGGGAGGAATAGTGTCCCATCATCGGTGTCAGTGGGAGGAATAGTGCCTCATCATCGGTGTCAGTGTGAGGAATAGTGCCCCGTCATCGGTGTCAGTGGGAGGAATAGTGCCCCATCATCGGTGTCAGTGGGAGGAATAGTGCCCCGTCATTGGTGTCAGTGGGAGGAATAGTGCCCCGTCATTGGTGTCAGTGGGAGGAATAGTGCCCCGTCATTGGTGTCAGTGGGAGGAATAGTGTCCCGTCATTGGTATCAGTGGGAGGAACAGTGTCCCATCATTGGTATCAGTGGGAGGAATAGTGTCCCATCATTGGTATCAGTGGGAGGAATAGTGCCCCGTCATTGGTATCAGTGGGAGGAATAGTGCCCCATCATTGGTATCAGTGGGAGGAATAGTGCCCCATCATTGGTGTCAGTGGGAGGAATAGTGTCCCATCATTGGTATCAGTGGGAGGAATAGTGCCCCATCATTGGTATCAGTGGGAGTAATAGTGCCCCGTCATTGGTATCAGTGGGAGGAATAGTGCCCCGTCATTGGTGTCAGTGTGAGGAATAGTGCCCCGTCATTGGTGTCAGTGTGAGAAATAGTGTCCCATCATTGGTGTCAGTGGGAGGAATAGTGTCCCATCATTGGTATCAGTGGGAGGAATAGTGCCCCATCATTGGTATCAGTGGGAGGAATAGTGCCCCATCATTGGTGTCAGTGGGGGGGAATAGTGCCCCATCATTGGTATCAGTGGGAGGAATAGTGTCCCATCATCGGTGTCAGTGGGAGGAATAGTGCCTCATCATCGGTGTCAGTGTGAGGAATAGTGCCCCGTCATCGGTGTCAGTGGGAGGAATAGTGCCCCATCATCGGTGTCAGTGGGAGGAATAGTGCCCCATCATCGGTGTCAGTGGGAGGAATAGTGCCTCATCATCGGTATCAGTGGGAGGAATAGTGTCCCATCATCGGTATCAGTGGGAGGAATAGTGCCCAATCATAGGTGTCAGTGGGAGGAGGAATAGTGCCCCATCATCGGTGTCAGTGGGAGGAGGAATAGTGCCCCATCATTGGTGTCAGTGGGGGGAGGAATAGTGCCCCATCATTGGTGTCAGTGGGGGGAATAGTGCCCCATCATAGGTGTCAGTGGGAGGAATAGTGCCTCATCATTGGTATCAGTGGGAGGAATAGTGTCCCATCATTGGTATCAGTGTGAGGAATAGTGCCCCATCATTGGTGTCAGTGGGAGGAATAGTGCCCCATCATTGGTATCAGTGGGGGGGAATAGTGTTCCATCATTGGTGTCAGTGGGAGGAATAGTGCCCCATCATTGGTATCAGTGGGAGGAATAGTGCCCCATCATTGGTATCAGTGGGAGGAATAGTGCCCCGTCATTGGTATCAGTGGGAGGAATAGTGCCCCGTCATTGGTATCAGTGGGAGGAATAGTGCCCCGTCATTGGTGTCAGTGGGAGGAATAGTGCCCCGTCATTGGTGTCAGTGGGAGGAATAGTGCCCCATCATTGGTATCAGTGGGAGGAATAGTGCCCCGTCATTGGTATCAGCGGGAGGAATAGTGCCCCGTCATTGGTATCAGTGGGAGGAATAGTGCCCCGTCATTGGTGTCAGTGGGAGGAATAGTGCCTCGTCATCGGTGTCAGTGGGAGGGATAGTGCCTCGTCATCGGTATCAGTGTGAGGAATAGTGCCCCGTCATCGGTGTCAGTGGGAGGAATAGTGCCCCGTCATCGGTGTCAGTGGGAGGAATAGTGCCCCATCATCGGTATCAGTGGGAGGAATAGTGCCCCATCATCGGTGTCAGTGGGAGGAATAGTGCCTCATCATCGGTATCAGTGGGAGGAATAGTGCCCCATCATCGGTGTCAGTGGGAGGAATAGTGCCTCATCATTGGTATCAGTGGGAGGAATAGTGTCCCATCATTGGTGTCAGTGGGAGGAATAGTGCCCCATCATTGGTGTCAGTGGGAGGAATAGTGCCCCATCATTGGTGTCAGTGGGAGGAATAGTGCCCCATCATTGGTGTCAGTGGGAGGAATAGTGCCCCATGATTGGTGTCAGTGGGAGGAATAGTGCCCCATCATTGGTGTCAGTGGGAGGAATAGTGCCCCATCATTGGTGTCAGTGGGAGGAGGAATAGTGCCCCATCATTGGTGTCAGTGGGGGGAGGAATAGTGCCCCATCATAGGTGTCAGTGGGGGGAATAGTGCCCCATCATTGGTGTCAGTGGGGGGAATAGTGCCCCATCATAGGTGTCAGTGGGGGGAATAGTGCCCCATCATAGGTGTCAGTGGGGGGAGGAATAGTGCCCCATCCTTGGTGTCAGTGGGGGGAGGAATAGTGCCCCATCCTTGGTGTCAGTGGGGGGAGGAATAGTGCCCCATCCTTGGTGTCAGTGGGGGGAGGAATAGTGCCCCATCCTTGGTGTCAGTGGGGGGAGGAATAGTGCCCCATCCTTGGTGTCAGTGGGGGGAGGAATTGTGCCCCATCGTTGGTGTCAGTGGGGGGAGGAATCGTGCCCCATCCTTGGTGTCAGTGGGGGAGGAATAGTGCCCCATCGTTGGTGTCATTTGGGGGAGGAATCGTGCCTCATCGTTGGTGTCAGTGGGGGGAGGAATAGTGCCCCATCGTTGGTGTCAGTGGGAGGAATAGTGCCCCATCATTGGTATTAGTGACACCAATGATGGGGCACTATTCCCACTGACACCAATGATACTTACCTTGCAGACCCCTGATCCAGCCTGGGCTCGCTCGCTCCCTCCCTCTCCCATGGTACCGACACTTACCTGTCAGATGTCTTCCTTCTCCGGCCGCTCTCGTCCTCTTCACTCGCTCGATCTTCGCGGTGCCGCTCGGCTCCTCCTCTCCAAGCTCCACCTCCTTGCCGGTGATTGGCCGCCTGTGTGCCTCTCCTGAGCTACAGTGCCGGCGGCCAATCACAGGCGAGGATTGATCTCGAGGTGTGTCCAGATGACAGGGGCGGCATGTCATCCCGCCCACACCTGGAGATGGCGGTGGCGGCGGCGGCGAGGAGCGGTGTCTCAGTTCCTAAGACCATCGGAAATATGTGTTTTCCGATGGTCTTAGGCGACCCCTGTGGAAGCGTCGTTTGACCCCCAAAGGGGTCGCGACCCCCAGGTTGAGAACCGCTGATCTAAGTGTTTCCACCATTCTTCCACTCCATATCCACAAGTGTTATCCTCTACTGCTCAGACCTCCCACAAACGACCACTTTCACATTTAAAGAGGCTCCTTCCCTCCACCTCTTAGACCCATTCACCCATTCAGACCATGGGAAAAGCAATAAAAAAGCATCATAGCATAAAATATTTGTATTTAGGTAAAACTCATAAAAACATTAAAACTCACATTGCAATGCTCTGTTGTGTCTTGGGTCCTGGTTCCACCACTCAACCTGGTGCGATCTCGGGCCATATGTGGAATGACATCACGTATATAGTAACAAAATTAGTATTAATGATAGGGGACAGGCTTGCCACATGCCTCCATGCATTAGAAAACTGGTTGGAAATGATGGTCAACATACTATACAGTGGCTGAAGGGGCAGAGTACAAAGCTAAAAACTATGACATCACACTATGACATCACAAAATATATGAAAAATGTTTTTAAAAATACATTTTCAAATGTTTAAATTAATACCACTTCCTAAATAAATAAACTCAAACTCAAATTCAACTCCCCCACAGCACAATCACCACCGTCACCACAATATAATTGAAAAAGCTCCCCTACAGTTCAAGTGAAATCAAATCCCAAAAATAGTCCAAAATATCAAAAAGGAAACACCAATATGTCCCTCCTGTGTAATCAAGATGAAATAAGTGTGTCCAAAGAAAAAATATCCTCCCAACGGTTCCACGATGAATATTACCTCAAAAAAAAAGAAATACCACATAGTGCATTATCCTTTTATGATTTAAACATTAATAAGTGACATCACTCTAGTGAATATCCCAAAAACTTTGCAGTGAAAAATTAATGAAAAATGTGAAACAAACAGTGAAACCCCACTGTGTATGTGAATCACTCTTCAGTGCCCAAAATCAAGCAAACACAGTGTACACTTCTAATTGGAATAAGGAGTGGGTACCCTTACCAACAATCCAAAATAATCATGCCTATAATGTAATCCAATCAATGGTGACAAAATGGCCCTCCTGTAGATCTCCACAAGGCCTACACAACCTCCAGGGCAATACCTGGATACATCAACCATAGTACTCCATGTGTCCCTATACACCTTGCTCCATCCAGATGCCCATATATGAAGGATAAGAATAGTGTAATACCGCCAATATAACTGAATAAATGAGCTTTAATAAAACTGCTCACATAATTACAGCCTTTAAAACCACTTAATATATCTGATAAAACCTTTCTGCCATCCAGGAAACGTCCAGGCTCTTTCAGATGCTAATTTCCACTTTCCAAAATGGCCACCGGTGTACTTACCTTTTTTTGAGGTAATACTCATCGTGGAAACCGTTGGGAGGATATTTTTTTCTTTGGACACACTTATTTCATCTTGATTACACAGGAGGGACATATTGGTGTTTCCTTTTTGATATTTTGGACTATTTTTGGGATTTGATTTCACTTGAACTGTAGGGGAGCTTTTTCAATTATATTGTGGTATATTCATTATTATTTTCACTTGAATTGTAGGGAAATTTTCAACTATATTGTAGCATATTCATTGTTATACATTTTCAAATATACTGTATCTCTTTAAAAATACAAATCTACATTTTTGGAATGCATTTACAAATACATGTAAAAATATATGTTAAAATGACTTTTTTTTTTTTATATATGTTAATAAAAATGTGAAGAATATATTTTTAAAAATATTTTGTAACATAAAAAAAGCATTCCAACATGCAGTATATATATATATATATATATATATATATATATATATATATACTGCATGTTGAAATGCTTTTTTATATATTACAAAATATATGAAAAATATTTTTAAAAATATATTTTTTTTAAATATATACTTCAGATTTGTTTTTAACATATAAAAAAGTCATTTTAACATATATTTTTACATGTTTTTGTAAATGCATTCCAAAAATGTAGATTTGTAATTTTAAAGACATACAGTATATTTGAAACTTATTTTTAAAAATACTTTTCATATATGTTGTAATAAAAATGCATTTCAACATACAGTATATATATATATATATATATATATATATATATATATATTGAAATATATCTTGAAATATATTGAATATGGACAAAATTGTAGTATTTCAAATATATGTCAATATATTTGGGAAGAGTATTTGTAAAATATATTTCAAATATATTTTTCTTCCATATGGGAGCCTGGCCATGGATTTGAACTTGTTAGCCAATATGGCGCCTGGTTTATTAGCACAGAAGTTATACTTGCGTTTAGACCACCTTCATGCCTTTCTGCTTTGATGTGAAGGATAGGGGAAGCTGGGAGGAAGAGCAAATTCCTCATAAAATAGTTTCCAAAACCTAGAGAAGTGAGGTAGGGAGATTAATCCATAAGAGTATAAATATAGCCCCAATGGTCAGCTGTCCTTACAATGCCGAAATTAAGCATACAAATGGAGTACAGCAAAACAAATAAAACATAGTGGTCAATAAGTAAGGTGGCAGCAAAAGCTGCAAAAGGTAAGAATCAAAATCTATGGAGCCGTAGCCACCACATCATGTAAAGTAGAAGGGAGGATCCTGAGTGTTCATGGTCCCACAGATGAAGCAGCCAGAAGCAAAAATTGATAGCAGTTAAAATGTGAGATTGCAGCAATATGCAATCACACCAGTCCTTGCAATCTAGGTTGAGATATAGCAAAGCAGCAGTGAATGGATTTATCTGGTGGTACTTCTGGATCTTCACAGTTGCTAAAAGGGCAAACAACGGATATCAGTAGGAAGATCTGGCATGTCATGCACTGCTTGTAGAAGGGTTGGTTTAGTGTGAAAATAAGAACCTTTAATGATGATATTGCATGGTTTCCTTCAGGTTTCTGTATCTGCAATAACACCATCCTCAGACCAATTTCAGATGCATAAGTTTGAACTACAAAGTCCTTGGAAAAACATATGGAGTGCAGGATTGTTTATGCACAAAGAGCCCTCTTCAGGACCTGGATAGAATGTTCTGCTTCTGTAAGAGGTAGCTTAATCCATAATAATTAGAATATGCTGATGGATTTGGGCAGATTTGGCATTTTTCTACATGGATATTTCAGTAATTGACAGGGCATTCTGGAAGTGAGGCAAGGGTGCAGCCATTTCATAAACTGGGCAGGATTAACAATAATTCTCAATTTGTTTTTATCCCAGACCAGTGAAACCTTTGGTAAACTCTTATGGTGCTTTTCTCAACACCCAAATTACTGACCTATAAGTACTAATGAGTAAGTTCCAGGACCACTTTTTGTAGGGTTTGAGGACCACCATCATTCTTGTTATACATCAAATACAACTCTTCATTGCTAATGAAACAAGGACAGCCTGTTTCCTGGTTCAACATGTTAATCATTGACCATTGCATCATTTTGACTGGCACTGAAAAGGGTCTTGGGAGGAGTTCTTTGAAAGCACTTTTTCTTTGCAGGTCAAAAAGTTTGACTCCAGTGTTATCCTAAACTTCACATTTGCTATAGAATATTCTTGATTATCCCCATGTGTACAGACTACAGCAACCCTTCTAGCCTTGAAGTCCACAGTGGCAATCACGTTGGCGTTAACCAGCATAACCAAGCTATCTAAGCACAAGAAAACAGTAATATGCCCATGCTGCTACACACAAAATAGTGGCAAACAAACACTGCTGCCTATCCCTGAAAGAGATGTAACACTGCATAGGCTAATCAGTCAATAGACACATTGCTGCCACCCACCCAAGTTTGTGTCAATGGAAACATTTAATATTTCCCAGGTTATATCTGCTGGCACTGGCTTCTCTGGTTTGGGATGCCAATCTCCAATGAGCTCCACCAGATGATTGGCTGATTTGAGGTCTCCTTGGCTTCACCATTTTTGCAATTGGTAAGGGTATTAGGTAGAGATCTATGACTGTGTTTGCCATAATTATCCTGTCTGTACTGTGAAGGCAGATTTTAATTCTCAGTTGTTATCTAGATTTGAACACTGTCTGCCCTAACAAAGGACTAAAGGTTTAAATGATGTGCTTCTTGCATTGTATGTTAATGAGAGGAGACCATGGGACAGACTCACTATGATTTATAAAATCTTTGAAGTCAGCCACGAGGCCTTCTCCCGAGAAACATCTAAAATATAAGAAATATTTTCAAAAACATTTTGGCATGCTGTGTGAATGGTGACATATAACAAACATATAGTGGGATTTTACCAAATTTTACTGCAAAAGTGAATATACATGCATGGGGGCTGGGCACTGCCCCAGGGGACATGTACTGAGTCATGTACAATTAAAAGTACTGTTTTGCAAGAAGCTGTGAATTTAATAATGCTGAAGGTGCAACATTAAAAACCCACTATTATAAAAAAAAAACAACTATTTAGGGGGTTTCCTTAACCATCCATGCCAGATGCTTAATTTGAGCTCAAAGCCTGGCCAGGAAAGGAGGGGGGGGGGTATACCAGGCCTCATGCAACATGGGGTGGGACCAGTGTTGATAAGAACAAGGATCTTTTCCCCACATCCTTGGTCAGGTGACTGTCAGAGTTTGGGGATGACTTAACAGAATCTGGTGTCTCCTTTTAGGATAAGGGATATCTGCCCCCAATGAGTACATAGTACGCTTATTCATTCGAAAAAAAGCCAGGAAGTCCTTTATAAAATATATTTAGGAAAAAACAAAAACCAAGCTTCAGATATGGTGAACATGTCTCTGATCAGCTCCTGCCATTTTTCAAAAGAAAAAACTCATCAATACGCCCACCTGACCTCTTGTGTCACACATGACACATCTAAGGAAATGTGATTAGGTTTATATACAAGGGGGTGGGGATGTGGTGACATTACTAACCAAACAAGGACATTTTTTGCCTATGGCCAATCCCACAGCCATATTTGGTCAGTGATGTCACCACCACCCCTTTGTTTTCATGGCCATAGATTCCTGGCCATGTAAGTGAATGGAGCTGGTGACATCACTGGTAGTAAAGGACTTTGTGGGGCCTGCACCAGTCAACATCCTATACCAGACATTTGGTTCATGCCAAATAGGTAAATGTTCAGGTGTTCATATGAACTTGTGTTCAGACTGAACCCTATGCTCATTTCCACTCTGGATCAACTGTGGGATTAGGGGTTCTGAGGATGCAGGGTTTTTTTTATTATTATTTTCTACGTTCATCCCTATTCTGAGCCAACTGTGGGTTTAGGATTCTGAGGATGCAGGTTTTGGCTTAAACATTTTATTACAGTATTAAGTAGGTGGTATTATGTTCTAGCCAAACTTCCCAAATGCTCATTGGACTGCAATAAGAATTGCCTAGGGACATTCCTCCCGAGCTTTGATGAATCATTGCTCCTCCCTTAATAATCTCCCCCATCTGATGGTAGTCCTGAACCTTGGTCCGGTCCCAAGTCCCCCTCACTATTCTGGTAGTCACACGCTCTGTCCACCCCCCCCCCCCCTCTTTTTTCCCTTTTTCTTGCTCTTTTTCTCTTACTCCAACTGTTCACACTATTCCAATTGTTTTTTCTTCACCTTCCAAGGAATTCATCCATATGTCCTAGAAGTACCACCCATTTGTTTCCAATTAACAATACCTTGCTCCCTTTATTTTGCATTACTCTCTCCCGCTCATTGCGGTTTCTCCTCTGTTTACAAAAGTTGGAACTTTAACATTAGCCACCAGGCCTCATGCCTTAATTATTTTCTACTGTGAACATGCTTTGCATATTATTTGTATGCCATGTAACTTTAAATTCCAATAAAAAGTTTGAACAAGAAGAATTGCCTAAGGACAGGAACATGTAAACATACTTGATGGGTTTGTCAGGAAGCCTCTTCCTTCCTGAAGTTGCTGGAGCATTGTTATTATTATTATTATTATACAGTGTTTATATAGCGCCAAAAAGTTTGCTCAGCGCTGTACAATATAGTGGGGGACAGTACATGAGACAATACAGTAACAAGACAATATACGAGAGGTTCGGGAGCCCTACTCCTTGGAGCTTACAATCTAGGAGGGAGGGGATAGTGGTACAGGAGGAAGTGGCTGTGGGGGATGGAGTGGTGGGGGGAGTGGAGGAGATAGGCTGTTTGGTGAGGGTGGGGTAGGCTTCCCTGAAGAGATGGGTTTTCAGGGTGCACCTAAAGGTGAGGAGGGTAGGTGACAGTCTGATGGATTGGGGTAGTGAGTTCCAGAGGATGGGGGAAGTCCTGGAGAAGTCCTGCAGTCGGGCGTGGGAGGAGGATACCAGGGAGCTAGAAAGTAGGAGGTCTTGTGAGGAGCAAAGAGTACGGGTTGGGTGGTATTTGGGTATCAGGTCGGTAAGGTAGTTTGGGGCAATGTTATGAATGGCTTTGTACGTCAATGTTAGTAGTTTGAACATCTACTATTATCTCTTTTTTGGAGCTGGACAAGGTTGGCAACGGAAAGTCTTGCTTAATGTATATGCTTTTTAGTTACCCCACTTCCAAAAAACTGTATCTTTCTGTTTTAGTGGCTGCCAAGTACAAAGAAATGTATAAACCAGACTTACCCATTACCACAATCTACATTATGCATTTCAGCATCTATATCAGTGAGAAAATCCTTAATACCCTATTGGATATGTTAGAGGTCTTTCAGGTTTGGCAGCCCTGTGAGAAATGTATGCAGGATCATTCTTTGCAGGCATTTCCTCATCCTACAATTGATGCAGAAACCCTTCCTAGACTGGATATAGTGGAAATTCTATATATTACTATTGAAGAAGTGACAGAGGGATAAATATTTCTTTTATAATCTGATAATCCTGAGGCAAATTTCTGTAGTACACTACACCCTCTGAATATGGCGACACAATTTTTTAGTATTTTTTTGTAGTTTGCGTGTTCTATGTTTTAAGCTATTGGTCTGCTTTATATTGCCTAATATATGACTTATAAAGATAATTGTATGTCTTCTGTTCTAAATGTAATGTATCACACTCTTGAGCTGTAATGAACATGATGAAAAATATGTATATCAAAGCCTGTAACTGTACTTACAATAGACTAAATAAACTTGAATTTGTAGAAAAAAGATAAACTCTGAAAGATGGACAGATGTGACTGGAATTCCAGGGGAATTTTTCATGTTTTTATATGTGGCGATTAGTTGGTTCCCTTTTAGACGGATAAAGATCCATATAAAATTTCTCTACTATATATTTTATTAATGCATGAAAATTATTTTGTATGGATACAGGTAATGTATTATATTTGTCATCACTTCTGTTATACTGTAGATACAATCTTAGTATCTTTATGCATTTTTATTGCATTCATTTTAGCACTAATAAAGGAGGCTGTTCTGGACACCCAAAACATGTTGGCAAGATCTACAAATTTTATGTTTACATTTTAAGTGGCTTAACAAAATTTTGGATACTAATCTGTTGCTGTAGTGCTTCTACATTTCACCCTCTGCAAAATATAAACTGACAAATATTGGCTATTGCAGTATTTCATATTTAATTTACTAAAAAGATATTTTAGTCTTTAACATATAAAACAAAGACTAAAAAAATGTACAAAACACAATAGAATCCATTTTAAAAAATCCACACTTGGGAACTTGGAATCTGCTACTTCTGCTGTCAACCTAAAAGACAGTAGAAACAGAAATGACCTCTCCTGCACTCTATGACCCAGAGCAAGGGTGGATGGATGGAAACAGAACTTGAAAAATTCGACCACCAATGCATAGAAGGTTGTGCAGATCTAAATAAGGCTGGGGAAGCCTGACCAGTAATGTAAAGTCAAACAAAAAGAAAGCGTACCAACCTTGCGCATTACCTCAGTAAACCATGATTTTATTAACTTGAGAATAATACTCACAAACAACAAAGTAAATCAAGCATATAAGTCCTCAAAGGAACTTTAGGAGTGTAGAGCCAGTGCGAGTCACATCGCAGGGGTACACTCTCAAAATACGGCTGACGTGTTTCGAAGGGGATCCCTTCGCACAAAGGGTGACTCGCACTGGCTCTACACTCCTAAAGTCCCTTTGAGGGCTTATATGCTTGATTTACTTTGTTGTTTGTGAGTATTATTCTCGATTTAATAAAATCATGGTTTACTAAGGTAATGCTCAAGCTTGGTGTGCTTTCTTTTTGTTTCACTTTGTCAACCTAAAAGACAACAGCTTTGCTTAAACAGAAATGGCACTGTCATCTCTGCTTCCACAGTATGCCTACCTATCACTTTTAGTGATGTAAAAATGGTGGAAATTGCCAAATATATTTATTATTTACATTGAACTTCATATGATACGAAATACTTTAACATTGTATTGTGAATTTTCTTATTTTGTAAGATAGAATTTTAATTCCAAACACTGTATATGAGTTTCACTCATGAAACATTTTGCACATTTGATCCTATACTTGTTTCTGTTTTCCGAAGGTTGTCAGTCAATCCGAGTAGGACTTAGTGACAGCACCGCAGTCAGTGTCATTCAAAATTGTTTATTAGTATACAGTAATGTCTTTAGAAAACAATGACACTGACACAATATCAGTTTTCTACTGCCAACTTCCATCATGAAGTTGCTATGTACGAAAAAATACATTTCAAGCGTGTTTTATAAGGTACTGAAGAAATGCAATGTCATTTTTAAGCATTCAGTTTGAAATGTTTTGGGGTCAACTTCCCTTCAGCCAGAGATGATAGTTTCCCTTTAAAGCTTGACTTAGCTTAAAAATATAAAATAGGTATTAAAAAAACAGCACACAAAACCTAAAACCCACACGTAAAAAAACAAGTCAGAAATATAACTCATTTAAGTGGTAGCAGTGTCTAATTAGAGTTTGCAAGTAAAATAATTAACATGCACCTGTACGAGATTGCAATTCTACCATCAGATTATTCACTGCTGTAATTACCATGATTGTAGGGAATTGCAGTTACATTGGCCCTTATTCCCTTATAGGATAAAGACTGTTCTAGCAGATCAACACAATCAAACACAGCCTCTCTATATTCATTACCCTGAGATGAATGTATAAAAAAGAAAAACAAGATTAAAAAGCAACATTATATTCCACTGCACAATTTTGTCTCATCCTGTTACTTACTGCACGTTATTTTTGTTTATTTGCTCATCTTTCTGTCGGTTAAGAAATCATCCATCTTAAGGGTTTGTATGAAAGAGGTGAAGAGCTTAAAGGGGTTGAACAAGCAAAACATAACAGATTCTGCTGTAAGGCTTCCAAGAGTTAACACTATATATTAAATTGATGATTTTGCCCACTGTACTTCTTAAATGTGTGTCTCAGCACCATTGCCTATCATCTTAGAGGGACTATATCATGGGATGAAAAAACCAGAGCATATATTTATAGTGAAAGAACCTAGAGGTGTTTGGACATACCTGAAGCAAATACCAAAACCCTGTTGATTCAGTTGAATGATGACCCATTCTGACAAGCAAACCTACCACATTGCCTGTTTACTTAATATCATAGTGATGAGACAGTACCAATGTGGGGTGGGCAGAAGGTAGCAGTAAGCTCCATTACCAGGATAGGTAGTAGCTTTGCCTATCTGAAAAGCCAAATGCTGTAACATTAAGTTGTTGGAAGTTGCAGTAGGTTTATTCAGACACCTCTGCATGTGTTTCTTTCTTCAAGATGGATTTTTTTTTTTTTAAAGGAAACTTGTGCTAAGTGAAATGCACGGGATGTCATTATTGTCTTCCTGTAAAAAATTCTCTTTTCCTGCTTGTCATGTTAATCCAATGACTTCAATACTTTCTAAATTACTGTCCTACATATGTGCAAGTAAAATAAAAGTTTAATTACACCTGCTGATCTGTATTTCAGGTTAGTGACTCAAAACCTATGGAAGCCATTGGATCAAGATGACAACTAGGCAAATAGAATTTCAGGAGAGCTTAGTAGCGGCAGCTTGCATATGCAGGCTTCCTATCAAGTGTTCCAATTCTCTCAATAATGAAAGTGAGGCTGGCCGTAGATGAGAGTAAATAGCCTAACTCTTGTCCTAGTGTTGAACTGGGCATTAAACTGGGAGAAGGAGTGGGTAAAAATTGTAATCCTGGGGCAAGACTGATTGGATGATATGGATGATACTGTCAATAGAACATATTGCCTTGAAAGGGAGAGACCATGCACTGGTGGATGATGGAAATGACAGCCTAGGTTACATGGTAAACTATTTTTGCCAGTACAAACTTGAGGTTCATGTTTAAATTTACAACTTGACACTTTTTAGTAAGTTTACTAAACCAATGTCGTGACTTCAAATGCATTGGTAAAATTGCTACTCTTTTAAATGTGATCATCTTCCCTTAAAGACTATAAATACTATTACGTTTTATTAATTTTTATTCAAGTGAATATGAAATAATGTGAATAAACTTTTCATAGCTTACACTTACAGGCAGAGGATGAAACACTAGAGTATTTGGATTTTGATTTATTCAGCTCTATTGAGGAAGCACAGATAGCTGAATGAGTAAAGGGAAGGATACACTCCCTCCTTCATACAGAACTATATAAAATATCAGTTAGAAAGCAGGAGTCAAGTGTAAAACTAGTGCTGAGCTTTCTTTTTAGAAAGCCAAACATGCATTGCAAAAAATAATATTGAAAGGATCTTATAGAAAATGCTTATTTGTAAAATAACAATTGCATACAAATATATATATATATATATATATATACAGTCATGGCCGAAATTGTTGGCACCCTTGATATTTCTCCAGGAAATCATGTATTTCTCACGAAACGTATTGCATTAACACATGTTTTGCTATACACATGTTTATTCCCTTTGTGTGTATTGGGACAAAACAAAAAAAGGGAGGAAAGAAAGCAAATTCGACATAATGTCACACAAACCTCCAAAAATGGGCTGGACAAAAGTATTGGCACCCTTTCACAACTGCGGATAAATAAGAATGTTACAAGCATGTGATGCTCCTGTAAACTCACCTGGGGCAAGTAACAGGTGTGGGCAATATAGAAATCACACCTGAAAGCAGATAAAAAGGAGAGACGTTCACTTAACCTTTGCATTGTGTGTCTGTCTGTGCCACACTAAGCATGGACAACAGAAAGAGGAGACGAGAACTGTCTGAGGACCTGAGAACCAAAATTGTGGCAAAATATCAACAATCTCAAGGTTACAAGTCCATCTCCAGAGAACTAGATTTGCCTTTGTCCACAGTGCGCAACATTATCAAGAAGTTTGCAACCCATGGCACTGTAGCTAATCTCCCTGGTCGTGGACGGATGAGGAAAATTGATGAAAGATTGCAACGCAGAATAGTCCGGATGGTGGATAAGCAGCCCCAAACATGTTCCAAAGACATTCAAGCTGTCCTGCAGGCTCAGGGAGCATCAGTGTCAGCGCGAACTATCCGTCGACATTTAAATGAAATGAAACGCTATGGCAGGAGACCCAGGAGGACCCCACTGCTGACACAGAGACATAAAAAAGCAAGACTACAGTTTGCCAAAATGTACTTGAGTAAGCCAAAAGCCTTCTGGGAAAACGTCTTGTGGACAGATGAGACCAAGATAGAGCTTTTCGGTAAAGCACATCATTCTACTGTTTACCGAAAACGGAATGAGGCCTACAAAGAACAAAACACAGTACCTACGGTAAAATATGGTGGAGGTTCAATGATGTTTTGGGGTTGTTTTGCTGCCTCTGGCACTGGGTGCCTTGACTGTGTGCAAGGCATCATGAAATCTGAGGATTACCAAAGGATTTTGGGTCGCACTGTAGGGCCCAGTGTCAGAAAGCTGGGTTTGCGTCCAAGATCCTGGGTCTTCCAGCAGGACAATGACCCCAAACATACGTCAAAAAGCACTCAGAAATGGATGGCAAAGAAGCGCTGGAGAGTTCTGAAGTGGCCAGCAATGAGCCCAGATCTAAATCCCATTGAACACCTGTGGAGAGATCTTAAAATTGCTGTTGGGAAAAGGTGTCCTTCCAATAAGAGAGACCTGGAGCTGTTTGCAAAGGAAGAGTGGTCCAAAATTCCGGGTGAGAGGTGTCAGAAGCTTATTGATGGTTATAGGAAGCGACTGATTTCAGTTATGTTTTCCAAAGGGTGTGCAACCAAATATTAAGTTAAGGGTGCCAATACTTTTGTCCAGCCCATTTTTGGGGTTTTGTGTGACATTATGTCATATTTGCTTTTCTGCCTCTGTTTTATATTTGTTCCAATACATACAAAGGGAATAAACATGTGTATAGCAAAACATGTGTTAATGCAATACCTTTTTTGTGTGAAATACTTGATTTTCAGGAAAAATATCAAGGGTGCCAACAATTTCGGCCATGACTGTATATATATATATATAAGATCTCATGCATTGCAGTGCACTGCAATGCACGTGTGTTGGAGCTGCATTACAACTGTGTTTAAATGGGTCCTAAGTGATGAAACTTTTCTTAGAATCACCAACTCTGTCCTGAAAGAAAGGTTTGTAGTTGACCTTAAACTTAGATGAAGCTGTATCAGTCTGTAACACGGTGGGGTTGACATACTAAAGGCAAATAGACTGTGCATTTTGTAAGTGCAGTTGCTCCAGAGCTTAGTAAATGAGGAAATCTCTGCTGGCTTCCATCATCCAATCATGTGCAAGCAAAATTTGTGGTTTTCTTTTATTTTCTTGTGATTGAGTATTTTTTGCAAAGTGAAACTTCACCTCATTTACTAAACTCTGGAGCAACTGTACTTGCAGAGTGCAACTGTATTTGCAAAGTGCACAGTCTATTTGCCTTTAGTAATATTTTGTTAGAACACAACATTATATTAATACAGTACATTGCCCATTATCCTATACAATTTTAGAACCTGTGTTTTATATTTTAAAGCTCCTGATTCTTTACAGCTTATTTCAAACTATTTACCTGACTGACCACCATCAACTTCTTAATAAATTGTTTGTAAATGACTTGACTAATCATTAAGGTTGAGCCTTATTTTTTTATTTTATTTTTTTTAATGGCCAAAAAAATTTTTAGCTCACCCTTTGGTTCTACTACATTTACTAATACTGCTCCACATCTCAATTTCTGTTTTTCAGTTGGTAATAAATAAATCGTACCTTTTCATGTGTCATATACAGTGCAATAAGGATATCATTATGTATTTGTTCAAGAGAAGATCCATCTATCTCTCTAAATATCACAACATGCTGAAGATGTGTTGATGTATATATACAGGATGTGTACTTCATCAGTAATACACAGCACACACAAACTATCCCTCCTGTAGTGTAAGGCCATGGATTCTGGCAAAATGAGGCCATCTCAGTGAGGGGTCCCAGCGGCTGTGGCACTGACGCTTTCATGGAATACATCCTTTGTTTATCTCTGGGAAGCCACAGTCATGTCCCACACTCCCAGTTGCATGTTATGGTTAATTACACATGAGGAAGCTTCTGAGAAATAACCCCCTACTTAACTCCTTCTCTACATGATTGGCTTGAAGTAACATTTACACTGGCTATTCTCAGTATGGTACAAGATACCGACAAACATTAATAATATTGATAAATTTAGTAATTACCATTTTATCCCTATGTTATGGACTGTAAAGTGAGTTTAATTTTTACTAAAGCGAATCCCATTGAATTCTATGGGGGGCTAATCTTGGTGTTAAATTCTAGCCATTTTTAGGAATAACAGGCAAACTACTGCCAAAGAGAGGTACTCTCATAAGGATTAAGAAACATGTACCATAAAAAAAAGACAGGCAGCAGGGAGAGGGTCTTTTCTTGCAGCTTCTAGGGCAACATTAAAAATACACAAATCCTTGAAATAACATGCTGGTGGTGCCTTACAGCTACACATAGTTTTAAAGAACAGTATGATTTTCAGGGACAGCCTCAGTGACAGCATTAGATGGCAGTGCATATATGTCGGTGAGATTATTATTTTTTTTTTCTGTTAAAGTTAGCTTGGCTTCCATACAGCAACAGCAAATAAATCATATTCCTTTCACTTTGAAAACAAGGCTTACTGCAGCTAGTATTATTATTATTCAAAATGTATACAGTGCCAACAGTTTGTGCAGTGCTGTACAATATAAAGGGGGACAGTACAATTTTTTTAATTAATTTATTTATTTCAGGTACTTGTATAATGCCATCAATTTACGCAGCGCTTTACATATATAGTGTACATTCACACCATCCCCTAACCCTCAAGAGGTGTACACTCTAAAGTCCCTAACTTACATTCATACATACACATATTACAATACAGTTGAATACAGAAGGAATAGCAGGGCCCCACTCATGGAGCTTACAATCTTTGTTTAACAATGACCAGGGGCGGACTGACAACTCATGGGGCCCCCGGGCAATAGGGGATCATGGGGCCCCTGTGTCCTTGCCCACACTCAAAAATGCCTATAAAAAAGGTACCAGGGGCATTTCATGGGGCCCCCTACTGACCCCAGGCCCTCAGGCAGTGCCCAAGTGCTCGAATGGTCAGTCCGCCCCTGACAATGACAACTGATTATACAGCAATGTAAAATTAGTTAACAACAAAACTTTTTTTATGAGATAGAATTGGCTGAAATGTAGCAGAGAAAAGTACAAGCAGGGGTTATACTACAAAAGTAGGAGATTGCAAATGACACAACATTATAAAATTGGCCAGCAGCAGGACTTTTTTTCTTTAAATAACAAGGCTAGCCCACATTTACTAGGGACAAAGAGCATAGACTGAGGCTTTACTACATAAATTAAGGTACTACAGAAGATACAACAGTATAAAATTGACCAGTTGCAATTTTAATCAAGGATAATAGGCCAAAATGTATTAGAGACAAGGAGTGTATTATTTATATAGTAAAGAGTAATGTATACAAGTGTTTTACTAAAATAATTAAAAGACCGGAGATGATAAAGTAGTGTAATATTGGTAGTAGCAGGACAATTCTAAAGAGCAAAGCTAGGCCCAAATATACTATAAAAAGACCACAAGGCTGCAGTTTTACTATAAAAATTAGGATACCAAAAAAGATACAGTACTGTAAAACGGACCGATAGCAGACTAGATTTAATCAGGGATAATAAATCTAACTGGTGTATGCCTAACTTTTTTTTTAATCTTGCTGACAGCAGGTGTGGTGAATGTAACTGATATATTTGTGAGATGGCATAGGCTCACAATGCTCACCATTTGTTTCAAACAATGGAGCTGCAAACCAAACAGCTTCAAGTGGTCAGTGAATGCTCTGCTTTGAGCACCCCGAACTTAAAAAGACCCTAGAATCAAATAAATGCAGATATGTAGCAAGCACTGATATGAAAAATCAAAGCTGCTAGCTCAAGAGACAGTGACAACAAATCTCACAATAGAATATACATATAAAGTGCAACGCTGAATATTAAATAATTGAAGGTAAGATATATCACCAGTGCAAATTGGATAATATAAATTCTCAATCAAACATATATGCAGAAATAGTCAATGTATAACTAAGTGGTGTGATGAACAAATATAGATCCATCCCAAAAAATCAAAGTGATAAAAAAAAGTCAATGTGGGTATTAAGCAATGTGTCCATGTCACTACAAGACACAGCAGTATTGTGTTCAATTCCAAGCAGGTGCTGTGAAATCCAGTGAAACAGTCCACCACCACTATGCATTCACCAGAAAGCTATTGGTATAGTAGCAATGATATTGATCCCTCAAATAGAGACTTGCAATGTTTGTCCAAAAGGACTTCTCCAAAGGAAGAAAGCTTTCAACTCTCCAGACAGGACTTGTCTGATCCCCAGGCCGATTTGCAATAGTGATATATTTCACCTTCAATTATTGAATATTCAGCTCTGCACTACTATATGTATATTAAAAAAGACCCTGTTAACGAAAAATTAATTAAAAAAAACACAAAGAAATCAAAACCATAAATTACTACCCTTAAAACAAAAGTCCCTTTTTTTACAGGGAAGCCTTGCAGCAAAAAATAAAATAAAATAATGAAAGAGTTGAAAAAAATTGAAAAATAAAGAATCCCCCAACAATACTAAAAGGGCAGCAAAATGGGTTTGTTAGCCAAAGAGGTAGCATTCCAAGTTAACATTAAGTTTCTAACTGACCCCTCTCTCTTTATGTAGTTTTTCAGCTTTCCTTATTCCCCAACATCCACTTTAAAGCTAAAAAGGCACAAAACTCAGCACAAACCCAGGCTAGTTGCTGACAGGGAGACTTATATATAAGTCCTTATTTTATAATATACAAAGCTACAGTGTAAGTAAAAAAATGTAAACAACATATAAAAAAAGAAAAATTGAAGCAATAATAGTGAGACTATTACATAACCTAAAAGTCTTTAAATGTATTTAGAAAAATGGTTATAAGACTTCACATCATAAGGGAATTCTCCACCATGATGTTCAAAAGTAAATCCCCAAGTGCAACTGTGTCACTTCACTTCTGTGAAGACTTCTGTGAATATCAGGATGAACCACCGCCACCACATTATTTCATCCTGATATTCATCCTGAAATAGTCATACTATTACTGCTGCAATTTTTCCTTTTTAGATATGTTTTTACTAGTGCTGCAATTTTGTATATTATTTCTCTATGCTTTCTCTACAACAGCTTTTACCTCACTGACACTGATTGCTTTGTGTGTGCCCTGCTTTTCATAATGAGGAGGCCAGCTTAACCAAAAGCCCCTTATTGGCCCCTCTAAGCCTACTGGCCATAGGTCAAAGGCCATTCAATGCATTATGGTTTAAAAAAGATCTCCCAGGTAAATATGCACATGAAATTTGCCACAACCGTGAATCTCAAAACCTCAAAATCTCGAACGTAAACCAATACCGGAGTTAAACAAATCAAGGTACAGTGATGAGGGTGACTTATCACTCTTTAATTTGTTCATCCCACCACTGCAAAGTGCTGTCAGAATTCCTGAAATTCTTATACAAACCTGCCTCTTGAAAATCAGGTATCAAAAGGGATTGATTGACAAAGAGCAAGCATTCCAAATTAAAGTACAGATTTCTAACTAGCCTTAAACTCTCCTTATCCAGTTTGTCAGCTTTCCCTATGCTTTCCCTATAAAAGCCTCCAATTCATTGACACTATGTCTTTTTTTGTGTTCCCTCTTTGCATAATAGGGAGGTCAACTTAACCAAAGGCCCCTATTGGCCTTTCTAAGCCTGCTTGCCATAATGCAAAGCCCATGCAATGCATTATGATTTAAGAAAGTTCTCCTGAGTGAATTTGCACATAAATTTGCCATGGCCATGAATCTCGAACCCACAGAATTCGTCTCGAACCCATGGAAGCACCAAGCCCTAACCTCATTCCTACTCTTGATTCCCTCAACAAGGTGATTCAGAAGAGAAGATACTGTAAAAGTAAAGCCAATAAAGGTGACTTAGCATTTCTCAATTGGTACCATGAAAAAGCTCTGATCCTCCCTTCCCTTACAAAAAAAAAATAGTTTGATGCTACATTTATGTGAAAATGCTGTTTTGCAACTAATCATATGAGAATCAGGGAGGCTGCCATTGCTAAACTCATTTTTTGGGAAGGCTACTTCCTTGGCAGAAGGATGGGAGAGTTTAGTTCCACATTAGGGTTTGATTCTAATGCCTAACATTGCTGACCCAAAAAAGCATAGAGATAAGGAGTTTTGACACTCAGTTACAGCATGCTTGTTTCAGTTCTGTGGTTCACAGCCAGGCAACTACCATTTTCTTCAGATGGCCAACAACGACAGTCCTCATACTTCCATTGTGACATTGGCACCTTAAGTGAGCCCATGACACTATGGGGTTCATTTACTAAAGCTGGAGAGTGCAAAATCAGGCTCACTTCTGCATAGAAACCAATCAGCTTCCAGGTTTTATTGTGAAAGCTTAATTAAACAAGCTGAGGTTAGAAGCTGATTGGTTTCTATGCAGAAGTGAGCCTGATTTTGCACTCTCCAGCTTTAGTAAATAAACCCCTATAGGTCAGGGGTGTCAAACTGGCGGCCCTTCAGCTGTTGCCAAACTACAAGTCCCATCATGCCTCTGCCTTTGGGAGTCATACTTGTAACTGTCAATCTTGCAATGCGTCATGGGACTTGTAGTTTGGCAACAGCTGGAGGGCCGCCAGTTTGACACCTGTGCTATAGGTGCAGCCTGGTTGCCCGAGTCAATCTCTGATTAGTTATATTCCTTCGATTGTCGAACAGAAAGACCTCACTGCAATAGTTTCTAAACCCATGATAGTTTTTCATGCCAGCAATATACTGTTTACTGAAAATCACATCACAAAAAATCCTCATGGGCAGATAATTTTTGCATCAGTCCAGTAAGTGTTTTTTTCTGAAGGAAGATACAATCTTTTTTTTCACAATCTTCTCCAGCATAACATTACATGGAGCAGTCAGCAACTCAGCAAGATATGATTTTCATAACAAGTCAGACATTAGTTGAACATCACCCAAATGATAACACTTTCCTCATCTAAATATGGAAGTCAGTGGGAAATACTGCAACATGTATTGTACAGAAGCAGCGATTTTGCCAGGGGAGGGAATCAAGGCATTTCCTTTAAATTTAAAGCCAAATTTATTTAGTTTTAGATAAAGTAGGAATGATTGAAACCTCTGTCCATTTTTCTTGCTCTATGTATCTCTGCTTGGTAGATTCATCCTCTCTGTTTATTCTGATGACTACTATAATTGGGACAGAAAGTCACCAGAATAAGAGTTGATGGGACATTTTTCAAAGAAGACATCTGTTATGGTGACAACTGTCTGAGGCCAGTTCCCCTATTTTTTTTAGATATTTCATCTCAATTCTTATTCACCTCTCCAGGACAGGAAGTGATATGAAAACTTTACCAACATGAAACACACCAAAAAAAGGTGTAGCCCTATAAAGATTGCTGTAGCCATGAAAGTTTTTGGGGAAGGATTGTCTATAGATGGGACAATAACTACCATTTTAAAAGTTTATTCACAGAGCCGTAAAAGTGTTGCTAATGTTATTATATGTGTTTCCTAGGAGAAAAGTTACTGCGTAATGATCAGTAAAATACTTGCATATAGATATTTTTAAACATGTAAAGATGCATATGCGTACATAACTTGTTTTTATAATAATTTATTTTTCCACTTTATTTAGACTTAATTTACGAATACATATACATGAATTTATATACGTAAGTGTGTAAATCGCATGTTCACAGACACAGATTTTTGGATAGTGTGTTCCGCATCTAAATGCAGTGTAAGTTTATGCACCTGTGTAAATGGCTCTATTTAAAACAATGCAATTGTATCCAGATCTGGCATTTAAAAACAGTCATATATGCGTGTTTTTTTATGGTAATGTAAATGAAGCCTAAAACTGCAAAGGTCAAATTTGTGTTTTTGGCCTAAATATGGTTATAAAAATTCAGATTCCTCTATATTGGAATCTACATTTTTATACTTCTGTGTATGAGGTTTTAATTTATCTAGTCTGAAATAATTGTCTTTGGAAGAAAAATAGGTGTATGTTTATAATAATGGGTATAGGTATATTAAGACATTATGATGGTGTACTTTTATTGCCTACATTAATTATTCTATTGTATTGACCATTCAAGTGTCTGAGAAATTAAAGCACTTTTCTTATACACTGTTTATACACTGCCTGCAAATGCTGCTTTCTTTGGATGGTTATTGAATTTATCTCTAGCTTGGCACATACATATGACTTTACGTGTAATACATAATCTAATTCCAGATGTATTGCCTATGCAAATTGATACAACGACACGGTGAATTGATTTATCTCCTGGATAATTAGTAAACTTCAATATCTGTACCAAAACGGCCAGCAATCAGTTGATGTTTAATTAACATGCAATAACTGTCGTATTAAATCTACATTAGCTGCCTATTTAAAGGACTTAATTAAAATCAGAAACTTGCTATTCACAAATGCCTAGACTGCATTTGAATGCAAAAGATACATAGGAAAATGCATGTGTGCATTAAAAAAATAAATATATATATATATATATATATATATATATATATATATATATACTATATTACCAAAAGTATTAGGACACCCCTCCAAATCATTGGATTCAGGTGTTTGAATCACCTCCATGGCCACAGGTATATAAAATCAAGTTCCTACGCATGCAGACTGCTTCTATAAACATTTGTGAAAGAATGGGTTGCTCTCAGGAGCTCAGTGAATTTAAGTGTGGTACTGTGATAGGTAGCTACCTGCGCAATAAGTCAATCCGTAAAATTTCCTTGCTACCAAATATTCCACAGTCAACTGTTAATGGTATTATAAAAAAGTGGAAGCAACTGGGAACAACAGCAACTCAGCCATGAAGTGGTACGGCTTGTAAAATGGCAGAGCGGGGTCAGCGCATGCTGACGTCGCCAACTGTCTGCAGAGTCAATAGCTAAAGACCTCCAAACTTCACGTGACCTTCAGATTAGCACAACAACAGTGTGTAGAGAGAGTAGGTTTCCATGGTCGAGTAGCTGCGTCCAAACCTTACATCACCAAGTGCAATGCAAAGCGTCCGATGCAGTGGTGTAAAGCATGCCACGGCTGGACTCTAGAGCAGTGGAGATGTATTCTCTGGAGTGAAGAATAACGCTGCTCTGTCTGGCAATCCAATGGACATGTCTGGGTTTGGTGGTTGCCAGGAGAACGGTACTTTCCTGACTGCATTGGGCCAAGTGTAAAGTTTGGTGGATGGGGGATTATGGTGTGGGGTTGCTTTTCAGGGGTTGGGCTTGGCCCCTTAGTTCCACAGAAGCGAACTCTTAAGGCATCAGCATACCAAGACATTTTGGACAATTTCATGCTCCCAAGTTTGTGGGTACAGTTTAGGGTGGCCCCTTCCTGTGCAGCAGTACACAAAGCAAGGTCCATAAAGACATGGATGAGTGAGTTTGGGGTGGAAGAACTTGACTGGCCTACACCTGACCTCAACCTGATAGAACACCTTTGGGATGAATTAGAGCAGAGACTGAAAGCAAAGCCTTCTTCTCTGACATCAGTGCCTGACCTCACAAATGCGCTTCTGGAAGAATGGTCAAACATTCCCATAGACTCACTCCTAAACCTTGTGGCCAGGCTTCCCAGAAGAGCTGAAGCTATTATAGCTGCAAAGGGTGGGCCAACTCAATATTGAACCCTACGGACTTAGACTGGGATGCCATTAAAGTTCATGTGCGTGTAAAGGCAGGTGTCCTAATACTTTTGGCAATATAGTAATATAATGTGTATATACAGTATATATATATATATATATATATATATATATATATATATACACACACACACATTGTGGGGTTGATTCACTAAAGGCAAATAGAGTGTTCGCTTTGCAAGGAAATTTTCCCCAGAGCTTACTCGAAGAGGTAATGCTTTGTTCACTTCTATCCAATTGTGTTTAAGTAAAAATGCTGTTTTTTTTTTAAATATTTTCCTTACACGGGAATGGGTATTCTTTGCTAAATAAGATTTCACTGGCAATGGGGAAAATTACCTTGCACTGTGCAACATCCTTTTCAAAGGTAACAGCCTATTTGCATTTAGTATATCAACCCCTGTAAATAATGCTTTATAAACATAGTCACCTTCCTGGATTTATGCAACTTGAAATTAAAGCAGTAGTAACAAGTCTGAAAAGAAAAAATTATGCAGCACATACTAGCACATTACGAGAGACTTACTTTTTTAAATGAAGTCCTCCAGCGGCGCATTGGTGCTTCCATCTTTACCTAGTCTTCCATCCAGGTTCATGGGCTCCGGCTATTTGAATGGCCAAGCCGCAATGACGTCACTCTCACTATTTGAGTCAGTGTTTCGGCACAGTGCTCTGCTCGACATTCTCCGGTGTCCATTTATGAAACTGGGAAGAGCTGAGATTCTGAGGATTGCAGTTCATCTCAGTTCATTAGCGGTTTATGAAACTGAGGTGATCAGTGGAGAACATATTCTCCGATGATCATCTCAGCACATAGACAAGCTGTAACTGACATGCACAGAAATGACCAGTTTAGGAAGGTGTGATGTCAGCACTGGTGATCTCTGTGAGAATTTTCCCTCACAGATTCTCCGGGCAGCAGGAGCAGGTTAGAAATGGCGCACACCCAGTGCTGTCCATGATAACATGATGAGATAAAAGGCCAATCACAGCGGCCTTTTACCACGTGATCAGCTGTGTCCAATGCCATCCACCAGTGCCCAGCAGTGCCACCCATCATTGCTGCCCGGCAGTACCACCAGCAGTTGTGCCCAACAGCGCCACCCATCAGTGCTGCCCATCAGTGCTGTCAGTCAGTGCAGCCAGTCAGTGCCATCAGTCAGTGCTGTAAGTCATTGTTGCCAGTCAGCGCCACCCATCAGTGTCGACTATCAGTGCCACCCATCAGTGCTGCCTATCAGTGCCCATAAGTGCTGCCCAGCAGTTGTGGCCATCAGGGCAGCCCATAAGTGCCCGTCAGTGCCGTCAGTCATTGCTGACAGTCAGTGCCACCAGTCAGTGCTGCCAGTCAGCCCTGCCCATGAGTGCTGCCTATCAGTGCCCATCAGTGCCACCTGTCAGCTTGAGGAAAGTACTGCCGATAACTGGCAGTTGTCAGAGCATGGATCGGCACCGATCATCAGGGCAGTGCCACCCACAAGTGCCAGCAGTCAGTGCCACCCATCAGTGCCCATCAGTGCTGCCCAGCAGTGTCACCTATCAGTGCCCATCAGTGCTGCCTATCAGTGCCCATCATTGCTGCATATCAATGCAGCATCATCAGTGCCTCTTCATCAATGCCCATCGGTGCCGCCTCATCAGTGCCACCTCATCAGGGCAACCTTATCAGTGCCCATCAGTGCCCATTAGTGCTGCCTATCAGTGCTCATCAGTACTGCCTCTCAATGTAGCCTCATCATCGCACATCAGTGAAGAAGAAAAATGACCTGTTTGCAAAATTTTACACTAGAAACAAAGAAAAACTTTTTTTTCCAAATGTTTTGCTCTTTTTTTGTTTAAAGTGCAAAAAATAAAACATCCAGCGGTGATTAAATACCACCAAAAGAAAGCACTATTTGTGTGGAAAAAGATTATACAAATTTCATATGGGTAAAATGTTGCATGACCGCGCAATTGTCATTCAAAGTGTGACAGTGCTGAAAGCTGAAAATTGACCTCGGCACGAAGGGGGTAAAAGTGCCCGGTAGGCAAGTGGTTAATACTGCTTTAATAAGAATTTAATTAGGAATGTACAGTGTGTCATTGATCAATGCACAATAATCCAAAAAAGTCTTGACTGCATAATTATTCACTCTCTTTGCTGCAAAACTCCTAAGTATCTTTTAATGTTTGTAAAGATCATATAGCTTACTACACTAAGTCCATCTGAGTGGAAGTAAAGTATCATGTGATTTCAAAATAATAAACCATTTACCTAATACATCTGTTTCTGAAAGATCCCAGAATTGGGAACACATCTAAATAAAACATCGTGAAGCCAAAAGAGCCACAATAAAAGTCTGGAGAAGCACCAACATTTGAACAATCCTCTAGAGCACCATATATTCCATCCATAATACACTTCCAGAAGTTGTTGATGTCCTGCACACACAGAAAGCAAAGTGAAATAATTAGTTTCCTGCACATGCAATCTGTTCTCCAGTACACATTGCAATATGCACTGTATCAGTGAAATCTACAGGCAGGCTCACACAACTCCCTTCTCAGTATCTATACCACCAGCAAAATCAAAGCAAGCTCATACTTCTGTATCCACATGAACAGTGGATCAGCATCCAGCACACAAGGATCACTCCATGGTATTTATTTTACTAACAGAATTTTTTTTCAGCAGTAGCTTACTGTTTTTTCTTGGAAAGTTTAATATTATCTGGCTGAGAAGTGCCAATCACTCATCTGCCAACACAAATATAACTTCCTGCCAGATTCCTTCTTATTCTTAGATAGACTTCTGCTTTTACTTGATGTATAGTCTTCTCTGGATCTCCAAACTGGTTTAAGAGAGAAGTGGGCTCATGAAATTTCTGTTTAATTCCAGCCAGGGGCGGACAGACCATTTGGAAACTCGGGCACCGCCCGAGGGCCCAGGGTCAGTAGGGGGCCCCATGAGATGCCCCTGGTACCTTTCTCATAGGCTTTTTTGAGTTTGGGCAAGGACACAGGGGCCCCATGATCCCCTATTGCCCGGGGGCCCCATGAGTTGTCAGTCTGCCCCTGATTCCAGCCCTCCCAGCAAGAACAGTAAATGAGCCCTAAGATCAAACAGTGCAGATGTTATCAGTCTGGAGCAGACGTAAAGGGTTTCATATTCAGGATCATTCTGGGATTTTAGTAGTTATTCAATCCATCTCAGATAACCTGACTGTACCTTCCCCCTTTGTTCTCCATAAGCAGATATTTTACAGTTTGCTGAGACTAGTGTATATTTGGATTATCCCATGCCTCATAAGGTCTAACAGTGAACAATTTATAGTAAACCTGTGAACCTTGTGTATGGCCTGTTCAGGTTGTGGATCGTGGGGTTAAAACTTCTGTAGCACCCTCTAGTGTGTTACTAGTGTTACTAAGCAGGTTGGGATTCTATCATGTTCACCTGGTTCTGGAAGGCCATAAAAGCTTCCTGAAGCTAGTGAGCTGAAAGGGTGGAGACCTAAATCTGCATGTCTATAGGAGTCTAACCAAACCCAGGCTTGGAGGCCCTGGTAGTGTGGTGAGGTTAACCTATAAGGAGGGGAGAGCCATGCTAGCAGGGGAGTTGGGTGGAGGATGGAGTGCTGAGGAGGCTGTCAGGGGTCTGGGATGGGTTCCTAGGTCTAGGGGGGCAGGCCTTTAGGCTGGGCTCAGGCTGGCTTAGGAGGATCCGTTCAGCATCACAATATGAACAGGATCAAGGCCTGGAACCAGTGGGAGCAAGGAGGACAGAATGAATACATCAGCACACCCTAGAATTCACAAGGGGAGAGACTGCAACATGCAGCAAGCTTTCAAAGGACAGCATTGTGCTTAAAATTTTATACTTGTCCTGGGAGATCTTCAGAGCAGCTGGGAAGGCTGGAAGTATCTGCAGGCTATGGAGGTGGGAGCCGTTCTATAGGGGAGAGGATATACTTCTGCATGTAGTTTGCAACAGGGGCGGACTCATGGGGCTCCCGGGCAATAGGGGATCATGGGGCCCCTGTGTCCTTGCCCACACTCAAAGCACACCCAAAAGCCTATAAAAAGGTACCAGGGGCATTTCATGGGGCCCCCTACTGACCCTGGGCCCTCGGGGAGTGCCTGAGTGCTCGAATGGTCAGTCCGCCCCTGGTTTGCAACAATCTGTGCTAACTTTCAGAGGGTCTGAGAGTTCCTATCCCCTAATGGGCTTTTGCTACTGATCAATAAAGAATGACCACATTCAAGGAGGAGAACAGTCCAGGATCTTTTTTCTGTAAATAGGAACAAAGTTGTCCCCGTGCATTGATTCAGCCAAGTTGGTCATCCCATAATTCCTATTACCCCCATCCAAGTTATTTCCCCTAATAAAATAGCAAAAACCAAGCTCATGGACTGTTCACTGACTGTGAATGCAAGTGTGGAAAATATATGTTGCCTGGCTGTGCGCAGCTTAGGTGGAACCAGAAACACAGCAGCCCTCAAGAAGGTAGCATTACACTTTTATCACCACTGCTTCCTTACCTGAAAAAGGAACACTATTCACGCCTTCATCTCACATTATCCCTTCCATGTATAGGAGCCAATACTCCAGAGTAAATAAAATATATATCAGATATAACTATTGTTTACAAATGCAAAATTAAAGAAAACGTATTCCTGGATTGCAGCTTTATTGGTGCACTTGCAACAATACAGTTAAAACTCCATCACACTTATTTTATTTGTACTTAAAGTGATATTAAAGCTTCAGTGATTTTTAAATAAAATAATAAACATGTCATACGTACCTGCTCTGTGCACAGAGTGGCCCTGATCCTCCTTTTTCTAGGTTCCCCAGTAGTGATCTTGGCTCCCCCACCCGCCTACCCAGTTCCTACATAGAAAGCTTTTTTCTATTTGGACACTCGTTCTGCCCTGTCTGCATCAGTTGAAACAGACAGTGGGGTTTGGTCCTGCCCCCTCTTCCGCATCACTGGATTTGATTGACAAATCAATGATGAGGAGGTAGACAGCAGTTTTTTTTTTTGCAAAAAATGTATTGGAAGGCCTGATAATGTCAAGGGAAGTTTGGAGAGATGGTGACCTCAGCCATGGGTACAGTGGGAGGTGGGTAATCTGTGAGCCATGTTCTCTTGGAATGCGTGGGGTTTTGTGGTGCATTGGGCAATATGATTGAATCAGTTTGAAACATTTTATGCTGAGGAACATTTCTGAGTAACAGGACCATGGAAATTGCGATGCAACATTCAGGTTTATCTTCAAGGGTTTTTTGATTAGTCTGTTCATTAGGCGATCCTCATCTTTCTGATGCTGGGACAGGTATTATTATAATGGATAGCTGCTTGTCATTTTATACCTGGTACTGGCCTAAAGCTTTGCCTTGCAATAGATGGGTCTGGCTCCTCTTTTGGTTGTGGAAGCTTTGCTCCCAGACACCACTTCAGGACTGCTAGCACTATACTCCACAGTGCTGACAGAATCCTCAGCCATGGCTTCCTCCTTGTCATCACCTGGAATGTCTATGCCATCAAGGTTTTCTACTCTGGAAATCATGAATCTGGAAAGTCCTAATTTCAAGAATAAAAACTAAAAAATGTTGTTAACATACTCCCACAACTCCAGATATAGCTTCAGAAAGCTAAGTAGGTAAAAAGTCATCCACTAGCACCAACCCCACTACGACCTCCTTTTTTCTGGAGTATCAGAAAAAATTGTGCCTTCGCCACTTCATCTTCAATGTCTGAACTGCAAAAAATGTAATTATTATTATTATTATTTGCAAGTTTCTTGTTACAGATATAGACATTTCTACTCTTAAATGTCTTTCAATTTCTACCTTTGCAAGTCAACTATATATTTTGATGATTAATCACTTTATGACCACCTACCGTAGATATACTGCGGCAGAGTGGCTGCCCTGCACCATGTACGTGATCTGACTCTTACAGGTAATGGCAGTTGCTGATTGCCTCCATTACCAGTATAAAAAAATAAACAAATCAACATTCTGGTATATATAGTTTCTGAAGAATTCTGATTTTAAATTTTGTTATTGGATATGTTTTGTAACAGAAATTAAAAAAAATTGTTTTTTTTTTCAAAATTGTCTTTCTTTTTTCATTTATATAATAAAAAATAAAAAACAAAGTGGAAATCAAATACCACAAAAGAAACATCTATTTGTGTTAAAAAAAATTATATAAACGTCATTTTGATACAGTGTTGCATGACCACACAACTACAAAGAAAAAACATTTTTGCCAGTTAAAGTGACTCCAAAGATCAAGTGGTTAATTAACAATTGCAGAAGATTGTAATGCCAATGTTAACACAAGCAAAGTGGCAAAAAATTGCTGACATTTTCTGGCAATGAACCAACTTCCCAAATTGCTTAGGAGTGATTGACGGAAAGCACATTTGGATTGTGATCTTGCAGTGAAGTGGAAGCAAGTACTTCAGTTACAAACGTTATTGCTCATTGGTACAACTGGCTGCAGTTAATGCTGACTACTGATTAATGTACATTGATGTGGGACTGTTTGGTAGCAGCCTTTGTGATTGGTGAACATCTAGAGAATCTCTATTGTCAGAGAGGCCTGGGCCTAGAAAAAAGTATTTTTATGTACAGCATCTTTGCCAATAAACTAAGGAGTCTATATTCTTGCATGCAGATGGATGTAGACAATGCTGTCAATGTTGTGAAGGCAACCAGTGTGATATACATTTAAATACTGTACATGAAGGAAATGGCTGCAAGTTTGGAGTCAGCTTTCACCACAGCTTTCAAAAACCCATTAGACATTTATTAGAGGTCCAATGTGTATGCTACAGATTAAAAATAATTAAGTGAATGCTTCTGCCATGCCCTGTTCAAAGTATCCTCCCAATGTTGAGGCCATGTGGCATGCTATAGTTCACTAGATATGCATGCTCGCTGACCCCACTTTCCTAGGCACCCAGGCTGCATATATGCAAATATTTTGGGCAGAGCTCACGCTATTTGAGTTTTATTTCCATGTTAAAAGGCCAGTACACTATTCGTATACCATTTACAATGTTTTTAAATGCTGTGGCATCCCTCTAACAATTTATGATCCCATCTAAAAATTTGTGACCTTTATCAAAGCATGCATCCTGGGTGGCCAGGAAATAGGGACAACTATAATGCACTGCAGCCCTCCCTCCTGAACCAGACCAGGCCACATGCTTTCAGCATTAATAGGGTATCTTGTTAGATATCTACATACTTACCCTTGTGAATGAGTAAAAAATGCATAATACTCTTTGTTACTCATTCACAAGCTTAAATCAAAAGTAAATAAAAACACAAATGTCCTTTAATGTATCTCATGTACCTGGTGGAGATCGAGTTGGAGAGGGGGCTTCTCTTGCACCTCTTGTCCAACACTCCTGGTGTTGAGTGGTATGAAGACCAGTGTAGCAAGTAGACCCAGCTGAGGTTTACAGTAAGCAGATGACTGTAGATCACCAGGCAGGAACTAGAACATGGTGACACTTCCTTGGCAGACAGGACTGTAGCCAGAATACAACCCAAAAGGTCATCAACAGCAAAGCAGCAGGATACAAGCTGGGATCTGTACACATCCAGGCAGCAAGATACAAGAACGCAAGACAGGAGCAGAGTCAGAATACAAGCCAAGGTCACAGTAGGTAGGCAGAAATGCAAGGTCAGGTCAGGGGCAAGTCAAATCGTACATAGGTAAGCAGGTATGGCAGGTCAAGGCACAAGTAAAGCAGGAATGAGTTGAAAACTCAAAAATCCATCCATGTCAGAATGGAGCTTAAATAGGCCTTTTGGTGCCAGTGCCCATGTGTGTGCACATACACGTGTGCATGCACATATGTTTTCTACACACGCTAATACGGTTGCACGAGTATGACAGTGCCTGTTTTGCACTGAACTTTTGCGCAGAATTATGAGCAGGTACATAAGTATGAGCATGTGCTAGCCTTCTTGTTCCAACATGTACTGTGGTTCTCTTAAAATGTAAATCCATCACCAATCACATCCTCCAGTGATGTAGATCCACTTCATTCATGACAAGCCATTGGCCATCTATGTGTACATGCTGCAGTCCTACACGTAAATAGAAGTCTTAAGAATAATCTATGGCCTATAAGTTATAGTAAATCATGCAAATTCATGCTTACTGAATAAAAATACACTGCGCCAATGTCTAACAATGTAGATCCTCGTCAATCACTATGAGTCATTGGCCATCGATCTGTACATGCCACAATTCTATTGGTAAATGAAATTCCTAAAAATATTCTATGGCCTATACACCTATACGTATGATACAAATAATCTAGAGTGGGTGACTGGGGACAAAGAGAAGGTACATTTATTAAATACCTTCTTCAGCTCTGTGTACATAAAGGGGCATGGGGGAGCTCTTGTCCATAATGGCCATGGTATTGACACAGCTCCAAATGATCCACATTGGCTCACAATTGATATTATCCAAAAATATTTAGACAGAATAAAGGTGAATAAAGCTTCTGGACTGGATGTCATACACCCACGGGTCCTTAAAGAATTGAGCTCTGTCATTTCAAATTCATTGTTTCTAATTTTTAGGGACTCTTTAATGACTAGCATAGTACCACTGGATTGGCGTTAGGCCAATGTGGTGCTTATATTTAAAAAGGGATCAAAATCTTTACCAAGTAATTATAGACCTGTTAGTTTAGCATCTATAGTTGGGAAGATAATGAAGAGTTTAATAAAAGACCACACAGATGAGTTCTTGCTGGAAAAAAATATTTTAAGCAACAGACAGCGTGGATTCATGAAAGACTTAAGTTGTCAAACAAATCTGAATTCTTTTTATGAGGAGGTGAGCAAAACCTTGGACAGAGGGGTGGCGGTGGACGTGGTATACTTGGATTTTGCAAAAGCGTTTGACACAGTTCCCCACACACGGCTAATGTGTAAGGGAAAGTCTACGGGCTTGGAAAAATCTGTATGTAAATGGGTGGAAAACTGGCTAAAAGATCGTATTCAAAGAGTAGTGGTTAATGATTCATACTCTGAATGGTCTAGGGTTGTCAGTGGTGTACCTCAAGGTTCAGTGTTGGGACCCTTGCTTTTTAATATACTTGTAAACGATAAAGGGTGTGGGATTAAAAATCCCATTTCAGTCTTTGCAGATGACACCAAGCTGTGCAGTGAAATAACGTCCTTACAGGATGTCTCAATTTACAAGCCAACCTCAATACACTGTTTACTTGGGTAACTATGTGGCAAATGAGGTTTAATGTTGATAAATGTAAGGTTATGCACTTGCTAAGAATATTCATGCATCATACATACTAGGGGGGGTGCAACTGGGGGAATCAATGGTGGAGAAGGATCTGGGGGGTCTGGTAGATCACAAGCTTAATAATGGCATGCGATGCCAAGCTGCGGTTTCTAAAGCGAGATATCATTTTACCCCTGTACAAATCATTAGTAATGCCTCATCTGGAATATGCAGTTCAGTTTTGGGCACCAATTCACAAAAGGAACATTGGGGAACTAAAGAATGTACAGAGAAGGGCAACCAAACTGATAAGAGGCATGGAGGAGATCAGCTATGAGGAAAGATTAGAGGAACTGAATTTATTCTCTCTTGTGAAAAGGAGATTAAGGGGGGATATGATCAACATGTATAAATACATCAGTGGTTCACATAGTGAACTCGGTATAGAGCTATTCACCCTGAGGTCATCACAGAGGAGAAGGGGGCAATCTTTACATCTGGAGGAAAAGAAATGTAATCTCCGAATACGGAAAGGTTTTTTCACAGTGAGAGCTGTGAGAATGTGGAATAGACTCCCTCAAGAGTTGGTTCTGGCCAGCTCAGTGGATTGCTATAAAAAAGGCCTGAATTATTTATTGTATACACAGAATATAACTGGATACTAACATTTATAAAGTAAAGTTGATCCAGGGAATATCTGATTGCCCCTCGGGGGATCAGGAAGGATTTTTTTCCCCTGCAGGAGCAAATTGGATCATGCTTTCCTGTTTTTTTTTTGCCTTCCTCTGGATCAACTGTGGGTATAGGATTATAACTTTTTTTTTTTTTTTTTAATGGTTGATCTGGATGGACTTTGCCTTTTTTCAGCCAGACTAAGTAAGTAACTATGATAAATCATTCAAATTTATACAGAAAAGCAAATATTTGCATGTGTACTGATGTAAGGGACCGCCCGGCGGTACTACTAGCACTCCACTGAATAGGCGTCCCCAGCGCACGGAGTCTAAGTCCCAGGGTGCTTGTTCACCAGGGCCCCTGATGGTGGGGATGGACTTGGAGCTCCCTGAGACCAGGTCGTGACTACCGGGTGCGTCCGTCAGTGGTAGTAGTATGCGCAAGGGGCTCCCACGGGGAAGAGTCTGATGTGAGGAGGTCAGAAGACCCCACTGCACGGGATGGATGGATGGATGAGCAGGGTCAGACGGGCCGGGTCGGTAACAGAGAGGGCGGCAAGGTACAAGGCAGCGGGCATAGAATGGTCGGGTCACACGCCAGGTCAGCAACAGCAGGTCAAATCCAATAGGGGGCATTCAGGAGAGAGGTCAGGCAAAGCAAGGGTCAGAACAGGCGAAAACAGCAAGGTCAGGTTCAATCCGGGTCAATAACTTACAGGGTACAGGTTCACAGGATTCAGAATGCAGGAAAGACCAGAAGGCACTGAATGACAGCTCAGGGTCGTTTAAATATCCCGCCCTGCGCTGCCATTGGTGCCCAGCGGGCGGCCGCGGCTTCTACTGCGCATGCGCGAACTCGAACGCCGCGGCCGGCCCGGAACCAGTGCTCGAGTCCCTGCGCCGGGCGGCATACTGCGCCTGCGCCGGGACCAACGCGGCGGGGATCGAGGGGATCCCTGACATTGCCCCCCCCCTACGGGCAACCTCCGGATGCCCATCCGATCTCTCCACCACGGGTGATCGCGAAAGAACCTCCGGACAAGTCTGGGTGCATGGACATTATGGGCTGGTTCCCAAGAATTGTCCTCAGGACCATAGCCCTTCCATTTGATAAGGAATTGGGTCTGGCCTCCCCTCCTTCGACACTTCAGGATTGTTTCAACCTCAAATTCTTCTTCTCCTTCGACCGTTACCGCTTCCGGGGGTCTAGATTCCCGGTCAGGGAAGGCATCTGGGACCACAGGCTTCAGAAGGGACACATGAAAGACCGGGTGGATCTTGAGCGTGTCAGGGAGGGCGAGTTCATAGGCTACTTCGTTAACCATCCGTTTAATGCAGAAGGGGCCTATAAATTTGGGTCCCAATTTCTTCGATGGGCAAAGCATCTTTAGATTGGACGTCGCCAGCCAAACCTTCTCCCCAGGCCGCAATACCAGATCTCCTCTCCGTTTCCTGTTGAATGCTTTCCTGTAGTCTTCCTGGGCCCGACTGATGGCCACTTGAAGCTTCTCATTGTTCGCAGCGAAGAACGTTACCACATCTTGTGTTGCTGGTACTGGGCATTCCGACACCAAATCCGGGAGGAAGACTGGGTGAAAGCCATAGTTGGCGAAGAACGGGGACTGCCCTGTTGCTGAGTGGCGGGCGTTGTTATACGCAAATTCCGCTAAAGGAAGAAGTGGCAGCCAGTCATCTTGAGTAAATGAGGTATAGCATCTCAAATATTGCTCTAAGGTCTGATTGGTCCTTTCGGTTTGACCGTTAGTTTGAGGGTGGAACGCAGAAGAGAGAGATAATTTGATGTCCAGGGCTTTGCACAGTGCTCTCCAGAATCTGGACGTGAACTGGACCCCTCGGTCCGAGACAATGTCTTCGGGGACCCCATGCAACCTGACTACCTCACGAATGAAGACTCGCGCGGTCTCGGCCGCCGAGGGGGTCTTCTTCAACGGGATGAAGTGGGCCATCTTGGACAAGCGGTCCACGACTACCAGGATTGCCGTGTGGTCTCGGGATGGCGGAAGCTCGACTATAAAGTCTAGTGAGATCTTTTGCCAAGGCCGTTCAGGAATAGGTAAGGGTCGCAGCAGACCCCAAACCTTGTTTCTTGAGGGCTTGTTCTTCTGGCAGGTGACACAGGACCTGACATAGCCCTTACAATCTTTAGCCATGTCTGGCCACCAGAATGAGCGTCGGAGAAGTTCCAGGGTCTTTTCTGGGCCAAAGTGCCCCGCCATTGGGTGGTCGTGGCAATGCCCCAAGACCAGGGTTCGAGCTTCTTCCGGCACCACAATTCGATCTTCCCTCCATAGGAGTCCCCCCTTGTTCTGGAGTGGCCCTCCGCCTGGGGTAGAGAAGTTTGTGGATGCCTCCATTAGCCTGGAACGAAGGTCCGACTGAAGGACCAAGAAGTTACCCGAGGATAGGATGGTGTCAGGTACTGGGGTCTCCTTGGCATCTTCGTACATCCGTGATAACACATCCGGCTTAGTGTTCTTTGATCCCGGCCGGTACGTAATATGGAAGTTGAATCTTGAAAAGAATAGTGCCCATCTCGCCTGTCGCGGGCGTAGACGCTTGGCAGTTCTCAGATACTCTAAGTTCTTATGGTCAGTAAATATTAAGATGGGGTGCACCGCACCTTCCAGCAGGTACCTCCATTCCTCTAACGCCGTTTTGATCGCTAGTAGCTCACGGTCACCGATATCATAGTTCCTCTCCGCTGGGGTCAGTTTCCGTGAGAAGAACGCTACCGGGTGGAGCAGTTCCTTGGTGCCTTTTCGTTGGGAGAGGATGGAGCCTACCGCATTCTCCGATGCATCTACCTCCAAGATGTAGGGCAGAGCGGCGTCTGGGTGACCCAAAATGGGTGCCGAAGTGAACAGCTTCTTTAAGGCATCGAAAGCTTCCTGCGCTTCTGGTGTCCATCTGAATCGGGTCCCCAGCTTGGTTAGCTGAGTAATGGGGGAGACCAGACCCGAGAAGTTCTTGATGAACTTCCGGTAAAAATTTGCAAAGCCGATGAATCGCTGGACGCCTTTCCTGTCTGTGGGTTCAGGCCAATCCAGTATTGCAGCGACCTTCTGGGGATCCATCGCGACCCCCGCGGTGGAGATAATCAGGCCCAAGAAGGCAATGCTGGATTGTTCAAAACAACATTTTTCTGCCTTGGCGTACAACCCATGCTGCCGCAGCCGCCCCAATACTTTTGCTACATGTATTCTGTGTTCCCCCAGAGACGGGGAAAAAATCAGAATGTCGTCTAAATAAACGATCACAAAGACGTCCAGAAAATCTCTAAAAATATCATTTACAAAATGTTGAAACGTGGCCGGAGCATTACACAACCCGAACGGCATGACCAGATATTCAAAATGACCGAAGCGGGTGCGGAAAGCCGTCTTCCACTCGTCCCCCTCCCTTATGCGAATCAAGTTGTACGCCCCCCTCAGATCCAGCTTGGTAAAAACTACTGCTGACTTTAAACTTTGGAACAGTTCAGGTACTAACGGTAGTGGGTAACGGTTTTTTATCGTGACCCTGTTCAATTCCCTGTAATCGATACATGGCCTTAAGGTTTTGTCCTTCTTTTCAACAAAGAAGATTCCCGCCCCCGCCGGTGAAGTGGAGTGGCGGATGAACCCCTTCTGGAGGCTGTCCTCGATATATTCCTTTAGGGCCCCCAATTCGGGCTCTGAAAGGGGGAAGATTCGCCCAAAAGGAGTTTCTGAGCCGGGTAACAGGTCAATGGGGCAGTCATAAGGGCGGTGGGGGGGTAGAGTATCAGCTCCCCGTTTGCTGAACACATCTAGAAACCCATGGTAGGCCGCAGGGATTACTTGTTTTAATTCAGCTTCCACCTCAGAGCACAGGAGGATTTGGGGGGTCCCTGGGCCCGAAGTGCGGCAGTATATCCGACAGTATGGGGAAGGGAACGTGATTACTCCGGTTTCCCAGTCAATCTGGGGGTTATGGGCCCGTAACCATGGGAGCCCCAGAATGACTGGGAAGAGGGGTGAAGCTATAGCATCCAGGCGGAGGAGTTCCTGGTGCTGGCCGGCAATGACAGTGGTGATGGAGGGGGTTTCCTGGTTCACTACCCCCGATTTTATTCGGGAACCGTCGGCCAAATAAATATTGAACCCCTTTTGTTTCAATTGAAGGGGAATACCCTGCTGGTGAGCAAAATTAATATCCACGAAGCAGCTGCATGCCCCAGAGTCAATTATGGCCGATACTTCCACGGTCCTTTCTGGAAGCTGAAAGGAAAGGGGCACCACTAAGTATTGGGATGGACCAACATTGCCAAGGGATAAGGAAGAAGAGGTGCACTTACTCAGTTTCTGCGGGCAGGAACGCGCCATATGACCAGCTTCTCCACAATAGAGGCACAGGTTCTGGGATCGTCTGCGCAGATGTTCCTCTGGGGATAGTTTAGGCCGTGCCAGGCCGAGCTGCATGGGTTCGGGGTTGTCTCCAGGTGGCCGGTTTTGGATGACTGGCCTAGGTGTTTGACTGGGACCCTGAAATGATCCCCAGGGATTTCCATGACCCTGGCCGGACCTCTCAAACCTGCGTTCCCGCAGTCTACGGTCAATTTTAATGGTCAGTGCTATTAGGTCCTCTAAAGTCTCAGGTACCTCACCCGGGCGAGCTCGTCTTTCAGGCCGTCTGATAGGCCAACACGGAACTGATGCAGGAGTGCGAACTCGTTCCAGCGAGTATCCCCCATCCACCGCCTAAATTCAGATGCGTACTCCTCCGCCGCTCGGCGGCCTTGCCGGAGTGTGTACAGAGTAGCTTCAGCAGAAGCTGCCCGCTGCGGGTCATCATAAAGGATGGCCATAGCATCAAAAAAACTGTCAACCGAACCAAGGTGAGGGTCATTTTTTCCCCGTAATCGATGGGCCCAGTCTTGGGGTTCACCCTGCAGGAGGGATATGACGAACCCCACCTTCACGGATTCAGTCACGAAGGTTCGGGGTTGTAGCTCAAAATAGAGAAGGCAGGACTCGCGGAATGCTCTGAACCGTGTGCGGTCCCCGTGGAAACGTTCTGGTAAGGGTACTCGGGGGTCGGCCGCCGGGAGTGGTGCGAGTGCCCCAGACCCCAGCACAGGGGCTGCTGGAGGTGTGGGGACCGCGGCCTGTGGGGCAGGAACGGATATAGTGCAGGCCTGGAATTGAGTTTCAATCTGCTGACATCTATCCTGCAGGGCCGATACGGCCTGTGTCAAATTGGATAGGTGCCTGCAGATCTCCTCCAGCGGCGAGGGACCTCCTCTAGACTCAGTCATGGCCTTCTGGTACTGTAAGGGACCGCCCGGCGGTACTACTAGCACTCCACTGAATAGGCGTCCCCAGCGCACGGAGTCTAAGTCCCAGGGTGCTTGTTCACCAGGGCCCCTGATGGTGGGGATGGACTTGGAGCTCCCTGAGACCAGGTCGTGACTACCGGGTGCGTCCGTCAGTGGTAGTAGTATGCGCAAGGGGCTCCCACGGGGAAGAGTCTGATGTGAGGAGGTCAGAAGACCCCACTGCACGGGATGGATGGATGGATGAGCAGGGTCAGACGGGCCGGGTCGGTAACAGAGAGGGCGGCAAGGTACAAGGCAGCGGGCATAGAATGGTCGGGTCACACGCCAGGTCAGCAACAGCAGGTCAAATCCAATAGGGGGCATTCAGGAGAGAGGTCAGGCAAAGCAAGGGTCAGAACAGGCGAAAACAGCAAGGTCAGGTTCAATCCGGGTCAATAACTTACAGGGTACAGGTTCACAGGATTCAGAATGCAGGAAAGACCAGAAGGCACTGAATGACAGCTCAGGGTCGTTTAAATATCCCGCCCTGCGCTGCCATTGGTGCCCAGCGGGCGGCCGCGGCTTCTACTGCGCATGCGCGAACTCGAACGCCGCGGCCGGCCCGGAACCAGTGCTCGAGTCCCTGCGCCGGGCGGCATACTGCGCCTGCGCCGGGACCAACGCGGCGGGGATCGAGGGGATCCCTGACAACTGACTTGTGTGTGAAAAATCACATTACATTTGTTACTTCTGTCACACTGCAACCCAATGCTATATTAAGAATAAAGTAGTCATCAGTGTCTGTTTGCTGGGGTTTTGAATATTTTCCCAGTCCGAGTAGATTTTTGATGCACTATGTTACCAAATCAGTGACTTCTTCCTTTTGTTCTTATAATTGCAGTCAAGCCAGTCATACAGCTTTTTGATCTACTGCACAAGGCTAACAAACTGGTCTATACCAACCACACTTTTCTCCCAAAATGGCTGTTGTACACCTCACTGGAGAGATCAAACAACGTAAAGCTTGTTTTTTTTTTTTTCCAGTATGCATTCACATGCACTGTGCTGATGAGCATTGTACTGTGTAAAAATGCAGATGTAGCAGTATCCCCATAGGGGTCAGCAGTTAGATAGGTTCCTGAGGTATTTTCCCATAGTTTGCCCCACAGCCAGGCACACAAACACAGTCATTCTATGGCTCAGTTAACAGTACATAGGTGTTCTTTCTGGTGTGTTTTTACTTATGGGTATAACTTGGATAGGGATTGTGGATGAGTGGAATGCTCCGCAAGATGAGGAGACTAACTTTCTTCTGTAGCACTTAAAGCACAGTTCTTGTAGGGGTCAGTAATGGACTTAACTTAGATGAAGCAGACAAAGAGCTTGGGATGCAGGAGCCAGGGAGGGGCCTACCTACAGGCAGAGTTGATGGACAGGAGGATCTCTCAGCCTCACCATCCCCAGAGAGGACAGCCTGGGAATCAGGAAAGGATGCAGCTCAGTGTAGGGCCTTAAGGCAGCCACCGACCCACAAGCTTACAGGAGAGGACTGAGTGAGTAATCCTACACCCCCTGGGCTAGATGAGGAGAGAGGGCATTCTGGTGGAAACCTGACAACTCACCCTAGACTGTCAATTTTTAAGTGGCAGCTTCTGGATCCCCTTGCCCAGGAATTCCCTCAGGCAGCTGGGTGAAGAGGAGAATTCATCTGGGGCCTGAGGTAGTACACCTGGAGAGCTACCCCAACAAAGAGAATTTGTTATTTATGGACTCGTACACAGTTGCTAAGGCGTTTGTTCTCAGTTTCAGTTACCTTGAGCATCACATATATCCCTCAACTACATCCAAGTTCAATACACCTTAATAAAACAAAAAAAAACAAGTTCAAGGATAGTTTACTGTCTCTAGTATGCAAGGTTTGACAAAAATGTGTGAGGCCTGGCTGCGCAGGACTATAGGGGGACCCAAAAACTCAGCGACTCCTATGGGGGTAGTGCTATGTACATGTAAATAGCAGTTAAAATACCTATTATTTTGCTAGATACACTATATTGCCAAAAGTATTGGGACTCCTTCACACGCACATGAACTTTAATGGCATCCCAGTCTAAGTCCGTAGGGTTCAATATTGAGTTGGCCCACCCTTTGCAGCTATAACAGCTTCAACTTTTCTGGGAAGGCTGTCCACAAGGTTTAGGAGTGAGTCTATGGGAATGTTTGACCAGAAACTCATTTGTGAGGTCAGGCACTGATGTCGAACAAGAAGACCTGGCTCACAGTCTCCACTCTAATTCATTCCAAAGGTTTTCTATCGGGTTGAGGTCAGGCTAGTCAAGTTCTTCCACCCCACACTTGTTCATCCATGTCTTTATGGACCTTGCTTTGTGCACTGGTGCGCAGTCATGTTGGAACAGGAAGGGGCCATCCCCAAACTGTTCCCACAAAGTTGGGAGCATGAAAATGTCCAAAATGTCTTGGTGTGCTGATGCCTTAAAATGTTACTAAACCCACAACAGTAAAATCAGTCAGTATATGCAGTAACGCATGCTTGTTATACTCCCTGTGGAACCTAAGGGGTTAATACTCTGCATGGTTTAATTTTGATGTTTGATCATGACTTCTATGAGCCTCCCCTTCTCTCAGTGTCTCCCTCTTATCTCCTGCTTATCTCCTCCTTGTATCGTCTGGAGACACTGCACATGCTCAGTTTGGTGTATATTGCTAGAGAGGTTTTTTTTTCTTGGCAGAGTGCATGTGATCAGCACAGGGCCAATCAGCACTGCCCAGACAGAGGTCAGGGGTTCTGCATCTTCCTAGAGAAAACACCTCCTACAAGATTTAACCAGTGCTCTGCTGAACACTGACATAAGTCCAAGGTCTGCTATATACTGCTGTTGAGAAAAGGTATTAAGCAGTTTATATTTACTAAAATAATTGCATTTCCATGTCCTGTATACTGTGGGAGACCAGATAGAGTGAATGCAGGGTCCTGGGTTTAGTAAGGGGCGAAGCCCAACCCCTGAAAAACAATCCCACTCCATAATCCCCCCAACTTTACACTTGGCAAAATGCAGTCAGGCAAGTACCGTTCTCCTGACAACTGCCAAACGCAGACGTGTCCATCGGATTTCCAGGCAGAGATTCTTCACTCCAGAGAACACGTCTCTACTACTTTAGAGTCCAGTGGTAGTGTGCTTTACAACAATGCATCAGACGCTTTGCATTGCACTTGGTGATGTAAGGCTTGAATGCAGCTGCTCAGCCATGGAAACCCATTCCATGAAGCTTTCTATGTACTGTTGTTGTGCTAATCTGAAGACCACATGAAGTTAGGAGGTCTTTAGCTATTGACTCTGCAGACAGTTGGCGACTTCTATGTGCGCTTGAGCATGTGCTGACCCCGCTCTGTTGTTTTACCTGGCCTACCATTTCATGGCTGAGTGATGTTGTTCCCAGTTGCTTCCACTTTGTTATACTACCACTAACAGTTGACTGTGGAATATTTGGTAGCAAGGAAATTTTTCGGATTGACTTATTGCGCAGATGGCAACCTATCACAGTACCAGGCTTGAATTCATTGAGCTCCTGAGAGCAACCCATTCTTTGACAAATGTATATAGAAGCAGTCTGTATGCCTAGGAACTTGGTTTTATACACCTGTGGCCATGGAGGTGATTGGAACACCTGAATCCAATGATTTGGAGGGGTGTTCCAATACTCTTAGTAATATAATGTGCATATTCTCCTCACTGCACAACCAGGAAGATCATTTTATTGTTAACTGGTTCAGCTTTACTACTTCCTGATTCATCTTTACTTTTCCTTGGATCACCTTTCTGATAACTGGACAGAGATCATGACGCTGATCCATTTCCAAGGAACCAATGTAGAAGCAATGTTTAAATCATTAAGACTCGCTGTATAACGTCATGAACCTTGTGTCATAGAAAGCAGCAATCATAAATAAATATTTAGCTATGTATTTAGCTCCTGGCTGAAGATCTGCTTTAATCTGAGTTTTATTTAATCAATATACCTAGATTCTTGGAATATGTCTTAGCAAAGTATATTTTTCTAACATCAGATTTTAACAGCAGGCTAGCCTTTTTGCAAAGTGCAAAAAACAAAAAACATAACCTCTGGTGGTCAGGTAGGCTATGATCCCTCTAAGAAAATTAAAGGATCAGCCAACACAAGACTGATATTTGAATTATGAGAGCGGTGTCACCAGCTGGCTTTTATTATCTCCCACAGCTAGATATTCATTCCATATTTCCCAACTCTTCTTGTCATCTATCACTAAAAATTTGCAGACAAGGGATTTTAAGCAAAAACTCCTCATCTTCAGAATTCCATTGAAACATAAACATTTGTTGAATTTTCAGCATTTAGTAAAAATGAAATATCTGTTTTATGTGAACCTTTATGATCCTGGTGTTTCTTTTGTCTTGCTAGCAATCTGACATTCACTATATTGCCAAACGTATTGGGACGCCTGCCATTACACACACATGAACTTTAATGACATCCCAGTCTTAGTCTGTAGGGTTCAATAATGAGCTGAAGTTCTTCAGAAAGAAAGTCTGTGCCCTGCTGTATAGGTACAAGAAGAGACAGATGTCAAGATACATTCAGTACCGACAAGTATTAATTCAACTGTGGACAACCAAAATCTATTGATGGAAAGATGCTACTTTAAAAGACTAGGAGACATTGTGACCCAAGAGTGGGTACTCTCCTGCTGGAGAATTGGTGCCCTCTTACAGTAGACTATATAAACTATCATCTGAAAAAAGAATGGGTCTCTGACACAAAGATGCATGCCACATCTTGATCGTCCTCAGGGGCCCCTGAAATTGAACTTTGCTGCAATATTCATCTGGAGCTGGTAACCTCTGTATTCTTTGACTTGACAAAACTTATGAGCGCAAAATGCGTTGTCTTGGATACCAGTTTCAGCGTGTGGTCCACTTACAGTGCCAGACTTCCTTTTTTACCATCCCCGGAGGTGTGATGTCCCTTCCAGTGCGCCGCGGTCCCTGGCTGGGTCCATCCATTGGACTTTCATTCCCAGTGCCAGGGACTCTAGGTGAGCGGACATTCCTCCAGCCACAGCCTGGTCCACCCCACTGCATTAGGATCGCATTTGGTGACATTGTTTGTTGGTAAGCTAATAAAGCCATGTTTTATGCTATTCAAACAGGGTGATTATATATTATACCCCTCATGGCACTGCAGTTTTAATATCATTCACCAACATCTATATTGTAAGCCACAGTCACCTCAGCACTGGGTTTATTCAATACTGAGTTGGCCCAACCTTTCCAGCTATAACAGCTTCAACTCTTCTGGAAAGGCTGTCCACAAGGTTTAGGAGTGTGTCTATGGGAATGTTTGACCATTCTTCCAGAAGTGAATTTGTGACGTCAGGCACTGATGTTGGACGAGAAGGCCTGGCTCACAGTCTTGGCTCTAATTCATCCCAAAGGTGTTCTATTGGGTTGAGGTCAGGACTCTCTGCAGGCCAGTCAAGTTCCCCCACCCCAGCTTGCTCATCCATATCTTAATGGACCTTGCTTTGTGCATTGGTGAGCAGTCATGTTGAAACAGGAAGGGGCCACCCCCAAACTGTTCCCACAAAGTTGGAAGCATGAAATTATCCAAAATGTCTTGGTATGCTGACGCCTTAAGAGTTCCCTTCATTGGAACTAAGAGGCCAAGCCCAAACCCTGAAAAACAGCCCCACAGCATAATCCCCCATCCACCAAACTTTACACTTGGCACAATGCAGTCAGGCAAGTATCGTTCTCCTGGCAACTGCCAAACCAAGACATGTCCATTGGATTGCCAGAGGGAGAAGCATGATTCATCACTCCAGAGAACACGTCTCCACAGCTCTAGAGTTCAGTGGTGGTGTGCTTTACACCACTACATCCAACGCTTTGCATTGCACTGATGATGTAAGGCTTGGGTGCAGCTGCTCAGCCATGGAAACCCATTCCATGAAGCTCTTTACGCACTGTTGTTGTGCTAATCTGAAGGCCATATGAAGTTTGGAGGTCTTTAGCGTTGGCGACTTCTGCACAGTGTGCGCTTCAGCATGCGCTGACCCTGCTCTGTCATCTTATGTGGCCTACCACTTCGTGGCTGAGTTGTTGTTGTTCCCAGTTGCTTCCACTTTGTTATAATACAACTAACAGTTGACCGTGGAATATTTAGTAGCAAGGAAATTTCATGAATGGACTAATTTCAAAGGTGGCAACCTATCATGCTTGAATTCACTGAGCTCTTGATAGAGACCCATTCTTTCACAAATGTTTATAGAAGCAGTCTGCATGCCTAAATGCTTGATTTTATACAACTGTGGCCATGGAGGTGATTGGAATACCTGAATCCAATGATTTGGAGGGGTGTTCTAATACTTTTGACAATATAGTGTACCTTGGATACCTTCCTACCTTTTCTTCTTCTACCACATATCCAAACTCTTCTTTCATCTGCCATCCACCAACCGCTAAGTTCCCAAAACACGAGCACATGAGTCCTGTGCATCCTAATTTCTTTTCCTGTCTTGCTCTGCAACTGACGAGTAAAACCTGCCCTCCTCAGCCACCGCTGTCATAAGGATATCCAGCCAACCAGCCACCACACTTCAATTTCTTGTGCAGCTTACCCACTCTGTTGTCTGGGCAGGCAACTAAGCTGGAGGGGAATTTTCTTTACTGAAGGGAGGGTTGTGGACTGGAGTCAGACATCCCTATCGTCCAGCCATTCTCAAGTGTTCTTATCATTTGACACGGTCACAAACCAAAACAACTGACTCAACCAAACTTTCCTTTTCTAGCATGTATACAGCAGAGCCACTTATCTCAGCGAAGAACAAAAAGGGAATAAGGCAAGATTTCTATTCTACCAAGCAATTCTATTCTACCAAGCCCCAATGGCTGTCAGGTTGTGGAGCCCCGATATTTGATTCTCGTTCATGCTAATGAGTAACATTTGCCTTGTAAATGCTGTAATTAAAAATAATATGTTTAATAAGATTTTTCCCAATGATTTTTAGTACAAAGAAGCACATAATTTACTCTGTACAGTGGAGGAGGTCACAAGGAGGAACATAGAAGTGGGGTAGAGTGGGGAGGATATGTACAGACTGACATAGGAGTTGATTTCCTAAAATTGGAGAATGCAAAATTTGGTGCAGCTGTGCATGGTAGCTAATCAGCTTCTAACTTCAGCTTGTTCAATTAAGCTTTGACAAAAGAAACTGGAAGCTAATTGTTTTTTGTGCAGAACTGCACCAGATTTTATAATCTCCAGTTTTAGTAAATCAACCCTAGAGTCTTCTAAAATCCTACTAATATTGTTAAAATTGTAACTGTTTGTCAGTTGTTGTAATTGTTATCAACTGTAATTGAAAATAACATTTTACACATACACCATATACTGTAAATGTGTGTGTCTGTGTACATTTCTCTGACAATAATGCATTTTAATATCAGGATTAGATATGAAGAGAGTTATTTCCTCAATATGAATTTTATAGTGAAGTTAACAATTTTTCCCCTGGCAAAATTTTACTAAAACAGAAACTCAATTTCACTTTAGATGTTTAGACAAAATATGCTTGAATTGGGTTTTTTTGTTGTTTATTTTTAAAAAGTGTTTTACCTTTTAAACCATTTTGAAAGTGATTCTTTGCCCATCATGCAGGCTAAATAATTTACATTTACATTAAAAACTTTTCAAAACAAGTATCTATAGGAATTGTGGAGAAAGTAATTTTCAAATTTCACAACAAAGTCACTTGTGTTTTAAACTTACAGCAGTTATTTCAAAGCTGTTAGAAACTGACTGAAAGCCAGCCTTAAGCCTTAAGCTGGGTGCACACTACACACTATTTTTTCTTAATGTTTCACAGCAAGTAAAACCTGAGGATGGTACTAATTGTACAAAAATTCTCGAATGAAAACATCTTTTTTGTTTGACGTAGATACTTTGTAGTGTAGATTATTGGTGTTTATTGTTTCCGATCATGCGCAGTCATTTGTATCCAATTTTGGTGTACGAAAACTGTACATATTAAATTAAATTTGTTAGTTCTGTTCACGTTTGAGATACATTTTGGAGTTTGTCCCTTTGGAAGTATTTGTTTGGAAAGTCTGAATCAGATGTTGAAAGTTGTGTACATGCTATGTGAAATTTGAACAATCATTTCTTGTATAGAATTTTACGGCAGATTTTCCCATAATGTGTACCCCACTTATTTAGATCTTTGTGAGTCTTAGTAAATGAATAACTTCACAATAAAAACAGCTATAGAGGTGAATGAAGGCTTGTTTTAAAGTTCTTAACCTTGCAGGTTAAGAATATAAGCAGGCCCTTTCAGAAGCATTAGAGATATGGGTGAGCTGTTGTCACAGGGGCAGGCAAGTGAGCTATAAATTACAGTATGCATTACAGGAGTAATAACTCTACTTAACCACATGACCGCACATAATTAAAACTAAGTGCACAAATCCTTTTTAGACAGGATAGGTAGGAGAGGGGAGAAGGAACATTTTTAAGAATAGTTATAGTTAGGCTTTTCTTCCATTTTAAAACTGGTGAGAGGGGACTGTCACTTTTGCCCTACAAACTTGAGGCTTACTGGAGGGTCATCTGGAGGTCCAGCTGCCCAGTCCACCCATGCCTATATTTGTCATGTGGAATACTACTGAGTTAAAGTACCACTAAAGACTTCCGTAAGACAGTCCTAAATCCAGTTACTATGTGACGTACATGCCTCAAAAAGTAAACAATGACATCTTTTACTTTCCTTGAGTGAACATTTGTTTCTTGCCTGCTTCACCTTCCAGACATTGCATAGTTGGAGGATTTCAGAAACAGAGGCATTGCTGCCAATCCAGAAAGCAGGTCTAAGTGTATCCAAGTGCTGATTGGTAGGCTTGTGAATCAGCAGTGACAATACCGATAGCCATACATCCTGTAACATTTTTTCTTCTCACTATAGTACAAGCAAGCACAGCCTAAATTAGAGTGGCAACTCTGCTCCAAGTACAGGAGCAATGCAGCAATGCAGCATTGCAGCATTGTTGCCACACTATCACAGGAAGCTGCATTGGATGGACTTCAATGGAAGGATCAAAAGGTATTTGTGACCATTTGCAGCGGGACTAAGACAAAACTCTGCAGATACACATATATTTATGTTCTGTTCTATATATTTTCTAACAGGACGACCTAGTTCTACTTTTAGGCTCACTTTTTCAGTTTTTACTGGTTCCTACCAACCAATAGAAATCGTAACATAATCGTAATTGTTCTTCAGCTATCATTTTTCGAAACAGGTCAACCTTGGTTGCTTTAAATAAACACAGCATTTACTTAGACACTTTGATAAATTATTATTATTATACAGTATTTATATAGCGCCAATAGTTTGCGCAGCACTGTACATTACAATGGGAGACAATACATGAGACAGTACAATGAAAATACAGTGTGATACACGAGGGGTTCGAGGGCCCTGCTCCTTGGAGTTGACAATCTAGGAGGGAGGGGATAGTGGTACGGGAGGAAAAGCTGTGGGGGATGGAGTGTGGGAAGAGTGGAGGAGATCAGTTAGCAGGGGGCGGGGTAGGCTTCCTTGAAGAGGTGGGTTTTCAGGGTGCGCTAAAGGAGAGGAGAGTAGGTGATAGTCTGATGGATTGGGTTAGGGAGTTCCAGAGGATGGGTGATGCCCTGGAGAAGTCCTGGAGGCGGTCATGGGAGGAGGAGACCAGGGAGCTAGGGAAAAGGAGGTCTTGTAAGGAGCAGAGAGTGCGTTTTGGGTGGTATTTGGATATTAGGTCAAAGATGTAGTTTGGGGCGATATTTTGGACAGCTTTATATGTCAGTGTTAGCATTTTGAATTTAATCCGTTGGGCAGTCGGGAGCCAGTGGAGGGATTGGCAGAGGGGGGTGGCGGAAACGGAGCGGTTGGTAAGGTGGATGAGTCTGGCTGCCGTATTCAGGATCGACTGAAGTGGGGATAGCTTGCGGTGAGGGAGGCCAGTGAGGAGGGAGTTGCAGTAATCAAGTTGTGATATGATGAGGGAGTGGATGAGCTGTTTAGTGGTTTCTGGGGTTAGGAATGGGCGTATTTTGGCGATGTTGCGGAGGTGGAGTTGGCATGAGTTTGTTAGCGATTGGACTTGGGGCTGAAAGGATAGATTGGAGTCAAGAATGACACCAAGTACTTTGGCTTGCGGGGTGGGCCTGATGGTGGCATTGTTGGACGTGATGGAGAAGTCAGTGGGGGGGTGCGCAGGCTGGGGGGAAGACTAGAAGCTCGGTTTTTGAGAGGTTCAGTTTAAAGAAGTGGAGTGACATCCAATCTGATATGTCATTCAGTAGGCTAGTGATTCGGGTGGAGACTGAGGGGGTGAGGTGAGGGGTCGAGAGATAGATTTGCGTGTCGTCGGCATAGAGGTGGTAGTTGAAGCCGTGGGAGTGTATCAGTTGGCCAAGAGAGGAGGTGTAGATGGAGAAGAGAAGGGGCCCAAGGACCGAGCCTTGAGGGACCCCGACAGAGAGGGGGAGTGAGGGGGAGGTGGTAGCATTGTAGGTAATGCTGAAGGAGCGTTGTGATAGGTGGGACGAGAGCCAGGAGGACGGAGTCTTTGAACCCTAATATAAAACCATACAGAACTTTAAATGGAAATGCATAAACTGAATTGGTTAATAAAATAAAATATGCAGTATGTTAGGATGGCAAAGTTTCATACATATTTTCAAAAGTTACATTGGGGTACATTTTGGATTTGTGGGTCTATGGCCATTTTAAATACAGCATAGTAATATTTTCCTGTTTTTGTAGTTACAGTACCATCTGGCTGGTTCTTAAAGCAGCAATTAATTAGTATGTTTAGGCTGAAGACTATTGACGCAACTGTTGTTTTCAAACACAGCTCGCTGCCAGTTTGCAACAATACCACAAATTATATTAATGATGATATTGGCTGCAAAACTATGTTAGGAAATGGCTTGCCTTTCTGACTTTTTTGATAAATCAAAGATAGCAAATACTTATTACAATAGTCCAATTGCAGCACACCACAATGATATTTTGAATTTTCTTTCATTTTTCAGAACTATAGCAAAATCTAATCATTTTTTGAGTGTGTATATATAGGACAATTGTTTCACTGAATTTAGTTCCAAGCCAATATATTGGTCCTTCAGATTTACCTACCCTCTGTATTATATCATCACAGGCACCACCCATGTATAGAGTTAAAAAGCTACTTTGGTTTACAGTTCACTAAACTATCTTAGCCAAGAGCTCAACCATAAACGCACACTCCTTATTGTCTCCCTGTTTGTTTTTTGCATACTTTTTGTTTGTTCTTATCCTATTACTCTATCCAATAAGTTCATTGTTCTCATCAAACAGGAAAATTCACTCTGTTGGGTAAATTGCCATGACACCATTATGCCTAGTACACACGATCAGAAAATTGTACTAAAAATACCGATTTTGAAGCGATCGTATGACAATCTGATCATTAGTATACAGCTTTTGTCCAAGATTATTTGAAGGGACAAGCACGACAATTTTTCTTGTATGATACCAGATCGTATGCTTTTCGTTTATTCCTCCAAAAATACAATACAAATACATTACATCACTTAAAAATTTTTTTTTCGTACAAGAATATTCATATGAGACTAGCATACAAAAAAAATGGATGATCATTCGCCCAATATTCTCATTGTGTGTACGGAGCTTTAGTGTTTGCAACTGATAATTGACACTAGTGTGAAAATATTGTCTGTACAAGCCTGTGCAACTATCCTGCAAGCCCTGTTATGTACCACCTGCAATGAGGATAAGTTCCTCCAGTGATACACACTCCACAAGTCCATGAAATACACATCAATTTGTCAGATTCCTGAATGAAGATGGAGTCATCTTTCTGAGAAGAAAGGAAGATGAAGCCATTTTCAGAAGGTATTCAATGGCCAAATAAATTTGAACAAATACTTGCAATTGCTACCCTTATGTGTTACTTAGCCCAGCCTTTCTCAACCAGGGGTTGAGGTTTCTTCGGGGGAGCCTTTTCGAAATGTCTAAAAATTTTCCAAAAGTTATATACAAGACAGCGGGTGGAACAAGCCTGCCTTTTAGTTACACAAAGATACAGGTTTTCATTGTGCACCGTTACGATCTTCTAGCTGCCAGCATCCTGACAATCAATGACATCATCAGTTGATAAGGAGGATGTCAGCTGCCTGCACAGCATCCTAGTTTGACCCCCCCCCGTCCCTCTCCATCAGTGCTGGGGTCACATCAGCTCAGTGATGGAGAAAAACTGAGGAAGAAGAGAAACACTGGAATACTAGTTAATATTTAATGTTGGGTGTCCTACATGTTTGGATGTTGCTGCATTATATAAAACTATTACAATAGTTTTTCAGATTTTAGAATAGGGTGCCCTTTTAAAATTATGGACAGTCTTGAGGCACTCCATCTTAGAATGGGGTGCCACAAGATTGTCCATATTTTTAAATGGTGCCTTGGGACTGTCCATAATTTGAAAGGGTGCCTTGACTGAAAAAGGGTTGAGAAACATTGACTTAGCCTACAAAATATATATAAAAACATGGTAACAAGATGTGTCATATGTGGCCATAACGGGTATATTTTATAATAAACATTTGTAATAAACAGTTAAAGAAAATTTGTGTAATTCATAAGAAACTAGAATTTAAAAAATTGATACATGGCATAAGCCTTTCACATCATAAAATAACCAAGGGACCAACAAATCTTGACTTAAATTCAGCAAGTCCAAACCTACAGATGAATCCTACTGAAATCTACGGGTGAGTGAGTTGGTGGGTAAATATTGTTGTTGCTGGCCATTTTTAGGGCTAATAGGCACACTACTGTAAAAACGACACGGGATCCTGGGTGCTGCAATAGGAGACATGTATCAATGCAAAAAAAAAATTTAAATACCATACAATAAGGAGAGGATCTTTTCTTGTAGCTTCTAGGGAAACACTGAAAAATGTTTTAAATAGCATGCTGGTGGAAATGTTTTTTATAATATTATGGAAACATAAAATTTATAGTCTCAGCAACAGTGTACACTGACAGGGCATATTTGGTACGCAATATGATTTAAAGTACAGCTTTTTAACTGACCCTAATCTCTCCCCATGTCTGCTTTCTTTGTATTTTCATTATAACTCTTTACAATTTGCTGAAACTATGGCTACTCTGTTTGCATCTCTTTTTTTTAGTGAGGGGGCTGACTTATATAAAAGCCCCGTTGGTGGCCCTTATAAGCCTTCTAACTATTGTTTAAAGGCCATGCAGTGCATTATGGTTTAATAAAAAACAAAATGCTGAGTAAATCTTCACAGATTTGCCAGGAAAATGTTCAGAATTTTTGCTCTAACCCTGTTGTGGTTACATAGTAAACTCTGCCTGTGCCAGTAAACAAGACAGTGCAACCAGAGACAGCATTTTAGGTGGTAAAACTACCCAGGGCCCCCATATTCTTCATGGCTCCAGGAGCTCCTCAGCTCCTCTCCCTCAGCAACTCAGAGAAGCCACACCCGATAAGGAAGAGGTAACTAGGCAAGTGATCTGCAGTGAGATAAAAGACCCTCAACTGTTAGAACTGGCATGTGGGCAGCTAGACTGGAGCCTAATAACATGCAGCTTCTCATACAGACCCCATGTACTTTGGAGAGACCTTCCCTAATTTCTTTTATGATACTCCAGTTCCATTGGGGTGGCTCTTTATTCTCAGGTGTTGGATTCTTCCAGCTGTTTGCCTGTGCTATCATAGGTTCACTGTGAGAGACACAGGCAAGTAGTTGTGTTCTGAACTATTTCAGTGAAGTAGTGTTTCACAGCAAGACTTTCTGATGCTATAGAGTCTTATAAACATGTGAAGAATCCATGTGTGTGCAGATTTCATAATTTCTTTTGTATTATTCTGCAGTTTATACATGCTCTTTGCCATCCTGATCTTGTTTTGTATTATTGCTTCTAACTTTGCATCTATTTAGTATAGTCAGGCCAGTCAGGCACGGACTGGCCATAGGGCACACTGGGCCTTTTCCCTGGTGGGCCAGGGCTACCGGACTTAAGATGACCGGGCCACACAGTGAGAGGTGAGTGGCGACCGCAGTCTGGACAGGCTAATACAGACCACGGCTGCCTCTCACCTCCCTGTGTGGCTATGCCCAAAGCAGGGCCAACAGGAGGAGTGGCAGTGACAGCTCCTGAAGACAAGCAGGGAGTGCCACTGACACACAGACACCTCTTTTGCCAGCCACTGCACTGAATGGAGAACGGCGGCCCCTGTTCTTCACCTGCGGCCGCCGGCACATTGTGACAGGTGTGTGGCAGCAGTGGATTGGGCTGTCTCTTTGCTGGATGGCCTGTCTTTTTGCTGGAGGAGCTGTCCCTTGGCTGGATGGGCTGTCTCTTTGCTGAATGGGCTGTCTCTTTGCTGGATGGCTGTCTCTTTGCTGGATGGGTTGTCTCTTTGCTGGATGACTTGTCTCTTTGGTGCACGGGCTGTCATTTTGCTGGAGGAGCTGTCTCTTTTCTGGAAGAGCTGTCTCTTTGCTGGAGGGGCTGTCTCTTTGCTGGAGGGACTGTTTCTTTGCTGGAGGGGCTGTCTCTTTTTGGAGGGGCTGTCTCTTTTCTGTAGGAGCTGTCTCTTTGCTGGAAGAGCTGTCTCTTTGCTAGAGAGGCTGTCTCTTTGCTGGAGGGGCTGTCTATTTGCTGGAGGGACGGTTTCTTTGCTGAATGGGTTGTCTCTTTGCTGGACAGGCTGTCTCTTTTCTGTAAGGGCTGTCTCTTTGCTGGAGGGGCTGTCTCTTTGCTGGATGGGATGTCTCTGCTGGATGAGCTGTCTCTTTGCTGGACTGGACTGTCTCTTTGCCCAGTTGGGTCCAGCAAAGAGACATCCCAGTCCAAGAAAGGACATCCCCATCCAACAAAAAGACATCCCTGTCCAGCAAAGAGACATCCCATCTTTGCTATATGGGGATGTCTCTTTGGTGGAAGGGCTGTCTCTTTGCTGGATGGGCTGTCTCCTTTCTGGGCTTTCTCTTTGTCCAGTTGGGTCCAGCAAAGATACAATGTAATCCAGCAAAGAAACAGCCCAGTCCAAGAAGGGACATCGCCATCTAGCAAAAAGACATCCCTGTCCAGCAAAGAGACATCCCGTGTTTGCTATATGGGGATGTCTTTTTGGTGGATTGGGCCATCTCTTTGAATATATATGGGGTACTGTGATTAGATCTCTAGGGGCAATGTAATGTAAAGGGGCATGTGTATGTTTGTATAATACAGATTGTGTATGTTTGTGATTTTAGTGTAGGGCTATGTGTACATTTGTGCATTTGTGCACAGCGTGCCAGACTGTGTTTATTTTTTGCAAAGTGCAGTGCTATGTGTATGTTTGTGAGTATAGTGCAGATGACATGTATGTTTATGTAGGATTGCAGGACTAAATGCAAAACTTTATATATCATGACAAGTAGCCAGGAAAAACTACTGGTTGTGTCCAGGATGGGAGACATGCTTGTCCTAGGTTCCAGCAATATATGTACTGTTTTTTTTTGTGCTCAGGCTCCATAGGGAGTGTCTTTGCAGGACAAACTGGGGAGCAGTAATTTGCTTGTGTGGTGAGATTAAATCTGTGTGACTAAGGACTATGATTTCTTCTGTGTGACAGGCAGATGCCTGGGCAGCAGTAGGTTGCTCCAGGACAGGTAGTTAGATTCCATTGTTTGTTGTTAGCCCCCCAACATGGCAAGGATTTATTTTCTGTTTTTGTTTTATTTTAATGCCTGTAGTTTGTGGATGCAGTCTCTGCTATCTGCTGTGCCTTTTTCCATCATGCTGTATATTCATCCAGGGAGTCACACACAACCCGCTACTGAGCTAATTCCTCTCTCTATATATATATATATATATATATATATACACACTTTTTTAGGTACACCTGTTCAATTGCTTGGTGACACAAATTGCTAATCAGTCAATCACATGGCAGCAACTCAATGCATTTAGACATGTAGACGTGGTGTAGATGACTTGCTGAAGTTCAAACCGAGCATCATAATGGGGAAGAAAGGGGATTTAAGTGACTTTGAACATGGCATGGTTGTTGGTGCCAGATGCGCTTGTCTGAGTATTAAAAAACAGCTTATCTACTGGGATTTTTACACACAACCCCTCTAGGGATTACAGGTAATGGTCCATAAAAAGAGAAAATATCCAGTGAGCTGCAGTTGTACAGATGAAAATGCCTTGTTGATGACAAAACCCAGAGGAGAATGGGCAAACTGGTTAATGTGTGACATTCAGATGGTAGGGTCAGAATTTGGCATAAACCACATGAAAGCATGGAACCATTCTGCCTTGTATCAACGTTTCAGGCTGGTGGTGGTGGTGTAATGGTGTGGGGGATATATTCTTGGCACTAGCAAGGTGTACCTAATAAAGTGTCCAGTGAGTGTTTATACACACCTTCCAAAGAAAACTCTGAGAAGGGTAGTAGGCTTCTTTAATTGCAGAAGAGACATTGCATGTTTCTTCTGCAATCCAGAGTCTGCCTGCCTACTTGCAGTTTTTGAGAGCAGGAAGACTTTGCTTCTGCTTTAATAGATCTCAATGAACTCTTACAAAAAGTCAGTTCAAGAAAGACACAAAGTTGTATGGAAGAGTATTCTGTACCCTATGAAGTAGGTCATATCAGAGAGCAAGCAGTATTCTAACAGGGAGGGGGCTCAGGGCCCTATTTCATCTAAAACTGGCCTTGAGTACAACTCATGGCTAGATGGGCTGGTTAAGTATTGGATCTTGAGTTTTAATGCTTACTCATGGTCATATACTGTAACTAGAGATGAGCGAAGAAATGAAAAATTCGATTCGACTGATTCGGCGAATTCGTGGACAATATTCGATTCGAGTCGAATAAATTCGCTGTGAATTTAACTTAAAAAAGGGTGTTTCTAGGCTTCAGAGAGACTTAATATTAGTGCAGAACACTGTACCTTAAATTTAAATGCCCTTGGAGTCTGCTGGGGAAGAGAAATAATACTGTCACTCAGTATGACATGCAGATGAGTGCCGTCGATCTTAGAATCACCGCACACTTCACTCATTTGGCCAGTCACGGGGCCAAAACCAGTGTTTGGAGCCACAGTGTGGCGGTGGAGGCAGCAGCAATGGGAGGCCATACAGCAACCTATGACAAAATGGAAACCAGCAGGAGTGTGAGGAGACCTGAAAGTGGCACATGCAGTGGGAGCAATGGGAGGCGGTACAAGGACCCATGTCACACTGTGGACCCAGCAGCAGCGTGACCAGGCGGTACGGGGGCCCATGGCAGATTACAGGCCTGGCAGCAGCAATGGGAGGCCCGTAATCTGCCAGCACCCTATGACAAAAAATGGAACACACCAGCAGTGTGTGAGGAGACCTGAAAGTGGCACATGGCAGAGTGTGGCGATGGAGACAGCAGCAATGGGAGGCCGTACAGGGACCCATGAGAGACTCTGGACCTGGCAGCAGCATGAGGAGGCGGTATAGGGGCCCATGGCAGATTAGGGGCCTGGCAGCAGCTATAGGAGGCCCGTAATCTGCCAGCACCCTATGACAAAAAATTGAACACACCAGCAGTGTGTGAGGAGACCTGAAAGTGGCACATGGCATGAGACACTCTGGACCTGGCAGCAGCATGAGGAGGCGGTATATAGGGGCCCATGGCAGATTAGGGGCCTGGCAGCAGCTATGGGAGGCCCGTAATCTGACAGCACCCTATGTCAAAAAATTGAAAACACAAGCAGTGTGTGAGGAGACCTGAAAGTGGCACATGTTTGGGGCATGATTCATGGCGGATTTAGTCAGTTGTGTCAGGAACTAGTGGTTTGAAATCCAGACTAATCCACGCCTGATTCATTTTCACAAACGTGAGTCTCTCCACACTTTGGGTGGACAGTCGTGTCCTCCGCGGAGTTGCAATACCTCCTGCCGCACTAAACACGCGCTCCGATGCCACGGTACTGGCCGGGCATGACAGCCTTTCAAGGGCAAATTCAGCTAGTTGGGGTCAAAGGTCAAGTTTCGTTGCCCAGTAGTCAAGGGGATTGTCTACCTCGGTTGGCAGGGTGCTGTCCAAGTAGGCCTAAGCCTGTTGTTTGAGGTCCTGCTCCAGGTCCACCTGATGCTGCTGCTGCTGCGGCTGGTTAGTAGTTTCCTCACTGCGCTGGTGAAGAAAGCTACTCATCATCGACTGCAGACTGAGGCAGCCGCTGCTGGTGGAGCTGCCCCTGCTCCTACCACCCCACCCCTCCCCTGCTGCCATGGCAGCGGAACGCGAGCGCACAGGGCCCACAGTGTCTGAGGATGGACGTTGGCGCAGAAAGGCAGAGACCAGCTGACTACATAGGTGGTTTTTATAGTACGTTATTTTGGCCTCCCTCTCAGCAGGTGTGAAAAAGGCCACCATTTTTGAATCCAACAAGGTGGACAGCCAAAAGTCATCCCTCTGTCTGATGGTTATTATTCGGCTGTCGCTACGCAAGCAAGCGAGCATGCTATGGGCCATTTGTGCCAAGGAATGCGAGGGACTCCCTACCTCCATCTCCACAGCATACTGCCACGGTGCGTCTGGGTCCTCTGTCTCCTCCTCCTCCTCCTCCTCTACCAGATGCTCCTGCTCCTCCACTCCTGTCCGCTGAGTGGAAAAACCACCCATTTCACTCAATAATTCCTGAGCACCAATGTCCTCCTCTACCTCCTCCTCTTCTTCCTGTCCTGCCCCCACAGGGGTCATGTGGCGTTGAGATCTGTGCGCCACGTCTACCGCACCCTGACCAGCCATTGTTAACAGCATTTGTTCCAGGACGTGCAACAGAGGAATGACGTCGTTCATCCCATAGTCCTGCCGACTCACGAATAGCGTGGCCTCCTCAAAGGGCCTGAGCAAGCGCAGGTGTCACGCATGAGCTGCCAATGGCTGACATCTAAGTTACACAGGGAGTACCTTTATCCGCTTTTAACATCAGGAAATCTGTGATGGCCTTTCGCTGTTCGTAAAGGCGGTCTAACATATGTAGGGTTGAATTCCACCTTGTTGCAACGTCACAGCATGAGGAGTCGGTACGGGGGCCCATGGCAGATTACGTGCCTGGCAGCAGCAATGGGAGGCCCGTAATCTGCCAGCACCCTATGTCAAAAAATTCTACACACCAGCAGTGTGTGAGGAGACCTGAAAGTGGCACATGGCAGAGTGTGGCGATGGAGACAGCAGCAATAGGAGGCCGTACAGGGACCCATGAGAGACTCTAGACCTGGCAGCAGCATGAGGAGGCGGTATATAGGGGCCTATGGCAGATTAGGGGCCTGGCAGCAGCTATGGGAGGCCCGTAATCTGCCAGCACCCTATGTCAAAAAATTCTACACACCAGCAGTGTGAGGAGACCTGAAAGTGGCACATGGCAGAGTGTGGCGATGGAGACAGCAGCAATGGGAGGCCGTACAGGGACCCATGAGAGACTCTGGACCTGGCAGCAGCATGAGGAGGCGGTATATAGGGGCCTATGGCAGATTAGGGGCCTGGCAGCAGCAATGGGAGGCCCGTAATCTGCCAGCACCCTATGTCAAAAAATTCTACACACCAGCAGTGTGTGAGGAGACCTGAAAGTGGCACATGGCAGAGTGTGGCGATGGAGACAGCAGCAATAGGAGGCCGTACAGGGACCCATGAGAGACTCTGGACCTGGCAGCAGCATGAGGAGGCGGTATATAGGGGCCTATGGCAGATTAGGGGCCTGGCAGCAGCTATGGGAGGCCCGTAATCTGCCAGCACCCTATGTCAAAAAATTCTACACACCAGCAGTGTGAGGAGACCTGAAAGTGGCACATGGCAGAGTGTGGCGATGGAGACAGCAGCAATGGGAGGCCGTACAGGGACCCATGAGAGACTCTGGACCTGGCAGCAGCATGAGGAGGCGGTATATAGGGGCCTATGGCAGATTAGGGGCCTGGCAGCAGCAATGGGAGGCCCGTAATCTGCCAGCACCCTATGTCAAAAAATTCTACACACCAGCAGTGTGTGAGGAGACCTGAAAGTGGCACATGGCAGAGTGTGGCGATGGAGACAGCAGCAATAGGAGGCCGTACAGGGACCCATGAGAGACTCTGGACCTGGCAGCAGCATGAGGAGGCGGTATATAGGGGCCTATGGCAGATTAGGGGCCTGGCAGCAGCTATGGGAGGCCCGTAATCTGCCAGCACCCTATGTCAAAAAATTCTACACACCAGCAGTGTGAGGAGACCTGAAAGTGGCACATGGCAGAGTGTGGCGATGGAGACAGCAGCAATGGGAGGCCGTACAGGGACCCATGAGAGACTCTGGACCTGGCAGCAGCATGAGGAGGCGGTATATAGGGGCCTATGGCAGATTAGGGGCCTGGCAGCAGCAATGGGAGGCCCGTAATCTGCCAGCACCCTATGTCAAAAAATTCTACACACCAGCAGTGTGTGAGGAGACCTGAAAGTGGCACATGGCAGAGTGTGGCGATGGAGACAGCAGCAATGGGAGGCCGTACAGGGACCCATGAGAGACCCTGGACCTGGCAGCAGCATGAGGAGGCGGTATATAGGGGCCTATGGCAGATTAGGGGCCTGGCAGCAGCAATGGGAGGCCCGTAATCTGCCAGCACCCTATGTCAAAAAATTCTACACACCAGCAGTGTGTGAGGAGACCTGAAAGTGGCACATGGCAGAGTGTGGCGATGGAGACAGAAGCAATAGGAGGCCGTACAGGGACCCATGAGAGACTCTGGACCTGGCAGCAGCATGAGGAGGCGGTATATAGGGGCCTATGGCAGATTAGGGGCCTGGCAGCAGCTATGGGAGGCCCGTAATCTGCCAGCACCCTATGTCAAAAAATTCTACACACCAGCAGTGTGAGGAGACCTGAAAGTGGCACATGGCATGAGAGACTGTGGACCTGGCAGCAGCATGAGGAGGCGGTATAGGGGCCCATGGCAGATTAGGGGCCTGGCAGCAGCTATGGGAGGCCCGTAATCTGCCAGCACCCTATGTCAAAAAATTCAACACACCAGCAGTGTGTGAGGAGACCTGAAAGTGGCACATGGCAGAGTGTGGCGATGGAGACAGCAGCAATGGGAGGCCGTACAGGGACCCATGAGAGACTTTGGACTTGGCAGCAGCATGAGGAGGCGGTATATAGGGGCCCATGGCAGATTAGGGGCCTGGCAGCAGCTATGGGAGGCCCGTAATCTGCCAGCACCCTATGTCAAAAAATTCAACACACCAGCAGTGTGAGGAGACCTGAAAGTGGCACATGGCATGAGAGACTGTGGACCTGGCAGCAGCATGAGGAGGCGGTATAGGGGCCCATGGCAGATTAGGGGCCTGGTAGCAGCTATGGGAGGCCCGTAATCTGCCAGCACCCTATGTCAAAAAATTCACCACACCAGCAGTGTGTGAGGAGACCTGAAAGTGGCACATGGCAGAGTGTGGCGATGGAGACAACCCACCGACTGTTTTGCTCGCTGCCAAGCTGCCACCCTCTTCTCCTGATGATGCGGAAGCAATAGCCTGATGACGACGAGGCTGCCAAGTGCGATCAGCCTCATCATCATCAATTAGGGTCTCCGCCTCACTACTAGCCCCCTCGGCTGCGTGTGGGTCAGGAGACAGACCTGTCTCTACACCGGCTACCGAGCCACTCTCCTCGCCACTACTTCTTCGCCTGGCTGCTGAAGAGGCGGATGTCTCCCCCCGTTCCTGACCGCCCTCTGTTAGCTCTTCCTCACTGTACTGGATGACACCGGGAGCACTAGCCTCTGGCTGCGAATAGTGCTGCCTCGACCCCTTCCTCTGCTGCCACGTCTGCTCGCTCCTAAAACATTGCCTCCTCTGCCACTCCTCTGCATGTTGTCTGACATACTCTTTAATTAAACGATTCTGTGTCCCTGAGTAACAATTCTGTGGCCCTAAGTAACGGTTCTGTGGCCCTCAGTAACAGTTCTGTGTCCCTGAGTAACAATTCTGTGTCTGTGCGAGTAACAATTCTGTGGCCCTAAGTAACAGTTCTGTGGCCCTCAGTAACAATTATGTGTCCCTAAGTAACGGTTCTGTGGCCCTCAGTAACAATTCTGTGTCCCTGTGTAACAATTCTGTGTCTGTGCGAGTAACAATTCTGTGGCCCTAAGTAACAGTTCTGTGGCCCTCAGTAACAGTTCTGTGTCCCTGAGTAACAATTCTGTGTCTGTGCGAGTAACAATTCTGTGGCCCTAAGTAACAGTTCTGTGGCCCTCAGTAACAGTTCTGTGTCCCTGAGTAACAATTCTGTGTCTGTGCGAGTAACAATTCTGTGGCCCTAAGTAACAGTTCTGTGGCCCTCAGTAACAATTCTGTGTCCCTGAGTAACAATTCTGTGGCCCTAAGTAACGGTTCTGTGGCCCTCAGTAACAATTCTGTGTCCCTGTGTAACAATTCTGTGTCTGTGCGAGTAACAATTCTGTGGCCCTAAGTAACAGTTCTGTGGCCCTCAGTAACAGTTCTGTGTCCCTGAGTAACAATTCTGTGTCTGTGCGAGTAAGAATTCTGTGTCTGTGCGAGTAACAATTCTGTGGCCCTAAGTAACGGTTCTGTGGCCCTCAGTAACAGTTCTGTGTCCCTGTGTAACAATTCTGTGTCTGTGCGAGTAACAATTCTGTGGCCCTAAGTAACAGTTCTGTGGCCCTCAGTAACAATTCTGTGTCCCTGATTAACGTTTCTGTGGCCCCAAGTAACAGTTCTGTGGCCCTCAGTAACAATTCTGTGTCTGTGCGAGTAACAATTCTGTGTCTGTGCGAGTAACAATTCTGTGGCCCTAACAGTTCTGTGGCCCTCAGTAACAATGCTGTGTCCCTGATTAACGTTTCTGTGGCCCCAAGTAACAGTTCTGTGGCCCTCAGTAACAATTCTGTGTCTGTGCGAGTAACAATTCTGTGTCTGTGCGAGTAACAATTCTGTGGCCCTAAGTAACAGTTCTGTGGCCCTCAATAACAATTCTGTGTCCCTGATTAACATTTCTGTGGCCCCAAGTAACAGTTCTGTGGCCCTCAGTAACAATTCTGTGTCTGTGCGAGTAACAATTCTGTGTCTGTGCGAGTAACAATTCTGTGGCCCTAAGTAACAGTTCTGTGGCCCTCAGTAACAGTTCTGTGTCCCTGAGTAACAATTCTGTGTCTGTGCGAGTAACAATTCTGTGTCTGTGCGAGTAACAATTCTGTGGCCCTAAGTAACAGTTCTGTGGCCCTCAGTAACAGTTCTGTGTCCCTGAGTAACAATTCTGTGTCTGTGCGAGTAACAATTCTGTGGCCCTAAGTAACAGTTCTGTGGTCCTCAGTAACAGTTCTGTGTCCCTGAGTAACAATTCTGTGTCTGTGCGAGTAACAATTCTGTGTCTGTGCGAGTAACAATTCTGTGTCTGTGCGAGTAACAATTCTGTGTCTGTGCGAGTAACAATTCTGTGGCCCTAAGTAACGGTTCTGTGGCACTCAGTAACAGTTCTGTGTCCCTGATTAACGTTTCTGTGGCCCCAAGTAACAGTTCTGTGGCCCTCAGTAACAATTCTGTGTCTGTGCGAGTAACAATTCTGTGTCTGTGCGAGTAACAATTCTGTGTCTGTGCGAGTAACAATTCTGTGGCCCTAACAGTTCTGTGGCCCTCAGTAACAATTCTGTGTCCCTGATTAACGTTTCTGTGGCCCCAAGTAACAGTTCTGTGGCCTTCAGTAACAATTCTGTGTCTGTGCGAGTAACAATTCTGTGTCTGTGCGAGTAACAATTCTGTGTCTGTGCGAGTAACAATTCTGTGGCCCTAAGTAACAGTTCTGTGGCCCTCAGTAACAGTTCTGTGTCCCTGAGTAACAATTCTGTGTCTGTGCGAGTAACAATTCTGTGTCTGTGCGAGTAACAATTCTGTGGCCCTAAGTAACAGTTCTGTGTCCCTGAGTAACAATTCTGTGTCTGTGTGAGTAACAATTCTGTGGCCCTAAGTAACAGTTCTGTGGCCCTCAGTAACAGTTCTGTGTCCCTGAGTAACAATTCTGTGTCTGTGCGAGTAACAATTCTGTGTCTGTGCGAGTAACAATTCTGTGTCTGTGCGAGTAACAATTCTGTCTCCCTAAGTAACGGTTCTGTGGCCCTCAGTAACAGTTCTGTGTCCCTGTGTAACAATTCTGTGTCTTTGCGAGTAACAATTCTGTGGCCCTAAGTAACAGTTCTGTGGCCCTCAGTAACAATTCTGTGTCTGTGCGAGTAACAATTCTGTGTCTGTGCGAGTAACAATTCTGTGGCCCTAAGTAACAGTTCTGTGGCCCTCAGTAACAATTCTGTGTCTGTCCCTGAGTAACAATTCTGTGGCCCTAACTAAAGTTTCTGTGGCCCTAAGTAACAATTCTCTGGCACTCAGTAACAATTCTGTCTGTCCCTGAGTAACAATTCTGTGGCCCTAATAACGTTTCTGTGGCCCTAAGTAACAATTATCTGGCACTCAGTAACAATTCTGTCTGTCCCTGAGTAACAATTCTGTGGCCCTAATAACGTTTCTGTGGCCCTAAGTAACAATTCTCTGGCACTCAGTAACAATTCTGTCTGTCCCTGAGTAACAATTCTGTGGCCCTAATAACGTTTCTGTGGCCCTAAGTAACAATTCTCTGGCACTCAGTAACATTTCTGTCTGTCCCTGAGTATGAATTCTGTGTCCCTAACTAGCGTTTCTTTGTCCCTAAGTAACGATTCTGTGGCCCTAATTAACAAATCTGTGTCCCTGAGTAATAGTTCTCTGTCCCTAAGTATCGTTTCTCTGTCCCCAAGTATCGTTTCTGTGGCCCTAACTCTGTCCCTGTCCCTAATACAGAGCGGTCTGCCTCTGTTCAATGACTGCAGGCAAATGAAGAATTCCAAAATGGCCGCTATTTATAGCTCGACCATTACACAGTGCTAGCTGGCTGGCTGCTGATTGGCTGATGCGATCACATGTCGTTGAGGAATGCATTATGGGTCAGCGCGCCTTGTCTGCGCGCCTTCCCAGACATCCCCGCTCCGTCGCCGCACATGTCAGCCGCCATTTTCGGAAAAATTTCGATTCGCGCGTCCGAATTAGGCTATTTTTCGGATTCGGCGCAAATCGAAATTTTTCCGATATTCGACTCGAATTCCACTTCGGCTACTTCGATTCGCTCATCTCTAACTGTAACACAACGCCAAATGATAAACATTTCTTAAGACTTCATTTGATACAAAAACACAAAGTGTATGGAAACCCTGACAATGAAACTCTCTTATTTGCTATTGTCAGGGAAGTCCCGAATAACTAATTTAGTCAGCTAAAAAAATCAAACCACAGTGCCTCCAATACAAATATAATTTATAAAAATAATTTAGCTGTCTTAATTAATTATTTTGACTTATTTTGCCAAGCAGAATTCCTTAAATAACCCAGCAAGATCGGTGTATTTATTGACTGCACAATATCAAAAATGAATTAATATTTATTTACAATAAGTCACAAGGAAACACCACTAATAGTTTGATTAATGGGTTGACACAGACACTATATTTTACAATGAGGAGTGACATTTTTTTTTTTACTGTAAAGTATATACCTATGCGATTGAATATAATAATGGTTTTCCCCTTCTGTAGATATCCTAACCGATTGGATAATATATGTCAGATAATATTTTGACTAACTTCACCCATGAACCCGCTGCAGTAGAATTACCTTGTGAAGTTCATCTAATTATGCCCATTAACCCCTTCGCTTCGACTGTACAAATATATGTGGCCTCGCGGAAGTGGGCGCATATATGCATATCTCTCTTTGTGCTTTGATCGCGCCACACAACATGCTCCCAGCACAGAAACTGAGCTCTCACCGAGAGCCTGGGTTTCATACTAATGACCAGGACCTGGGATTCCTGGTTCTGGGTCACCAGATTGCTGTGATAGCCTCTGATTGGCTATCACAGTGATCAGTGATTGTGAGCCCGCCCCGTGTTTACTTCCTCTTCTAAATGAAGGGAAAGATACATTGTATCCCTCTCTTGTTGGAGGAGAGAAAGATATAAACAAACAAGTGTGTAAAAAAAACCCAAATAAATAAAAATAAAGAACAGAAAAATAAAGAAAAAATAACGAAAAAAATAACAAGATCAAGGTTTTCCAGGGTTAGTATTAGGGTCAAGGTCAGAGTCAAAGGTCAATGTTGGGTCAAAGGTCACGGTCAGAATATTTTGGGTAGAATATAAAAATAATTTAAAAAATGTAAATTAGTATCAGTATCAGTTGGTGTCAGTATAGGTGTGTTTTAGGCAGGATAAAAATGCAAAATGCAAAACATTGTTTCTGGCCCCTGCTACAGGTACAAACAAACACGTAACATACACATATGTGGTATTGCTGCCATTGTCAGGAGAAAGAGAATTTATTTTGTGTTGTTCTTTGGTGGTAAATTATGGTAATTGCAAGAAATATTCAGCTATAATAAAAAAATATATTTTTATTTTACTATTTTGGGCTGATTTTCCTTTGATAACTAAAGAAAGAATATCAGGAGATATTGATTACTATTTATCACCAAAAAAGCCAAATTTGTCATGAAAAAATCCACCTGGATACAGAAAGTCACTGTGACGATATCTACAGTTTTACTAACATATGTCTAATATGTCTATAATGTAACTAACATTGTTAGTACCAGATGGGCTGAGTATTTCAAAAACTGCTGATCTACTGGGATTTTCACACACAACCATCTCTAGAGATTACAGGGAATGGTCTGAAAAAGACCATTTTTACTAACATGTCAAAATTGCTTAACATTTTGTTTTACCCCTAGGCAGGAAGGGGCTTAAGGCAAATTAAAATGACCAAATTTTGGGGTTAGGAGATCTAATGGGGTAGCAAATCAACTAGCAAGAAACACTTGCATACAGAAAAATCAATAGTAAGTATGGAAAATATAGCTATCCTTTAAAATAGCTATTTGAACAAACTCTCTTAAATGGCTGTTAACTAATTGGTAGCGTTGATCTTCCCCTAAAATGGTGTCTAGAAAGGATAGAGCTGGGTTCCCTGGCTTCAGTGAGGTGTCAGATCAGATGAGTTGGTGAAGTTAGGTGATGTGTGATGATGAGTCTGATCTTGTCTCTCATGATGGTGTCCAGATGATGATCCTTCTTCAGATGATGTGTGTGATCCCTTTCTGTGACTTGATTTGCCATCTTATTCATACACTCATAAAATTGTAGTAAGCCTGCCCAAAAGATGTAACCTTCTCTATTATTAGTGCATCAGTCTAATTATCAACCCTGTGTTTGCTTATGTATTAACTGACTTGGCCACCACATGGCACCCCAGGACCAGAAATGACTGTCTCAATTTTCCAATGGACAAATTATTACTTTACTAAAACAAGTTGGACCTGGTGATTCCATCTCAAATATATGGAATGCCAAGGAGATTCTGGTGATTTCTAATTTATGATCATTACTCTTTTAGTGTAACGGTATTTAAATGCAAACTTCAAACTACAGTATTCAAATGTAAATGTCTAACTACAGAGATGGCAGGATTTCATCAGTTATACCACACACACATATATATTCCAAACACTATTGATTAAAATTGAACAAACATATGATGACACTAAGACCCCTTTTCTGGGCACTGGGCTATTTTGTAAGAATACATTTTTTTGTATCCAATCAACACAGATACATTGTAACATTGTGTTACCCTCTTATAAATATGTCCATGATAATTGTAGTTATTTTGTCCGGAAAAAGAATGTATAACCCACCATCTTGTAAACAGTCTTCTGTAAGGAATATGGTCGCTTGCATAGATATGTAGGGAAATTATGACCATGTCATAAGATCACCTTATGTCGTGTAAAACAGAATCCATGAACTGACTTATTTTATGGAATAATATCATAAGATCACCTTATGTCGTGTAAAACAGGGTCCATGAACTGACTTATTTTATGGAATAATATCATAAAATCACTTTATTTCATGTAAAACAGAGTCCATGAACTGACTTATTTTATAGGAATAATTTGAAAACATAGACAGTTCCAACCTCATTTGTAGCAACAGTTCACTTTAATGAATGATGTGTTGTCTCTTGAATAGCAAAAATCGGTACACCCACAAAAATATAATTGTAAACACCCTAGACGCACAAAAGTCACACTTTCTCCCCCGAAGTCAAATAAAACCTTCTTAGCATCTGTGAAATCTTCAAATATTAGTCAGAATTCATACTCCCAATTGATCCACCTTCATGGAATCACTCTTTCAATATCCACGTGTGCCTCAAAAAAACAAAAGCTACATATAGTGCGTTATCCCTATTACATAAACATCAAATAAACTGAAAATCCAAATATCAATATATATTGTGTTCAAAATTTATATAATCCACCCAGTGTCCATTTCTATGTGGCTGAATAAAATACTCTTACCCTAAATATAGTTGAACATAGCTTCAAATCTCCTTCCATAGTAGAAATCCACAAAAAAAGCTGATCCTTCGAATACGTCCTTCCCTTCGTAAAGAGTACCTCTGGAGAGAACGTATAATAGTGTAGTATCCTTAAACATATAATAATATGTGCTCCCCTCTTCAACACCACTAGTGAAACATAAATCCACTCGCCACCACCTTCTAAACCATGCACCTTACCGGACTTTACTATCCACTAGCATAGATGAGAAATGGCTCCTCTCGTCCAACACTGTTCAAGCTTCCAATCTCATTAGGACATCATATCATGGGTCAAGAAGAAAGATCCTATAGTGTAGTATGTATTATCAATGGGTCTATTTATTAAAAATGTGCTTACAGGTAAACCTCCTTAAAAACGCATATATCCTCAGTGTAGTAGTGATGTGTCTATTCAGTAACAACATTCGGTATACAGAACCTCTCTCAAGATATCCGCTCCGCTACTTGCGGTTTACGTCCACATCCGATATCACGTTGTCTCTTGTTTACCTTTCTCAAAGCTTAGACAATGGCCAGCGAATGAATAGACACGGTTAACTTGTCCTGGGTCAATAGAAAGCAGGGGCGGACTGACCATTTGGAAACTCGGGCACTGCCCAAGGGCCCTGGGTCAGTAGGGGGCCCCATGAGATGCCCCTGGTACCTTTTTCATAGGCTTTTTTGAGTTTGGGCAAAGACGCAGGGGCCCCATGATCCCCTATTGTCCGGGGGCCCCATGAGCTGTCAGTCCAACCCTGATAGAAAGTAACATAAACATATTGTTTTTTTATTCATTTTTGCATGAGTCCATTTTTAGAACACTGAGAAGCCTTCTCCAAAGTCTCAGGTGTAACAGAAACACTATTGTCCAGAGAATTTGTTTTGTAAGCAAACTTATTTGCAGACCCCTGGGAGTTTCTTCTCTTTGTGCTAGTTAAAAGTTAATAGAACTGTGTCTCTGGCCTGGTAAGAAAACTCCTATAGTCCAAACTTAAAAATTCTAAAATACTGTCTGTATATTTCTTTCCATAACAGTTCTGACACTATCTTTTAATCTGTTAAATATACCATTAAAAGTGTTTTGTTATGTTATACTGTTGGAGAATTTCTTCTATTTTCATCTATTGATGTATGGTCATGTGTAAGCCCTGCGAGGCTAATCTTTCTTTATTTTTCTTTTCTTTTCTTTTCTTTTCTTTCTTTCTTTCTTTCTTTCTTTCTTTCTTTCTTTCTTTCTTTCTTTCTTTCTTTCTTTCTTTCTTTCTTTCTTTCTTTCTTTCTTTCTTTCTTTCTTTCTTTCTTCCTTCCTTCCTTCCTTCCTTCCTTCCTTCCTTCCTTCCTTCCTTCTTTCTTTCTTTCTTTTTCTTTCTTTCTTTCTTTCTTTCTTTCTTTCTTTCTTTCTTTCTTTCTTTCTTTCTTTCTTTCTTTCTTTCTTTCTTTCTTCTTTATTTTGTATCTTCTCCTCTGTTGCTACAGGGGATTAAATTTTTGTACACTTGAAAACCTCAATAAAAAGTATTGAAAATAAAAAGTGTTTTGGTATATCTGTTTGATAAGTAGAAAAAAATAACTGGTAATCCTGCCAGAAATCATGTGTGCCAATAACCTTCTGTGCTCTGTGCTTGTGCTGCACACCTAGTAGTTAGCATTGTTCTGAGCTCTCTGTAGACAACAGAACATCTCCTCTCTGTTATAGTGAAGAAGGGAAGGGGAGGTGTTATGTGGTCCTAAACCACTTTCTTTCTAGGCTGACAAAGATGCTCCATAAATACAGTACAGGGAGTGATTGTCACCTTAGGACACACAGTGTGTTACTGCAGAATCACTAGCTGAAAAAAAGGTTTAAAAAAGATTGGAAAGTGCGTCAAAAAAATAAAATGAATGCAGTCACAGCATCTAAGGAATGGTAAACCATGATAAATTACATTTTTGTGTTTAGATATGTAACTTAGATATATAACTTTGATAATGCAACTTTTAGATACATAACTTTTCATGGGATCTGCAGCACCAGAATATACAGTTGCTTTGTTTTAATTACTATGTTAGAAAGACAATAGTGAAATATATCCTGGACTCCTTTTGGTATGAAAGCAAGTAATCAGTACCTTAAATGCCAGAATGCTAAATTTTAAAAGGATTGTAGCTTTAGGTGAAAATATCCTCAAAGAAGCTAGCCCATCCAAGCGTCATGTGTTGTACCTCCAGGGCTGCATCCTACCTGTTAATGGTGTTATCTCACAGGTAGTGGTTGAAGGACTTAGAAGCACAGCTGAATGGTTTTCACGCCAGGCCTGTAAATTAGACCACAACATTAGCATTCATGCCTTAAGGCCCTGCTGCTTCCCTTATTACATACCAGCTACCTGTTTTCTACCTTCTTTTACAGTGACAAACAGCTCAATCAATTCCACATGCAAAAATCTATAAATTAAGAAATCTTTTAAAGTCCATAGCACCGCTAATTTGCTTTTTCTGTTGGCGTTATTTACCTTCCCTGTAGAGTTCTGTTTTATGCCATCTCAGTGGCTTAATCTTAAAAAATAGGACAGTATTTTTTAGGTTCACAATTTAAAAAAAAATCCTAATTATTGATCTGTGTGTTCTATGTCCTGCCCAAGCTACTGCTGTATAAATGTAGTAGAGATTTTCCTGCTTGGTCCTGTGCTGCTTGTGCCCGGTCTGTATCCTGTTCAAGTTAGCATTAGTGATGAGTGAACCAAGAAATGTTTGGTTCACTAGCACATGGCGAGGCACCACACGGAAGTCTATAGAAGCTAAAGTGTGTCATTTTTTCTGGCCTATTTTAAGGCCATATTACACGTTTTAGAGAAAAAGGGCATCTCATGGGAGACATTGCAAAAATTATGAGTGCAGCGCTAATTAGTATCTAATAGAACCGTAATACAATATATACTCAATCCCCAAAATAAATCCAAGATACTCAATACATATACAGTGTCATGCATGTATTCCCTCATGGGGAATATCTCGTGCAAAAACGTGAAAATAAAGTAATATATACTATAATAGCATATATACTAATAATAAACAGTGCCACACAAAAAGTGCACAAAGGAATAAACGATAGTTCAAATACGAGAAAAGTCCAAAATTAATAATAATAATACTGATGATGCTGTGCTTAATGATGAACTTCACACTCCACTCTTCATGCAAAATTATGTGCAGTGTACGTGATTCACACGTGACAATCCTTAACAGCCAAAATGCCCCCTCACCTCCCTCCTTAGACCCCAAGGGGCCAGCACGCTTTCAGGATCACACGATCCTATCAGTATGGATCACTCTCTAGAAAATATCTTCCTCCTCCAGCGTCCACCAGTTTAGCAGCCAGCTCCTCCCAGGGTCATAGTAAGACACAAGCAGAGACCCTCCATAGTGCAACCAGTAATTTTATTGGTAATAGTTATAAAAAGTAGATTTCCACTCACAAAATGATGAATCTTCCAGCCTCCTACCACATGCTATGGGTGTACTGCATGGGTAATACACAGGGACCCTGATGAAGTCATGAAGTGGGCGTGACGCAACTAGTCGGTACGTGGGGAGGAGCTTCCAGTAATCGCGGTGACGTCATTTCCGGCATGGGGGCCATATTGGAACACCCTGTGTATTACCCATGCAGTACACCCATAGCATGTGGTAGGAGGCTGGAAGATTCATCGTTTTGTGAGTGGAAATCTACTTTTTATACCTATTACCAATAAAATTACTGGTTGCACTATGGAGGGTCTCTGCTTGTGTCTTACTATGACCCTGGGAGGAGCTGGCTGCTAAACTGGTGGACGCTGGAGGAGGAAGATATTTTCTAGAGAGTGATCCATACTGATAGGATCGTGTGATCCTGAAAGCGTGCTGGCCCCTTGGGGTCTAAGGAAGGAGGTGAGGGGGCATTTTGGCTGTTAAGGATTGTCACGTGTGAATCACGTACACTGCACATAATTTTGCATGAAGAGTGGAGTGTGAAGTTCATCACAGCATCATCACTATTATTATTATTAATTTTGGACTTTTCTCATATTTGAACTATCGTTTATTCCTTTGTGCACTTTTTGTGTGGCACTGTTTATTATTAGTATATATGTTATTATAGTATATATTACTTTATTTTCACGTTTTTGCACGAGATATTCCCCATGAGGGAATACATGCATGACACTGTATATGTATTGAGTATCTTGGATTTATTTTGGGGATTGAGTATATATTGTATTACGGTTCTATTAGATACTAATTAGCGCTGCACTCATAATTTTTGCACTGTTTATTCACTTATTTTGGGTATAAGCTTAGTGTCAGCAGCTTATGGTTATAGGGTAGGAGTCCTTGTGAGCGCAGGAGGTTTTTTGTAATTATCCATGGGAGACATGTATCAATGCAAAAAATAAATAAATAAATTCATTGCTTAAATTAAAGTGGTTGTAAAAGGCTAAACTTTTTTTTTACCTTTATGCATTCCTTGAGCCCTGACTATACTGAGTAACCTGAAGGAATACAGAGAGCAGTCTGAGTAGGAGATGGCTGCAGTGGCACAGAAGTTCTTTGGCAGTTTGTCATACCTCAGGCAGCAGCAGCTGAAGGAATTGATGACTCCACTTTCTACATGCAGCTTGGACTAAGGAGGTGGCAGGGAGAACCAAAGTCATATCTGAGTGTTGGGGTAGGGTGCTGGGCTGGGACGTGGAGGGGAATGTTCAGAACAAGTCTCTGTGCTGGCAACAGTCCATTTGTACCCTTCACTATCACTAAACTCCCCATGCAATGTCAGCCAACCACCCCCCACATACTACGCATGCACCTCCCTTTCCTGCTCCCACAATCTAACATGTCTGCATCGCCCTTTTCTTAAGCTTACCACCAGGGGCGGACTGACAGCTAATGGGGTCCCCCGGAAATAGGGGATCATGGGGCCCCTGTGTCCTTGCCCAAACTCAAAAAAGCCTATGAAAAAGGTACCAGGAGAATCTCATGGGGCCCCCTACTGACCCCTGGCCCTCTGGCAGTGCCCGAGTTTCCAAATGGTCAGTCTGCCCCTGCTTACCACTCCTAAACCCCCATTCTCTCACCACCATACAAACCATTGAACTTTTTCATGGAAGAGGGGACAGAAAGTGTGTTATTTGCAGGATTACCAGGTAAACAGTAAAAAAAAACTATTGCAACCCACAAGAGTTGTAAGTTGCAATGTACAATATATGAGGACTAGTACTATGCTATAATATATGACATTTTTGTTTTTGATTTTAAATATGCTTTAATGAATCCAATATTTGAACCTAAATACAATTGAATTCCTTTGGAAAATAACATGCATAGCCTTTATGAACCCATAGACATCTGATATTTATTGTTTAACCACTTGAAGACCAGGCTATAGCTGAATAAGGGCTGCAGCACAGTCATCCAGTTCTGGGAGGGCGTCATCTGATGTCCACCATGAGCCTCTCTTCCACGCGCCCCCCTGGGGAGTGCACCCAGAGCGCTCTGTGATTGATACAGCTGATCAAATGACAAGGTAAAAAGCCAATCACAGCGGCCCTTTACCAAGTGATCAGCTGTGCCCAGTGACACAGCTGATCACAATATAAACACAGTTGCTGGTTATCGGCTGCACTTTCTTCACACTCTCACAGCGTGAGGAATGTACTGACAATAACCGGCAAGTGTAAACGAGGACATCAGTGCAGTCCCAAGGCAACATCAGTGCAGCCCCAAGCGAACATCAGTGTAGCCATAACAGTGCATCAGTGCAGTCCCAGCAGTGTCCATCAGTGCAGTCCCAGCAGTGTCCATCAGTGCTGCCAGTCAGTGTCTGTCAGTGCCACCAGTCAGAGTCCATCAGTGCCACCAATCAATGTCTATCAGTGCCGCCAGTCAGTGCCGCATATCATTGACCTTCAGTTCTGGCTATCAGTGCCGCTTATCAGTGCCCATTGGTGCCACATATCAGTGCAGCCTCATCAGTGCCTACTGGTCAATGCCCATCAGTGCTGCCTATCAGTGTAGCCTCATCAGTGCCGCCTCATCAGTGCAGCCTATTACTGCCTAGCAGTGCTGCATATCAGTGCCCATCAGTGCAGCCTCATCAGTGCAAGATATAATAGAACTCTATGGCAAAGTCATCAGTTGGAAAGCAACGTTAAAGGGGCTCAAGACAGTAAGGGCTTGTTTACAATTGGGTTTGGGGAGTGGTTAAACCCCATGGTTGAAACTTGTTTTTACCACACATCCCCAATCACTTATGTAGCGTCAAGTGTTGCAATGGTGATCTTGCCCAATTGCTCCAGGGGGCCTATGTGGCCTACAAAAAGGAGGGTGTGAAAAGAGATCTCTTTTCACGCCCTCTTTTTTGTATGCCTGTTTTTTGGTTACTGGGCAGAAAATGTACGTCTGGCGGTACATTATATTATATTAATGAGCCTCTGATCCTTTTCTTATTTACCAGGCCTGTGTGGCCTCCCTGTAATGTTCTGTTTTACACTGGAACAGGAGGGGTGCCGAGGGAAGCATATATAGGAACAGATTCTCTCCATTTTCTACTTGCAACTGCTGAAAGCTGGCTTCTCCTCCTCTTCCTCCCGCTGACATTCAGGACCTACAGGGGAAACATTTTTATTATGCTATTCAAAATTAAAAAAAATTAAATTCTGAACCATTTCATTTCATTGTGGCCCTCAACTGGTTACCAAATCACTTATATGACCCTTGCTCTTCAAAAGATTGAGCACCCCTGATCTAGACAAAGGCAAACTCTCAGTTACAATCATCATATGCATTTTCATATAACAGGAACTAGGTCTAGACAAAAAGTAAAGCAATTATCAATTATCAATACATATGGACAGATACCAGAAAAAACATCAGCTTCCATGTGGACACTCAGGATCAGACAGAGGTAAAAATCACAACATCTCGGAGTAAAAACCCTTTCCTCAAGTTAGAAGAGGTCAGAAATGAACAAGGTCATATTTGTTCATTTCTGTACCAGCATGTCTTTGAAGGGTGGGAAGAAATACACACAAGCACGTGCAAACTCCATGCAGATTGCATCCTAGTGAGGTTTCAGATCTAGGACCCCAGTGCTGCAAGGCAGACGTGTTAACCACTAAATCATTCCACTGTGTCTTTTGAGGGTTAAAACGTACTAAAATAAACAAATAGATAGATGTGTAGACTTCCCACCTTGCATCTGACCTCCCCTTTCACATCCCTCCACACAGAGTAATTTTCTGAGCATCTAAGCATATGTATAAAAAGTGAAATCAAATGAGTGACTCAGATTTGACATAAATGCTGAGGTAACAGTGAATCGCTGTCCTCTACTGAAGGACGACACCTTGTCTAGATAAAGCCTTGTAAATGTTCCCGTGTAAAACTTAGCATTCCCTGCACCTACCCATCATGTATATTTATAGCTGCATTAATAATGTTCTTCAAAAGGACTTATGTTACCAAACCATACATTAAATACACCTTCCTAAAAATAGATATTCCCAAGAGCAACAAACTAAGAAATACAGATATGCAAAAACAAAAATAAAATAAATAAAAGCAGACATATTTCATGCAAAACAAAAAACAGTATACATTTGGTGTGATTATGAGTAATAGAAAATTATATTTAGTCATTTGGAATCCTTGCTATGTTTCTGTTCATTGCCCTATTTCAATCTGCTTCAAATTAATCAGCCCTGTTTTGTTTAAATATATCGACGCACATTGGCCTGAAAAAAACGGAGACAAACAAGGTTTCTAGCCACAAGCTAAATGTGGTCAATGCATTTTGTTTGTGTGAGGGATCTGTTGCTACGCAGCTATGTGGGGACATTAATCTTGTAGATTGATACACCTACAATGGGATCCTTCTGTTGAGGTGGTGAAAGATTAGAGGAAAATATGCAGTAAGGCAAAATTATAGTATTTTTCCTTTCTTGTTTAACATTAGTGTTCTTATTATTCTTATTATGACTAATATTATTATTCTTTTTAAATGAAAGATGAAAAACTATAAAATAAGAAAAACCAATAGGTATGGGAGAATGGTAGAAACAGAGGGTTAACAAAGTTTCCCATAGCCAGGCAGATCTTGATTGATTTTAAGATCTACCAAATTTTTACTGTTCGCCAAGCATCTGAAGGAGCCATAACATCCTCTACTGACCAAGAAATGATGTGACACCCAGACACATAGATCTTTAGGATGCTAACAATTGTTAAAGCTGAACTCTAGGCAGATATAAAAAAACATACATGTGAACAGTTCTATAATCAATAATACACCATTATATTTATTTTAGATGCAAGTAGTGTATCTAGATTTTATCTGGTTTTAGCCTTTGCAGTCTATGTACAACAGAGTTGCAGAATGAGATGAAGAAGTAAAAAAAATGCAAAACAAAACAAAATAAAAACAGAACAAAAAAAAATAACAGATTAATCCATGCATGCTGATAAAAAAGGGAAAGCAGAGTAACAGAGAGATGAGCTCATCACTGTGCTGCTTCTCCTTTCAATGTACAGTCAAGGGCCGGGATGTTGTCCAGAATGATTCAGGCTACAAGGAAATGGGTTGAATGATGTTGACCATCTGACTGAGGACATCTAGTGGCAGATAAAAAGTACTGTGGGGGAAATCTGTGAAATGAAGATAGTGGTTTTATTATTTAACAGATAAGTTCACCTTTGGAACATGTTACATGTTCCTCCCATTTTTAGGGGGGCACATGTAACATGTTCCCATAGCCGCAGCCGTGCCTGCCGTTCCCCCCTCCCTCTGACAGATAGCATGGGGAGAAGTCTCCCCGTACTATCTGTCAGATTTGAAAACAGCGTGGCTGTGCTGGGCTCCACCCACACGGCCACGTCACTCATTCACAGTGTTCTGTGAATGAGTGCCTACAAGTCCCTACAGCCTTAGCAACTGTCGGCTTGTAGTTTTTAATGAACTACTACGGCACTGTGGAGCCCGCTGCTAGTTTATTGAAGCTTTCTATCAGAATATCTGCTTGGCCGTACATCCTGTATGACTAGCAGATATTCTGACAGATCTGCAGGAGACCTGCATAGCATCAGCGATCTACTGATCTGGTGCGATGCTTTCCAGGCTCCTTTGGACAAAAATAATAAATGCTCTTTTTTTTACCTGCAAAAAATGTGCATTTATTATTTTAGTCAAAAAGGTGAACTTATCCTTTAATCCTTAAATCAGTTTGATGCTGCAGCTGTCCCCTGCCAGCTCTAAGCCTGAGAGCAATCACATGACCACTGATGGCCCAGTTCTCTGTCTTCCCGGTGCAGAGTGCAGTGACTGTTAGTGGCTGGCTCTCTGCTCTGCCCCTCTAGTGCTCACTGGAGTACCGAGCTGGGGGTGGGAGTGGCTCAGGCTCTCAGCGTTGCACTGATTGGCTAAGCCAGCTGCGGCCAGGCATCTGGGTAGATCACAACATTATTGTTGGGATCCTTCCAGAGCCTGGACTGGCTCTGTGACATCAACTGATTCTGGGTCACAGAAGAGCACAAGTAAGTGCACTCCTGTTACCCACAAGAGAAGTATGACCAAAAATGCTTCAGCCATAATTCTGTTTTAAATGTTTTGGACTCCTTTATGAATTTGGTTTGGCACCATTTTTGAGGTTTATCCACATGGTGCAAGTTTCATTCACCAACTATCAGCTCGTGGCTTCCAAAATTGCTACAGATCACTTCATAGGAGTGTACTGTAGAAGAAAATATAAACACAGTGCTTTCTCTGCTCTGCTATGTTCCAGCAGTGGATTGTTCCTTGTCTCCGCATTGGACTCGATAACATCAGGGGGCATCGAAAGCTGAAGCATAAGGAAGAAGATGACTGTTCTTACATCTTAGAGGAGAATTTGAGAGCAAATGATTGAGTAGGTAAAACTGCTTTTTGTGGTCCCCTAGACTTAAATTATTATTAAATACTGTACATGCATTACAGAGAAAGACCCACTGCAAGGGAAGATGTTTGCTTTCCTGAAGTTTAGATATAAGTAACCATGCAATGTAAGATAACACGAGTATTCTAACACTTAGTGGTCTATTTACCAGGGAGATTCACCTGCAGTGAATATTTGTGAATGTCAGATTCACTGTTTTATAAATATATCCCGTAGGGCCTTATTATAAAAATTCGGGTATCTCTGCCAATTCCTCCTATTTTTCCAATCTACTGAATTCTTCCACACATTGCAGAGAGAAGAAAAAGCTATTTTAACAGCTCAGTTGATATGACTTGGAGCAACATCAACTCATACAAAGCCACTTATAAGAATAGGCAAAGTGGGAAGTCACCTAGAGTGCCACTGGCTGCGCAGCACACTTGGCTTCCTATAAAAAAAATGCTTTTTATTTCATGTGGCCACCTACTTCTCTTTAGACTGTGTATTCATATCCTTAATGACAAGCTAGCATTACCACACCAGTTGCATTGCTCTCTAGACCTCTTCAGTTTCATCCACGTGCATTAGTCTTTGCAAGCTTCATCCTCTGATACAACCCTACCACAAGAGGCTTAAAGCAAAACAAGATACTGCAAAAATGCCAGCTCAGTTCGTGAAAGTGGAAGGTTGTATCAACACTGTGGGGTTCATCTACTAAAGGCAAATAGACTGTGCTATTTGCAAGTACAGCTGCACTCCTTTTCCCCGGGGCTTATTAAAGGTGGTAAAGCTCTGCTGATTTCCTTCATCCAATGCTTTTTTTTATTTTCTTTGCACCTGATTGGGTATTCTTTAAAAAATGAAGCATTACCCCATGTAAATTTACTAAGGAAAATAAGTGCAGCCTCACTTGCAAAATGCATAGTTTATTTTCCTTTAGTAAATTCACCCCTGTGAGTTACCCCAAGGTGTCAATGCCAGGACAGAAGTGAGAGGCTCCAGAGCATAAACAAAGTTTCACCAGAAGATGGCTATGGTCAACACTTTTCTGAATTTAAACATGTATGCCCTTTTGCATTATAAATTAACTTCTTATGGTATGTCACCCGAGTGAAAAGTGGGGCATAATAGTAAGCCTAGGTGAACAGTAATGATAGCACCCATCCAGATTAAAAGGCTTACCAGTATGTTTTAAAAAACATCTCTACAGATACTGGTAGAAACATTATTGGTGTAGTGTATCTATGAAACACAACTGTGGTATGACTTCCCTGTACAGAAAATGGTACAATTAGTATATCCGTGTAATTGGAAATCTAAATTTGCAATTCAAAATAACTGGCCTTAATAATGCAAGTACAGTTACAGAAAAAAAAAACAGTTTTACGCCTAGGTTTAACGGCCAAAATCTAACACTACTCACTGCTCATCAAAGCGTAATGGACACAGTCTCACACATACCGCTGTTCACCAAAATTTAGCCGACAGAATCTTAGACATAATCAGCAATATTTAAAGGGCATGATAATCACATCGCTGTTTATGGTGATGCAATCACACATATTCTATAACCAGAAATATTAAATTCAGATTTTTTTAAATGAACTTTGACTTCTGAAATTAAGATTCTCTGATCTATCAAAAATGTGCCTAAATTTTATTTGCCAAAAAATAATATATATACACCGTGTGTGTGTGTGTATATATATATATACACCGTGTGTGTGTGTGTATATATATATATATATATATATATTTCAACACTTTAACCTTGGGGAGTGTGGTTGGAGGAAGGAAAAAACCCTTTTAGGTCCTTTTGAAGTAGCCACGAATAAATATTTTATAAGGGTGTATGGACACCTATAATAAAGACTATATTAAGACTATCATAAACACCTATAACAAAGACTATGTGAAGTCTATTCATATTCTTGCATAATGCCAGTCCTAAGTGCATCTGCTTAAAACTGAAATTTAGACAAACAGTTAAATTCACAACTAAAAAAAAAGTGTATGTTTGTAATTATATATGTAATGTTTTACCTGCAAAAAAGCTTGCAATCCTGTTCAGCCAGTAAGGTGGCTGATTTTGTCTCACAATACTGCAGTAAAAGCAATATTGTATTTGGATATTGAAGCAAAAGCAGTTCACTAATTTTATCCCTGTGCTTTCTCATTCTGTTGGCAAGGTCCTTTGTTATGTTGACATCACTGTGCAATGTAGTAGACCCTAAGGGGTTTATTTACTGAAGCTGGAGAGTGCAAAATCAGGTGCACTTCTGTATAGAAACCAATCAGCTTCCAGAAACCAAGATGCCAAAACTTACTTGAACAAGCTGAGGTTAGAAACTGATTGGCTACTATGCACAGCTGCACCAAATTGTGAGTGCTCCTGTTTTAGTAAATCTCCCCCTAATTGTCTTGCAATGTCCCCTCTTAATATCCCAAGCTTGATTTGCAGATTATTATTATAGAGGATTTATATAGCCCCAACAGTTTGAACATCATTTTACAAAATTACAAGATTATTATATTAGAAATACATGTATTTAGAAATACATTTTAGTATTTTGTTAAATTAATACACAATTGGATATAAGTGACATATTTGTATCTTCCTCCAAAGCTTTAATGAAGTAGTATAAAAGGTTCAGATTTTTTTAGACTTGTGGCACTGCTGGAAAGCAGTAAAACATGTCCCAGTATATTTATATACTCCAGTGTAGCCAGATCCTTACATACGCTCCCCCTTCACCCCCCTGGTCACAGAGTGCCACTTTCCCAAACTTCCAGGTAGGGGAGTGTGGCTCCTGTGACCGTTAAAGGTACTGTTAAGTAGTAAAAGAGCACAGGCGCAGAATGGAGGGTGGAGTGGGAGAGTAGTTTGGTACTGGGCTTTGTGTTTCTATAGACAGAAGTAGACTTCCACAGTGCTTGCCAAAGATAACCTTATAGGTCCCTGTAAGGGGATGGAACCATCTGAAAAACAAGGAAGGAAGGAAGATTTTCACAGGTGGAATTCAGGGCAACTACTGGCATCAAAGAAAAGAAGGTAGGTGATGAGGTCTGCAACAAATATGTTTTTTATTTTTACTTTCTACCATCTCTCTTTCTGAATTACATATTTACGTGAACCCTTCAACTATTTATCTGTTTAACAGCATACATTTTTTAAGTCATTTCCTAAGTGCAGAAGGGATTTTAGAGATATATGCTAAATGCTCATGTACTGGTAATTGCAGAAGTTTATATGAGTACAGCCATTCACTTGTATTGGCGACTGTACCTGGCACCTGCAGCTCCTCTGGGGCAGGGAAGGATTTTATGCCAGAGGGCTTTTAAGTTATTAAACATCTCTGTGTATGAGGCTTATAGAGCTCCTAATTATAACTGAATTCAAGATATAAAAGATACAAAGTAATGCAGCTGTGTAGTCATTACACAATGTTACATGTATTTTTAAATACAAGAAGTGTAAGAATGTGAATTTGACTTAGTATAAGCCTATAGCATTCCCTGTACAATAGGGCTGGAATGTGATAGGATGCAGCACAAAGAGCCAACAAGAATCATGGTGATAAAAGAAGAAAGAAGAGCAACAAAGAGATGAACTCATCACTGTGCTGCTTCTCCTTCCAATGTCTAGTCACAGACTGAAGTGGGTCCAAGATGTCCTTGGCTTATTTTTGACCAGACTTCCGCTTTAAGTACTAATTGTTGGTATAAATACTTTGCAGCAACATATACCAAATTTTAAGCAGCACAGTGGCTAGTGGTGTAGTGGTTAGCATTTCTGCCTAGAGTCATCAGGTCAAATCCCAACCACAGTACTACCTGCACAGAGATGTATGTTCTTCCTGTGCCTGTGTGGGTTTCTTCCAGGTACTCTGCTTTCTTCCCACAGTCCAAAGACATGCTGGTAGGTAATTTGCTCCTGTCTAAGCTGGCCCTAGTGTATGAACATGAGATAGGGACCAATGATTGTAAGCTCCTTGAGGACAGGGACTGATTTGAACGTGCAATATATATGTAAGGCGCTGGATAAATTTATGGTGCTATATAATCTGTGCAGCAGTGCAAGTCCCTCAAGAACTAATTCTCGTCAGCCCAGTAGAATGCTTTAAAAACAAGCTGGATGCATTCCTAAACACACAAAACATAACTGGATATTAACATTTCTAGGTAATAACAACAAAGATTGTTGATAAAGAGAATATCTGATTGCCTCCTCATGGATGGGGCAGGATTTTTTTCCCCTCTGGGGCAAATTAGACCATGCTTTATATGGGGTTTTTTGTTTTCCTATGGATCAACTATGGATATAAGATTGTGTATATGAAGGTTTTCTGTTTGTTTATTTTTTTCTATTGGTTGAACAAATTGGATCATGCTTTGCTGGGTTTTTTTGCTTTCCTTTGGATCAACTGTGGGTATAGGATTATAACTTTTTTTTTTCTACGTTTGAACTGGATGGACTTTTGTCTTTTTTCAGCCAGACTATGTAAATACATGGACTTTTGTCTTTTTTCAATTTGACTAACTATGTAACTATCTCATGGAAACCATTCACAAAGTACTGCCAAAATGTGCTTTGTCAGGGTAGATTGTTCTATCCTATTCAAAACAGCAACTGAGACTAGCAGGTTTTTCTGAAGAGACATTGTAAATTGGTATGCTTAAAGCTGAACTAAACCCTTCCCATCCTTTACAGACAAGGAAGCCCCCATCTTGGCCTCTGCAGTTGCTATGGTGCTGTACATGTGATCATTTTTGACACAAGCCATTTGATGGTTTGACAGTTCAGTTGACAGCGCTAGCAAATGTGACAGTTAAGCTGGCCATGCATGGGTTGAATTCTGAAAGAATTTTCATTCAATAATCTTTTCTTGTTCAAACATTTTATTGGCATTATAACATAGGGATAAAGACATTAACAATAGGTATTAGACATTATATTGACAACAAAATACAGGGAAAAACATGCACAGTGGCAATGTCTTTATATAGAGGAGGAGAGAAAGAGTCAAGATAACAATGCAGCAGATCTTATGTTGTCAAGTAAATAAAAAATATTAGCAGGAGGTAGTAACATAGCAGAAACAATTTGATCATTGGGGGTAATGACTCTCCAGAGCTACGGGGGGGAGTTAGGGATTGACAGAGGAGGCCCGAGGAAAAAGGGGGGGGGGGGGGAGAGAAGGGTGACGGGGATGACTCCATGTTCGGTAGGGAAAGATGTACTTAATTTGTGTGTCCGGGTAGAAGTGATACCAGAATAGTGCTGAAAATATATAGGTTGCATATCAGGGTAGAAGAAGTGATTCATCAAAATTGTGCGGGAGGAAACACTCTACCCAGGGATTCCAAACATTCAGGAACTTAGGGATTGTATCTAGGATTGTGGCTTCCACCTTTGCGTGTAATTCAATAATCTTTTCTAAGAATTTTCATTTGAATTTTGCACCATTATTGGGCCACAGCAACAGCCGATTTTCGAGCAGCCATCGAATTTGAGTGATCGGGCATATTGGAAATGTTTTTAAAAAACTAAAGAAATGAGCATGAGCTGTGACCTGGAAAGAAAAGAAAATTCTTGGCCACAAACATTTTTTCTGTAGCAACATGAGGTGAAATTGAAGGCTTGGTTGGTCGAATGTCGAAATCAATGGTGGCACCATCAGATTACAAAACTCACAAAATGTCCAATTTTCCAAAACAAATTCTGAATTTGACCCATGTAAGGCCTGCATTATCTTCATGGCATGCCTAGAATGTAACTGTTTTCCAAAACAGTCACATTGATGGGTTTGGTTCTGTGAAAAGCTCCTTTCACACTTGCGGACCGATCAGGTCTGCCTGTCTGTTTTTCAGGTGGACCTGATCAGACCATCAATTGCCCTCTATGGAGCAGCAGATGTAAGCAGGCATGTGTCTGTTTTCACCTGTCTGCATCCAATCTGAGCCACTAAAAACAATCTAGCAGATCAGATCGAATGACAGTTGGATATAAACAGTTAAGCGGTCTATTACATCCTGCCGCCCATGTAGGGAAATGAGCTGTGTCTGCGTCCACTCTGTATAAGTAGAGCGGATATGAACCTGTCATACCTCTGCCTAGTGGGGATCATGTGTAGATCCCAAGCTGAGCAGGCAGATCTGCTGGTGAAGTCCGCGCATGTGAACAGGGTCTTTGAAAATGTGCATACTTGGTTACTGTATCTCAATCAATGTTGTATTCTCCCAGAAAACTGACCTGTTCCCACTTGACTTAGTCACTAATTCTTATACAAAACTCTCCAGTGCTGTTCAAACCTAATAAGATATAACAGTATTTATTAAAAAGCAAACTTCTCAGAAATGTGAGTTTATTGTACAGCTTCGATTTTATATTAAATCTCCCTGTGTTTCTCTTCCAACAAGTTGTAATCAAATTTCTTTTTTTTTTCTACAGTTTTCAGGAAACCTGACAGCATGATGTACTTACTGTGTAAACTTGCAAACTAATAGAATATACTTGCCATCATTATTGGGTAGTGTGAAACCTGTGTACACTTCAAAGAGAAGTATTGCTTAAAGGCAATTAAAATCTAGAAATTCTGATTTCTAAATGAGGACAGGTTTGCTGGGCAAATGTAAAAATGTATAAAATCCCCCTACATTGAAAATGAATGACATAATGGATAATTGTGATTTTATATTGGGCCAATGTGGCATATTTTTTCTTCCATCAGTTTTTATTGGTATACTTATCAACATGAATTTATTCACCATCCAATATCTTCACTGATAAAGGGAAGCATTGCTTTTTACTAACTGTAGAAATATAGAAATGTTTGCACAACATCCTTTAGATATACAAACAACTATATAATGCAAGGGTTTACCTGGTTGCATACAAGTTACTGAAACAATTGAGTACTGTCCGTGATACTTTTTTTATTTGCACTAACATACAATTTTGAGCACAAGCTTTCGGGGTATGTCCACTTCTTCAAAGTCCAAGCAGTACTATACAAATCACAAAGTTTAAGCAGAATGTTAGAAGGGATGAAAAAAAAAAAAAAGGCTACAGATAAGATACAGCAAAAGGAGGGGGGGATACTACACTCACACAGAGGGGGTCAAGCTAGCTAATAGTCATAAATACAAGTTACTGTAATTTGAGTTCAGATAGGCGCTCACATGACAAAGTAATTGGTAAACCTCAAACAGATTATACAGAGATTGTACAACCAAATTGTGGCATGTGTGGTCCACCTAAGATGCATGGAATTAGATCTGTGTATTCTGCTGTATTTTGAGTCTGCCAGCCGTTGTTCGTGGCTTCCTGCCTTATTTATCTTCACTATGGAGAATTACAGTAATTTCTGTACCTTCAGCAGCAGCCGAAGCCTCTGAGGACAGAAGTGATAATTTACACATCTCTATCCATAACCTAAACATTATAGCACTGGATGTTAAAGGAGGAGAACAAAAGACAGAGGAATTAGATAAGGAAATCCCTTGTAGACTTTGTTAATGATTCATAATCAGCTAATAAGCTCATCTCTGAAAGAATAATGATCCACGGGCCTGTTTGCTCATTTATCACTATGTTTTACAACCAGGGCCTGGAAAGCTAATTAAGTCCCACAATCATTACAAAAGGATTCCTTTTAATATAGGTACAATGAGGCTTCTGGGGCTACCGGCAAGTTTTATCTGGAGACTGTGACGAAAGGTTTTACTTAACACTGTGGTCTCCTATGATGAACAGTCAGGGCTCAGTACTGGTGTTCAACCTGTAGATGGGATCGCTGTAGACATCATTTCTGCTACCAATACTCATGGACATTCCAGTAAGGTCAGAAGATTTCTCAGACACTGCACACTAACTTTTAGGTGTATCAAGGCTTTATTTATGGCCAGGGGCAGACTGACAACTCATGGGGCCCCCGGGCAATAGGGGATCGTGGGGCCCCTGTGTACTTGCCCAAACTCAAAGAAGTCTATGAAAAAGGTACCAGGGGCATCTCATGGGGCCCCCTACTGACCCCGGGCCCTCGGGCAGTGCTCGAGTTTCCAAATGGTCAGTCCGCCCGTTTATGGCACATCTCAAAATGTTTGCAAGGTCAAAAAATTAAATTCCAGCAACAGCACTGAAAGCAATAAGGCTATCTTTATGAACTTCCCTTAGAGCAGCAGGAAAAGAGGCACTAGAATCAATACCACATTAAGGGCTGGTTCACACCAGAACGTGATGCGGGAAAATCTGCGTTCCATGCAAGTTTCCCACACTGCTTTCTAAACGCACAGCAAATGCCATCTACGGCAGGTCTCACTAATAAGTTAATAACACCCCAAATGCAGGTCGAAAATTCAAAATGAATGGGCAGTAATCGCACCACACAGAACTGCATGTGAATTGCACAGGAATGAACAGTACTCTCCTGTGTATTTCCTATGTGGGCATGGTGTGAATTGGCCCTTAGAATTTGTGCTTAGTTTACCTTGTCTGGCTGCCATTACAAAACTGGGGCTCAGAGTAGACCTAAACCCTAATGCTGAGTACGCACAGGAAACTTTTTCATTTAACCCAGTGGGCTGAATGAACAAAAAAAATGTATAAATCACTTCATTGACATGTTTGAGCGGTGATCTATCTGCTAAGATATTGTGTTCTGGTAGGGGAACCGCCCCCCTTTCAGGACTCACTGATCAGCATTTGCAGCCATTGGCTGCTAGTGATGATTGCATGCCAATTGGATGCATGCCCACTTGACAGAAATCGGTAGTGAGATCTGCCAAATGAGAAGCTGTACGCTCCTCAGAGAGATCAGCTTCTCATCTGCCAGATGAGAAGCTGATCTCTCTGACCAGGGGCGGACTGATAACTCATGGGGCCCCCGGGCAATAAGGGATCATGGGGCCCCTGTGTCCTTGCCCACACTCAAAGCACACCAAAAAAGCCTATAAAAAAGGTACCAGGGGAATTTCATGGGGCCCCCCACTGACCCCGGGCCCTTGGGCAGTGCCCGAGTGCTCGAATGGTCAGTCCGCCCCTGTCTCTGACCAGACCAGGCTGTACACATCCTTAAGGGGACCTCCGGCTTACAACATTATACACAAATGCGTATTATTATTACGCATCTGGTGAGTACGTAATCTTAATATATTTCTGGCACATCACCGAATAATCGTTAGTATATAAAAAGCACTTACCTTAAGATCATTCTTGGATGGATCTTCACAATTAGCACTTTATGGACATTTTTCTTGTCATATATTGAATTTGATATTTTAGCACTATCATGTGCTCACAATTATCACTATATTAGCACT